>NC_056728.1:551274231-551586731 GCF_019279795.1 Protopterus annectens
ACGGTAACAACTGACGAGACATTAAAATCGACTTTTATTACAACATTTAGCATGGACAGTGGATTATGTACAGATATTATCTTTAAGAATTGGGAATTGTTTAAACTATACCCTAGTATTTACAATAAAATAGGTTCTCAACCTAAGGTTGTTTATAAGAAAGGTAGAAACATTAAGAGCATGCTGGAGTTTAGTAAACCACGATCAGTTCTCAATATGGAAATGTACAAATGTCAGAACTGTAATTACTGCAAATACATTGAGGAAGGCACACACTTTTGTATTAACAATTACACATATAAAATAGGTTTTAAATTCAACTGTAATTCATCCTTTGTGATTTATTTAGCTAGGTGCAAACAGTGTCCGGCCTTCTACATCAGGAAAACCATTAGAAGACTAAGAGACCGTATATATGAGCACACATATGCCATTAAGAACTTAAGTTGGAAAATGCTTTAGCTAAACACATCACTATTAATGCTAACCATAGCTTCAAATTTGTTGCAATAGATCACATTGGGATAAACCAGAGGGGTGGCCCTAGACCTTTACAACTAGAGGAAGCTGAGTTACTATGGCAGGTAAGACTACATGCTGACTGCCACCCTGGCATAAATGATGTCTGTTCAATTTCTAGTCTTTTAAAGTTGAAAAGTCTCAAGAGATGACTAGCTTTAATTTATATTACTGCAAGATTTATTAACACTTGTTTTAGTACTAATGTCAATGACAAAACTACTATGGGTATTATGAGTACACTGCCTTGTATGTTAGTTTCCCTTTAACTATTACTAATTGATTAATGAGTTGATGCAGGCTTGGTTTTCCAGATGACTATATAAATGTGTATAATTATTGTTATCATGTGACTGTTTCTGAAGAAGTCAGGCATTTGGCTTGACGAAAAGTGCTTAAAGTGATTCTTTTAAAATAGTAAAGTCTTCAAGTGATTCTTTTAAAATAGTAAAAGTCTTCGCTGTTTTACGTTTTTTGTGGTTTACTGGTATTTTGTTATATAACTAGTTCTTTTAAATTGGCATTCATTCATTCATTGATGTTTTTTTTTTCAAGGGAAAGGAGATAATAGGTAGTAAGGTTGAACAAGGCCTGAAAAGCAAAACTGGGTTCACCTGATAAGAATCTATAGACTACACAAAAAGAGGATGTATTTATAATACTGAAACTGTTGCTATCACATGTTGTGGAGGATTTGCATTTCTGAAAGAATTTAAGAACATGTTCGTTCATAGTTCTTATGCACTACATATAAGTGCCATTCAAATAGTAGGGGTTTTTCTCGTGCCTGGAGGTAATTTTCATACACACACTAACATTTGTAAAATCTTACCCTATAGAACTAAGGTTATAATTCTGAATGTCAAAAATAGAGTCTTTTTGATGTGAACAAGCAGATTTTGTGTATAGTAATTGTCAAAAGTATTGAAAGCATTTCACTGATCACACAGATATATATATATATATATATATATATATATATATATATATATATATATATATATATATATATAATGTGTGTGTGTGTATGTATACATATATAAATGGATCTAGGTTATAACATAGACAACTAAGAAGAGCGACAGCCAGTTCCCCGACACAAAAACACCGACACAGACATAATCGAAACTGCAAATCACGGACATTGCACAGGTAACAGGTTTAAATTACGCTAATCTTGCCTACCATGTTTTAGTAAGTGTGGCAGTGTTATGCATGTGTTACGATCATTGTATTACTTAGTCCTTATGGTAGGCAAGATTAGCATAATTTAAACCCGTTACCTGTGCAATGTCCGTGATTTGCAGTTTCGATTATGTCTGTGTCGGTGTTTTCGTGTCGGGGAACTGGCTGTCGCTCTTCTTAGTTGTCGATGTTATAACCTAGATCCATATAAATATATATATATAATGTGTAACCATTGCTCAGATATGACCATCCATGGCATGCAGTTCTTCTGTACAACACCTGCTCTATTGAAAATCTCTGTACAATATGTATTGGTGTTATTCACAAGAGTAAGTTTAGAAATGCCTGTGCACATGTCTGCAAGGGACCCATGCTCATATACACACCCCGCACAAATATGTAACAGGTACTTACTTGATTACTTACTTTTTTACATATCTGTCTATCTATCTTTCTGTCTCTCTGTTTATATATTTATTTATGTTTGCTTTTTTGCAAAATATGGTACTTGTGGTTTACACTACTGTCATTCTATTTATATATTTACACTTTTATGATGGAAATGTTCTTAACTGGGCAGTTTTTGTCATTATTGGCTCATGCATTTTGTTTCATTGCCTACTGGAAAAATGTTCAAACAGTACATTTAAAATGCAATTTTTTGTGTGTGTGTGTGTGTGTGTGTGTGTGTGTGTGTGTGTGGGTGGGTGTGTAGGTAGACTTTTATGATGGAAATGTTCTGAATTGGGTAGTTTTGTCATTATTGGTTCATTGCCTACTGGAAAAATGTTCAAACTATAAATTTAAAATGCGCTCTAACTTAAGTCTAACACGTTTGTGATGTATTATACAAGGAACATAATTTAATAAAGTCAGGAAGGTGTATCAAAGAACGCATGTATGTTTCTTGTTTTGTGTGCAAGGGGCCTATGATTTGAAAACAGCCCAAAGGTAATCTTTATCCAACACTGGCCAGTGGCCAAATGCATTTTCTTTGTTTGTGGTAAGGGTTTCAATGCTGTTTTAATGAATGTGAGTTTCAAGGGCAGAGAAGTTTTAATACCAAGTCTATTTTCATTGTGAGACAGTATTGCTTTGTTTAGCAGATACCTATTCGTGTTTGTGCATTGTACTATAAAATGTAAAAATAAAATCAAAATAATTATTGTAGAAGTAAAGCAGTATGCACACATTAGTGTTTATGGTAAATGGGGTGAAATAGCCAGGTAATGGGGCATTGGAATGGCTGCAGGGGGACTCTGGTGCCATATTTTGGTTGTCTGTTCTTCAGTTTCCGTTTGAAAGTTGATATCCCACAATTCCATTGGAGTGGGTGAGGTTACATAATTATATATGCAGATTTTATGTTAATCAGCATACAGATTTGTACCTATTTTTCATGGGCCTTGTCCAGATTTTTGATGTTTCCAGGTTGAGAGGTATGGCAGTAGCCCTTTGCTGAGCATTACATATGAGGTCGGTAGCATGATGCTGGACCTGCTTATAGGTTCTTGTGTGCAGGCCGACATCGTTTACCCTGTGGACTAGGTCATTCCATAGGGTGGTCAGCTCCCGCAGATGTTCCTGAGTACAGCCAAACATGACTTCATAATGGTTGACAATGGTGTCAATTATATCAGATGTTTCTGCTGCGCTGTAGGGTGGATTATGGGGGTGCTGCATCCTGGCTGGAAGTCATAAACAGTGAAACAGATCATAGCACCTCATACAGTTGTCAACAGTATGGACAGAAATTGCACATCAACAGTGGGTATTTGTTGCCAGCATTCACAACTACACCATACCCCTGTAATCTATCAGCGCAATATAAGCTTGCATTGCACTCCTGGGCCTGATGTGTCATATTCCCCCCATTGATGGACAATTAATTGCATAAACCTCCATTTCCCATTTATTTCTGTGCAGAGGGATGACAGTGGCCATCTTCAATGTGGATGAGGTGTGGATGTTGCCGAGGCTGTGTTTGGCTACAGTGTGTGATGGAACTGTGAGCACATGCCCAAGTTCATGTAGGATGCAGACAAGGATGTTATCAGGCCCCATGGAGACTTGCTGTTGTTGCCTTTTAGTAGGCAATATGTACCTGCTCACCATTGATGAGGGGAGGGGTGTGATTGATGTGTACATCTTCCTATAGGGATGGGGGGACAGGGGGGTGATGTTCACACCTAACCTGTCTGGTGCAGGTTGCCTATAGCCATGGCATGTGGGAATGAGGTGTGTTTTAACAGCAGTACAGGGTGAATTGTGTTGTTGCCTCTGAGACTGACAACATATGTGGAGACACCTTGTGATTCGCCTTGGCAGTGTGGATATGTGTGATTTATACTCATAGTTAGCCTTACAGGGAATCATCTGTGAACTAACACGCTTGCTCAGATAGAGGTGGACTTGCTTCCAAGTTGTTTTCTGCACCTATGTGGCCCTGTACAGCAACATAGCAACCTATTATGTGGTTTGTGTATTGCTGCTGTCCACCTAAGGGGATTACTCTACCTTGGTGGAGGTGGGTTTTACAGGTCAGGTATTGCTGAGTCCATACAGTTACAGTGGATATATAAGTGTACACACCCCTGTTACAATGCCTGGTCTTTGTGCTATTACAACTTGACACCAGAATAACTCATTTCAAAACAATTTCCACCTTTAATGTGACCTATGTGTACAATTCGATTGAAAACATAAAAATATGTTGTGGGAAAACATATGCAAATTGAAATCAGTACAATAAGCTGGTTGCATGAGTGTGCACACCCTTAAACAGATACTTTGTGAAAGCACCTCTTGAGATAATGACATGATTCAGTCATCTTAGGTCAGAGTCTATCATCATGGCACATCTTTAATTGGTAATAGTTGCCCAGTCTTACTTCAACAGTGCTACAAGTATGTCAATTTGTGAGGGCATCTCTTGTGCACAGTCCTATTCAGGGCAACCCACAGATTTTCTATTGGATGTAGGTCTGGCCACTGGCTGGCACATTCCCAAACTGTAATGTTCATCTGGTGAAGCCATTCCTTTGTCGATTTGGATGTATGCTTGGGATCATTGTCATGTTGACAGATAAAATCTCTCTTCATCTTTAGCTTTGTAGCAGATTATTGAAGGTTTGGGGACAAAAATGGTTGGTATTTAGAACTGTTCATAATTCCCTCCATCGTGAGTACAGGCCCAGTTCCAGCTTTTGAAAAGCAACCCCACAGCAGGATACTGCCACTAACATGCTTCACCAGGGGGATGGTGTTCTTTTGGTGATGCAAAATGTTGTTTTTGGCCAAACATACTTCTTGGAATTGTGGGACAAAGGTTCAACCTTGGTGTCATCAGACCATGACACATTGTCCAACATGGTTCTTGGAGACTTGCGTTTGACAATGTTTGTCCAGCCCTGAACATTTTTCTGTGTAAGAAAAGGCTTCCATCTAGCAACCCTACCCCATAGGGCAGACACATGGGGAATACAGATGATTGTTGTCACATGGGGTACACACCCAGTACTTGGCAGGCATACCTGAAGTTCGTTCATTGCTGATGTAGGTCCCTTGGCAGCCTCCATGGCCAGTTGTCATCTTGTCATTTCATCCATTTGGGATGGGCGTCCAGGTGTTTGCAGTGTAACTGTTGTCCCATATGTTCCCCACTGTCTGATGACTGTCTGCAATGTATTCCATGGTATAGCCAATGTTGTGGACACTTTTTTACTCTTCTCCTGACTGATACTTTTCCACAATGAGATCCCTTCAATGCTTTGTAAGATCTCTGCCAAACATGTCTTTTGCTGTAGCAGGCAACTGGGTAAATGTCAAATAAATCCTGCTAGGACAGTTGAACATTATTTGAGGTTAATCAGAGTCTTGTTACTTGATGGCATGTGTGTAACCAAAAACAGAATGCTGCGATTATTGCAAGAGGTGCATCAACCAAGTAGTGGTTTATGTGTGTGCACATGTATGCAACCAGTTTATAGTATATTTTTATGTTTTTATATTTTCTCCCCTAACAGATTTGTTTGTCAATATAATTGTACAGGTTATGGGCCACATTCAAGGTGGGAAACATTTTGAAAAGAATTTCTATGGTCTCATTCTTGTATGATAAGCATGGACAGTGGTCATAACACAGTTGCACACTTCGATTATAACCTGATAACCATGCCTATTCTACTACTCATATCATTGTCATGGCAATGCAACAACCAGTACCTGTAAACATTTATGTCTGTTGTATGCACTGAAACTGATATTACACACAAGTAGAACATGCACAACTTATTTACATACATAGATAAGTAAGTTGCTTGCACAGTAGGCTTTGCTATCACAGTGGTAACCTGGAGGATGTCCCACATTCATATCTAGGCTATTATGTTAAGGTGTCACTGTTAACAGACTTGACAATGCTTTGCCTAACATAACACAGCTCCATGTGTAAGTGACTACAGATATCAGGCACACATGTGCTTATAAGACTGTATAGCTGAATGGTATGAACTCACTATATCACATGCCTTTCAACACACACTTCTGCAACAGTACTTTACTATACATATGCTCTGTATAGGTCTCTTATATTTACAAGACAAAATTTGTATCCTAGTTATATTCACAGGTAACATATGGATATGTACAACATCCCAGTAACTGGCCTAGCAGTGGCGCAGTCAGTGGTGTTTGACAGGCACTACAGTAGTTGGCAAATGTCAGCTGTCCTTTCCTGGGTTGAGTTGGGGCCTGAGCTGTGATCTATGTCACTGCAGACAGAGCCACGTGTTATGGCCATCAGTACTTTTCAGCAGTACATCAGTACAGCAAGTTTTGTTGAAACATATTATTTCAAATGTCTATTTTCCATTATTACAGACCACCTACTGCATTCAATTACATGCTTACTTGTTTCACATCCTTTTTTTTAAAGTGGATTTGGTCAAATACTTCTTCTGTATTCAGTCCTTCTGTTTTAATTGCATCACTGTTTATTACAGAGGTGGTTTGAATATATGGCAGCTTGACTTTTGTAGGTAATGTTCATGACCATGTGATGGCCTTTGCACCAACTGGTGTTCCCCAGTTGCTAATTGCATGCAGAACAATTGTGTAGTTATTCCAATAGCCAATGTCATGTCTCCTATAATTGATTACTCCATGTGGGCATTGGCCCTTTTCCTTACCTGTGAGGAGGAAATCCTGGAAGTGTGTAAGCTAATGCCTCTTACAACAAGACTTGTGGAGACAAGTCAACTAAATGGTGGAGAAGGTTCAAGACTTAGGAGCAGAATGTGAGTATTGCTGTTATATGGTTTGAATACTGCTAGTTTAACAGGGTTTGTCTGAACATGCTACTTCTGCATGGGTTTCAGTCTGACAAAGTTCTGTGTCTGCATAGCTCTCAACTGCAGGGCTATCCACATAATGGCCAGAGATTTGCCTGTTAAGTTTGCTCTGTTCCTCAGACAGGTGCTGTCCTTGGCAAATCAGTAGCATACTCTGGTGATTGCAATCCGTAAATGCTAACATCCATTTGTGTTTCTGCCTTCATATCCCTCAGAAAAGATATGTTACAACAAACCCTGGAACACCAGCAACTTTTTCAGTGTATAACAGCAATATTCCAAGTATGGCCATGGTTTTGGGCCTATGTTCCCCAATTATGTCAGGCTTTGTCCAGATGTCATGCAGTAAGAGGTTGATAGGTATGGTCTATCATTATTTAGCACTATCATTCCTAGTGAGGGCAAAAGCTGGACAACATGTGGAACTCTGTACATTCAAGAGGTCAGTGTATAGATAATGCTCTTAGATGCCCTTGTAACATATTTTATGTGAGGGAGAGTGAGACATGTTTTAAAACTAGGCTGTTAGAACATGTGAGAGATATTACTGATAATAAAGAAGACAGTTCTATAACTTTACATTTTTATAAATCTCACCATGGGGACAGTAGTGGGATGCAAGGTGCTGTTTCTGAAAATGTCTGTTTCTAAGTCTGATCAAACAGTCATAAAAAAATGTTATGTACAGAATCAATTTATATCTATAAATGTGATACTTTATCCGCTAGGGGTTAAATGAGGAGTACAATTGGAGGCTGTGTATTTAAATATGTAATTATAAATGTTAATTGCTTCTTGTATGTAAGGCAAGTATTTATTGTAATGTTTTACT
This sequence comes from Protopterus annectens, assembly GCF_019279795.1. Taxonomy (NCBI): domain Eukaryota; kingdom Metazoa; phylum Chordata; order Ceratodontiformes; family Protopteridae; genus Protopterus; species Protopterus annectens. Next base: position 551,282,122 of record NC_056728.1, read on the forward strand.
TTTAGAAGGCTTTGGCCAAGACATCAGAGTATAATAAACTTGTGTGAAATACTGGCTGGTTGGATTTCTGTTTGCTCTGTTCAGACATTTTAGTTGTTTTGCTAAGAGGTTGTTGTATGTCTGGCCATTGTGTATGGCCTATCATGATTTTGTAGCAGTGTACTGTTCACTTATTTATTTGGACTGGGGGGGGGGGCAGATGTGAGTGTCATGGGTCCCTTTTGTATCAAACTGTAAAATGCTGCCCTAGTTATGGGTGGTCCATCAGCAGCATATGTTTGCATGGGCATTTTGAGACATGTATGTATGTATGTATGTATGTATATATATATATATATATATATATATATATATGGGTCTAGGACTATTCAGTGAAAGCACATTTCAATGAAATACATTTCACTGTGCACAATTCACTGAAAGCTCAATTCACTGAAAACACAATTCACTGAAAACACAATTCACTGAAACATGTTTCACTAAAAGTTATATATGGCCTTTTCCACACTGTAGTGCGACCCTGGAGTTAGTATATATAGTAAGGGGGTGTGGGGACCCTGCCCCCCACATTGGGGGATGTGAGGGGGTGTAGCCCCCCACCTATTTTAAATATTTTGAACTATATACATGAATACTTGCAATTCCAATAAATTACTCTTTTCTGAACATAATATATATCCAAACTATGTGGGAACTATGCCCCCCACACCGGTGCCCTCCACACCCCCCTTACTATATATACTAACTCCAGGGTTGTACTACAGTGGGGAAAAGGCCATATATAACTTTCAGAGAAATGTGTTTCAGTGAATTGTGTTTTCATTGAATTGAGCTTTCAGTGATTTCTGCACAGTCATTTGACTTTCAGTGAAATGTGCTTTCAGTGAATAGTCCTTGACCCATATATATATATATATATATATATATATATATATATATATATATATATATATATGTATCACCATACATATCTATCTCTTGCTTTAAATATGTATGTATATGTTTCTTTTCATGCATATATTTGTAGATACCAATCACTCCTGATTGATATTGTTTCTTCCCTATTGTAAAGTGGCTGTAATGCATGGTATGTTTGAAAAAAGCATCAGACATTTCTGTAGCTCAGATGGCTTAGTGGTAAATTGCTGTTGCTATGGTATACAGGGTCCTAGGTTCAAGACCTGAAAGGGCTGTTTATTTTGTTGCTGGGCAGAACAGAGGCTGATGGAAAAAAGAATGATTAAAGCAGCTGTATGCAGGTTTGCATTGGTTTGCACAATGGTAAGTGGTGCTAACATACGGTTAAACCAATAGGTCCTTAACCCATGCAGGCTTCGCTTAACGACACTTACCAGTGCTCAAATGCGCTTAGCTGAGCTAACTGCATTCACGTTTGAGCAATGCTTAAACCTACTAACCATAGCTCAGCCCTGGTAACCATTGCTCATTATAAAATATTATTAATTAATTATAAAACAGCAGAGTAATGACATCATTTAGTCAGTGTATTTGGTTTCCGTTACATAACATGCTCATATGTGCTGTCATTACAGTAGTAAGGGATGTGGCTATACTGTATGAGACACTTGTGTATACATGGGTAGTATCACGTTATATGCACTCACACTTGCGTGTTACACCAGCTACAGCACACTGGTTGCCTAAAAAATGTAACACATATTGTATTATTGAAATAGTAGTTTTAACACTGCTTTTCCATGTAAAATTTGGTACTCGAACCATGCACCCCTGCATACAAAGATGGGACTCTGAGTACTACACTATCTTATTATTGGGGTTTGAGCTGTATGTTTTGATGTAACTCCTATGGATATTAATATGATATTAGTATATTAACTGTAGAGTACTGTGATTTTGACCATGTCATTGAGGACTGCTTGCATGTAGTAATGGCATACATTTCAGTTTAGGACTTCTATCCTTCAGAAAATTCATCCTAATGCATAATCTGTTTGCTATCTACTTTCTCTGTCTGTCCTCTGTGCAAATGGGATGACACCATCGCTCAGGCTGTGGTAGACTACACTGCTGAATGGGTCTGAAAAACCATGCATGTGTTCATGTAGGATGCAGCCAGAAAGGGTATTAGGACTATGGAACCTCCATGTGTTGCCTTTGAGAGGGCATTACAGACCTGTGTGATGGACAATACAGAGGTGGTGGTCTACAGATTCACAGACAGTAGGTGGGAATACTTCACAGGACATGATATTTGGAGAGCCCAGCAACACGGGAGGCATATCTCCAGAATTGTGAACAGATTCTATGTCATCAGTGCTGTTATACCTATGGTGGGTTGATAGATTGACAGGGTTTGTGTGGACATGCATTTACTGAGTGACTTCACGTCTGACAGTGATATGTCTCTGACATGCCTCTCCACTGGCATGCTGTCCACAGCCTGTCCACATGTTTGCCTATTATGTTTTGTCTGTTCCCCAGACAGTTGTTGCTCCTTGGAAAATCATTTGGGGACTCTGGGGAATGCAGTCAGTAAATACTAATATCCATTGGTATTACTGACTTCATATTCCTCATAAAGGATATGCTACAACAAACCCTGTTATATCAACAATTGTCTCAATTTATGACAGCAATATGTCCAATCTACACCTGTGTTTGTGCCTCTGTCCCCAAATGTTGTTAGGGTTTGTCCAGATGTCATGCGCTATGAGGCTCAGAAGTATTTAGTATCATTATTTCTTGCCTTCTTTCCCGCTACCATACCAGTGATGACATAGAAGATGTCATAGATACGAGTCCTGAGCCTGTACATTCTGAGGTGAACTGTCCATGTGAGAGGCTTGTGTATGTCTGGCCATTGTTAACAGACTGTCAGGATTGTGTACACTTGTTATGTGTACATGTTATTTGGGCTGTGTATGGAGGGGGATGGATATAAGTGCTATGGCTCCTTCTTTATCTGTCTGTGCATGCTGATCCTGTTTCCACTGGGCTATTGACTGAATGTGTTTGTAGGAGCAGACTGATTCATATCCCGTACCAAGGTGAGGATTCAGACTACACTGTGAATTGGGCCTGTGTATGTAGGAGTAGTGTGTGAGTGACAAACAATGATGTATTTGTTCACACAGTCCATATACTCTACTGTTCACTTGACTTACTGGTATGTGACTGTCACTGTAGTGAAACTGGTTGTGGGTATGCACTTTCACACTGGTGTCTGTTTTTCAGTGCTGTTACATCCCTGTAGTCCCTTATATATTTGTAAATACATGTGTAATTCCCCATAGCTGATTTTCTATTTCAATTACTTGCGCTATTTCAGTGAATGTATGTTACAGGAGACAGGAGGGTGTTGCTGCAGCTACTGTGTCAGCTTATCTACATCACTATTTCAGATATGTCCCCATTTTCATGGCTTCCACCCACCACTTTGTCAGCCTTGGTCCAGATTCATTGCAGTAAGGGGCTCTGAGCATACCTCTCAACTGGATGGATTGTTTCAGGATGTCCAGGTTTATTGCTCATATTTCTGGTCTGTTTTAGAGATTAGTCTCATTTCTCTGGTAAATAACTGTGATGATATGGGGATTTTTTTCAGTAAATGATGACATACATTTCATTTTCAGACCTCACAGCCATCAGAATATGTATACTAAAACAAACTGCATTACTCTGGCAACTTTCTACATTTCTAAGGGCAATATTTAAAAGAGGTCCCTAGTTTGGGACCATTGTCCCCCCATTCTCACAGCCTTTAGACAGATTTGTTGTACTAAGAGGTTGAGAGGTATGATTCTGAGATACAACTCCACTACATGTTCTGAGCACATATATGTATATATCTATATATGTATTTATATCTATATCTCTCTATATATATTTGTATGTGTGTGTGTGTGTGTGTGTATATATATATATATATATATATATATATATATATATATATATATATATATATATATATATATATATATATATATATATAGGTTTATAGGTGTGTACTAGGCTAATAGGCCTGGAGCCTTTAGAAGCCTAGCCCATAGGATTACCCTGACATTGTGCCACCCAACCTTAGCTCACAGTGCCTCTGTGGAGTAGAGTCACTGGAGTGATCCCCGGGGTGAATTTTCTATTTCCTGTCCACTCATCAAGATTTCTCTTGAAGTGGGCCAGTGAGGTGCTCTGCTTGACATGTATGACAAGTGTATTCCATAGCATGGGCACTCTGTAGGTTATGAACCTGTCCCTCCAGCATGTTGTGCTGATTGTGGTAATGAGGTTGAGGTCTGTGAAGTGTGTGGTGACGATAGATTGGGATTTCTCTAGCTGTATCATTTCTAACAGAGCTGGGTCAGACATAGCTTTGTAAGTCAAGCAGAGATCACCTCTAAGTAGGCAATATGAGACATAGTATAGTTGGAGTTTTTGGAGTCTGCCCATATAGGACAAGTGTTTAAGGCCTAGGATCCTGTTTGTGAGGTACTTTTGCAGCCTCTGCAGTTGTTACAGGTGTCTAGTGAGGTACATGCCAAATGGGGCATTGTGCTTGACAGCTGGCCTAATGAGAGAAGAGTAGAGGGAGACAATGGCCTCTTTCTTCCTGGATGCCAAAGTCTTAGTAATGACATATGCCACATAGAAGGACTGTCTGACCACAGTGGCAATGTGGTGGTCAACAGAGAGGTTGCTGTCAACCTGTGTTCACAGATCTCTTATAATGCCTTCTGCATTCAGAGGACTACCATTGATGTGGTAAGTCATGGGAAATGGGCTTCTCCAAAAGGAGATGATGACACATTTTTTGTCAGTGAGCTTAAGGCCATGGTTCTGACACCAGTCATTGGACTCAGTGAGGCCTTTCTGTAGAGCATCAACATCACTTGTGGAGTTAATAATAGCTCCCAACTTGCATTCATCTGAAAACTTTGTCAGCCAGAGTCCCTTCATGTTGCCCTGAACTTCAGAGATGTAGATACCAAACAGGAGAAGACCCAGGATCGAACAAACCAAACCCTGTGGGACTCCACTTGTGACTGGTCAGCAGTCTGACTTGGAGTCAGCTACTTTCACAGTGTGGGTTCTATCTGTGAGCCAGTTTGCAACCCACCTTGTGATATAGGGATTGATGCCTAGCTTAGTGAGTTTTTCCATGCTTCCTGAGTGGAGAATGGTATCAAAGGCCTTGGCCAGATCCAGGTAGGCTGTATGAACCACCTTGTCTTCATCCAAAGGTCTGGTGACTGATTCAAAGAAGTCAGCCAGGTTGAGCAGGCATGATCTACCCTTCACAAAGCCAAACTGTGTTGGATCCAGAGTCTGGAAATTTCCTATATCCCTGTTTATAAGATCCATGATGATGTGTCCCATTGCTTTGCATAACAGACTCATCAGGCTAATGGGGAGATAGTTCCCAGTGTCTGTAGTCACTCTTTCTTTGTGGGGAGGGATGACTGTAGCAGTGTGCCATTCAGTAGGGACATGAGGCTGTGGATGAACAGGACACACAGGTGAGGTGCCAGTTCACTCTGTAGATCATGTAGAACACAGCCTGGGATATTGTCATGTCCCATAGCTGCTGTATTTTTGGCCTTGAACAGTGCTGTTTTAACCTGTGCAGCAGTAATACTGGGTGCTTGGCAATCTACTGGTATTGTGATTGGTCCTTTGGGGGGGGGTAAAGTTGGCACTGAATCTGTCAGCCAGTATATTGGCAATATCTGTTGGCTCAGTATAGGAGATACCATTGTGCAGTAGCTCAGAGCAAATCTGGGTATTGCCAGGGATATTCTTTACATAACTATAGAAGGACTTGTGGTTGTCTTTACTATCTGCTGCAATTCTGTTTTCATTGTTAACTTTGGGGGATTTGATGAGGGATCTCAGCTTTTTGTTGAGGCTGATAAGGGAGTTTTTCCAGTCCTGGGACTTCACCTTATTCCGCATCACTTTCCTCCTTCTGTTGTAGAGTTTGTTTATTGCAGGGAATCACCATATTGACTTCCTTTTTTTGGAGGGGAAAGTCTTGGTTCTATTGGGTATGGCGGAATCCATGCATTTGTGGACATGTTCATACATTGCAAAGGTGTATGATTCAGCAGTCATGCAACTAGTCTCCAATTGCATGGGTGCCGTGAAGTTAGCCAGCTCTGTTTGTAGGAGCCCAAAGTTACCTTTAGAAAGGTTTTTCATGCTGGTTACCTCTGCAGGGGAGTGGGAGGGATGTGGATTGCCAAGGCGATTAGTTTGTGGTCAGATCTAAACAGGGAGGAGTTGATTATTGATTTACAGCAACAGTCACCCATGTTAGTAATGACCATGTCAAGGATGTTGCAACCTGTAGTGAGGGTAAGAACAAGCTGGTCCAAGCCACTGGAATTACTGAATTCCAGGAAATGTTGGGAAAGTACATTGGTACATGAATAGCTATCCCAGTTAATGGAGGAGTAGTTGAAGTCAACCAGTATGACAGTGTTAGGTTGCACCCTAATATTCTCCAGGGTGATTAGGAACATCGAGTGTGGGTTTTGGGGCATGGTTGGGGACCTATAGCAGTCTACGACCTGAATTGATGTCTTACCCAATGTTAGCTGCACCTGCAGAATCTCTGAGGTGTTATGTTGGGCTACCAGTCTGGAAGTGTGTGCATCCTTTATGAATATGGAAACACCACCACCTTTGGAGGTTCAGTCCAAGTTCTGGGGCCAGAAGTTGTGGAGTGAGTTATAGCCTGGTAGTGCAGGGGTGCTTTTGTTGCCATGAACCAGGTCTCTGTTACAGCACAAATGTCAATGTTCTCCATTTTAATTTTTTATCCTGGGGTTAGGGATACAGGTCATGATGCCGAAGGATTTTCACATTCCAAGTACATTTAATCCCCCTTTACATCATTCTCTTTGTCTTTTTTAACAACTGTGTGACTTAGACATTCGTCATTTATTGAAATGTAACCGAATTGTCCCTTATAATATCAACAAAGATGAGAAGTGCCTTTTAGAATTGTTAACCAATTCTTCAGTGAGAGTTATGCAGCCAGACAAAGGGGGTGGACTGGTAGTGATGAAAGAGGTAGATTACATTCAGAGAATGGAAAATATTCTGGCATCTGAAACCTATAGGGAGGTTTCGAAAAATGAGTTGAATCAGAATGTGACCAGGGTCTGTACTTATTTCAATGACATGTTCATTAATGGAGTCATTAATGTGGAAGTTTTTAACTATATCTGTACCCCTAACCCCAGGATACCTGTCCTCTTTGGCAATCCGAAGATTCATATGAATGTGCATGACCCCCCCATGCGCAAATTGGTGAGTGCAAGGGGCAGTTTGACTTACGCTGGGATGAAGGTGGTGGACGCGATTTTGAAAAATTATGTGTCCAGTGAGTCCTACATTTCTAAAGACTCCTGGTCATTTCTTGAGAGGGTTACTCATACTCCTTGTAGAGGGGAGAGTAATTTCTTGACAATCGATGTTATTGATTTGTACTCTTCCAGCCCTCATTCCATAGTGTTAGAACGGATTGAAGCTATCATGACCATTAAACAGGCACCTGCTGGGGACATTCTGATGGTGAGGGAGTTATTGGACATCATTCTAACCTGTAATTTTTTCTTCTTTAACAATCGTTGGTTCCACCAATTAATAGGGGTCCCTATGGGGTCTCCTTGTGGGGCCAGCATTGCCAATTTGGTGATGACTTACTGGGAGAGAGAGTTTGTTTTCCCTAATCCTATCATTCAGGAGAAAACCCTGCTTTACACTAGATTTTTGGATGATATTTTTATCATCCTACAGGGGGAGAGGGAAGTGGCTGAGACACTGTTAAATAGTTTTAATACCTCCACCAGTTTTTTGAAATTTACATTCAATTTTTCTAAGGAGAGGATTTCTTACTTAGATGTGGAGTTATTTAAGGATATCCGTCTAGGCTGTTTTACTGCCAAAATTCATCGTAAAGTAACTTTTTCTAACAGTTATTTACATTTTAAGAGAAGTCACCCCTTCCATCAGAAGAGGTCGATAGTAAAGGGGCAGTTGGTGAGAGTGGTGAGGATGGTGTCTATGTTCAGTGACTACCTTGAAGAATGTGAGTTTATTTGTGGCCTTTTTTTGAACAGGGGATACCCGGACCATCTCATATCAGAATTGGTCAAGGAAGTTTGCGATAAGAGGAAGAATGGGGTCTACGTACCACTTTTGGGCAATAATGTAGCACCCCAGAACCCCGAGCCATCCCATATGCAAGCCCATGTGACTTACCTTTGCAGTTTTATTACAACTTTCAATGTTGATGCAGGGGACATTTCCTCCCTCATAAAGAAAAACTGGAGTATTTTACGATTAGACATGCAAGGTAACTCACAGTTTGAGATCACACCCAAGGTGGTGTTTAGGAGGGAGTTGAATCTGAAGAGTATTCTACAAATAAAATCGAACCATGCCCCGGTTAGGGGGATGTACAAATGTAATATGTGTAAATACTGTAGGTTTATTAAAGCAGGGACCTTTATTAGTATTGGGGAGACCAAATACCCCATCGGGGTAGATTTAACTGTGCCAGTTCACATGTGGTATATTTGGCTAGGTGCTCTTCATGCCTGGTGTTTTATATAGGAAAAACTGACAGAACACTTTAGGAATGCCTTTATGAACACCTTTATGCCATCAAAAAAGAGAAGATGGAAAATGCGCTTGCCAGACATTTTAAGGAATACCCGGGTCATGAATTTACTTTTTCAGTCATTGATCAGGTAGTTCCTTCCAATGGGGGGGTCCAGATATGTTACTTTTAGAACAAAAGGAACTAATTTGGCAGCTAAAACTAGAAGCTTATTATCCAGGCTTAAATGGAATGTTATCCATTTCTTGTATTTTACAATTAAGAAGTTTGGTTAGGTAATTTTATTGTATTTATTTTTGTAGATTGCATCCATTTTAATTTCTTCATCTATTTTTTTTTATCTATTTCAGCATGGCTTACAAAAGTATGGATATTCCTTTTACTGCTTGTTCAGTAAGGTTGAGTCCTTAGGGAAGGGTTTGAGCAGGTGTTGTGAATGTATTGGCTTAAGTGTTAAGTAGTCATGTGATTTATGAGCCTTTTATTATGGTGTAACCTGGAATGTGTTGTTTGTTTTTCTGATGAAGTTGGTGTGGGACACAGATGAAAAGCCTATTATTGTTGAGCTTAAAATAAAATTTTAACTTGCAGTTAATCAGCATCACTGTGTCTGGAATTGGTGCATCTGCTGAGGTTTATCGTCTTGCCAGCTTCCTTTTTCAGGATTCTACAGAATATTTTCCCTGCTGTTGACTGACTCTACTGACTGATATGTTTGAACAAGCATCATTATTTTCTAGGGCTCACATGGTGTAGTAGTAGTATGTTACTCTGACTGTGGTGTACAGGACCCTGGGTCCAAGACTTGGCAGGACGACTATTTTTTTGCAAAGCAGGACAGTGGCTGCTGGAGACATTGGGATAAGGGCAATATTTAAAATAGGTCCATAGGTTGGGCCAATTGACCACTCCCCATTTTGACAGCCTTTGGACAGATTTTTTGCAGTAAGAGCTTGGGGGTATGGTTCTGAGGTACGACTCTACTACATGTTATGAGTACGTATATATGTATATATATATCTATATATATATCTATCTATATCTATCAATATCTATATATATATATATATATATATATATATATATGGGTTCCCTTCAGAATCTCAAATGCCTGAAAACCCGGATGTCAAATGGTCGAGACCATATGATTGAGTTTTCAGAAGCTTGAAATTCCGAATGGAGATTTGCATACAGCACAGAATGGGAAATTTCCCTTTTCTCCCTCTGTAGTGTGATCTCGGAGTTGGTATATTTAAGTAGTGGGGGTGTGGTGGGTGCAGGAGGGTCATATATATATATATATATATCTATATATATATATATATATATATATATATATATATATATATATATATATATATATTTATATATTTATATATATATATATATATATATATATATATATATATATATATATATATATATATATATATATATATATATATATATATATATATACATATATATATGTATGTGTATGTATATATACATATATATATATATATATATATATATATATATATATATATAGATAGATAGATATATACATATATATAAATGTGTGTGTGTGTGTGTGTGTGTGTGTGTCTATATAAATGTGTGTGTGTGTATATGTATATGTATATATATATATATATATATGTGTGTGTGTGTGTGTGTGTGTGTGTGTGTGTATATATATATATATATATATGTGTGTATGTGTGTATATATATACATATATATATATATATATATATATATATATATATATGTGTGTGTGTGTGTGTGTGTGTGTGTGTGTGTGTGTGTGTGTGTATATATATATATATATATATATATATATATATATATATATATATATATATATATATATATATATACTCCACAATACCAAAGAACGTTTCCCGATGATAAAAGGTGCTCGGAACTGCTCAAATGTAAATCCACACAATATTCCAGCACTCAAATAAGCAACCTTAGGGCTAAATAACCACAGAATACCAGAAAGGAGCATGCAAAGAGATTTAATGGCAGGTAGGGTCAGCCACTTCTTCCACAAACCAGGTTTCACCGCATGGCGTTATCAGGACGTTACCATGAAGGGAAAAAAATATTATTTAAATAAATAAACTTTAAAGTGGTGGTCCAGGAACACTGGACTTATTCTAAACACTTTATAACAAAACTTTATGAAAAACATTAATCATATCCAAGTCATTAAAGTCATTAAACAACATTACTACCAACCCAACTATTACTAGAAAGCATACCATTTACCCATTCATCAACCCTGCTTTTTAATTATACACTTTTGAAAGAAGAACATTTACAATAAAAATAAAAGGTGATGTTCCACTCTTACTCAGCATAACCCACAATCAAAATATTCATCTGATTACCAGTAATCATTCAATCCAGGTTTGAACAATGCCCCTAAATTAACAATCCACATCTGTTCTTTATTAGTAAGACTTTAGTATTTATGAGTAATAGTTAAATTGTCATCTAGGGCGGCCGCAGTAGTGCAGCGGTTAGCACTGCCGTCTTACAGCAAGAGGTTCTCTGGTTCGATCCTTGGCTGGGGTGTCTTCTGTGTGGAGTCTGCATGTCCTCCCTCTGGTCGCGTGGGTTTCCTCCAGGTGCTCCGGTTTCCTCCCACATCCCAAAGACATGCTGTAGGTGGATTGGGCAATCTAAATTGGCTCGAGGCGTGAGTGCATGTGTGTGTGCCTTCTGTAGAAGATTGGGTGCTGGGCTGGCAACTCAACACTGTGAAACACCACTGCCAATCATGAGCAGACTGGTGATCTGCTGTGGCGACCCCTAACTGGGAAAAGCTGAAAGAAGAAGTTAAATTGTCACCTACAGCTTTATCGATACCCAAAAAGACAAAGTGTGCTATAGGATGTACTAAAGTATGTTTGTATAATGCACTCCACATACATTTGCAATTAATACCGCTAATATGTAGTGCTATATGTTGTTTGAAACTAAGAGATGTTTGCCCAACATAAAATGACCCACACTGGCACACAGCCATGTAGATTACCCATTCACTTGCACATGTAAACAGATGAATATTATATACCTTAGGGGTATTCACCGAGGTAAATGACTTTGTCTTGGATATTACTTTACAATAGGTACAATGTCCACAGTAAGTACTACCAACTATTTTTCTATCTGTCTTCTGCGCTTGACTGGTATATCCCTTTTTGAAACCTGATAAATATTCACCAATTGTTTTACCTCTCCTAAATCCAAAGTGACACACTCTATCCAACAATGAATCAAAGAATCTATCTGACTTTAAAATGTGTCAGTGTTTACCAATCACTTCTTTGATCTTAAAAGTGCTGGTGCCATATTTAGTCATAAATCGTGAAGTATCTTGCATGTTTTCAACCTGTACCTTCTTATCCTGAAGAAGCTGCATTCTAGGTGTAGAACCAGCTTGTTGAAAAGCTGTGTTAATTATCTTAGTATCATATCCCCTGGCTCAAAATCTAGACTTCAACTGTTTTGCTTGAATTTGAAACACATCTGCCTTAGTGTGTATACATTTAAGTCTCATAAACTGGGCCTTAGGGATATTTTGTACAATGTGGCGAGTATGACTACTGTTAGCATGTAACAGGAATATCTTTGAAAAAGGCTTTCGATAAAGACTGGTCATCATAGTACCATCTATGGCTTTAGTTACATTCACATCCAAAAATTCCACATTATGTAACTAAATTCTATCACTAAATTGTATCCCATACTCATTAGCATTCAAATATTTCACAAATGATACCCACATTTGTGAGTCCCCATTCCAAACAATCCAGCAGTCATCTAGAGTGAGTATGAAAGCGAGGTAGAAAGACATTTAACTGATGCTATTTCCTATTGTCATCTTCCTTTGGACCCCACAATGGCTTTTAAACATCAGATTGATACTTTGCTTAAACAAGCAAAAATGGGCGGGGTTATTACAGAAGCTTTGTTACAACAACTTATGGTGGATGACTCTCAGCCCCAATATTTTTATCTTGTACCCAAAATACACAAACTAGTGTCTCCACCACCAGGACATCCCATAGTGGAAGGATAGGGTTCGTTGATTGAACCATTATCAGTTTACTTGGAATCTAAACTCAAACTTCCTCTCATACACTTTTAGGCCAGAATTATAGATAAAAAAAAACTTTTGTTATTAATGAGTGATCTGCAGATTCCCAATAATGCTTATATGGGCACATTGGATGTCCAAGCACTATTTTGTGTATTTTTCAATGATAGTACTTTTGTTAAAGTGTGTTCGCTGGTAATGGATTCGGGCTTTTGGTCTTTCAATCAAAAGGCCTAGATCCATATATTTATATATATGTATGTTTTTTTTTACTTTTCTATATATATCTATATGTATATCTGTATATATATATATATATATATATATATATATATATAGATATATAGATATAGATATGTATATCTGTACATATATTATGTATTTATTTTTCCATATATATGCATCTCCATACTTATACACACACACACACACACACACACACACACATATATATATATAGATATATATATATATATATATATATATATATATATATATATATATATATATATACTGTATATACAAAACCTGACTGATTCATGTATATACTGTTGAATGACTCTCATACCTCCCAACCATCCCAAATTACTCGGATTTTACCGAGTTTTGGGGTCCAAATGAAGGGGTGCCACGATTTCCGAGTGGCACCCCTTCATTTCCGATTTTTTTTTGCTTTTGTTTTTTTTTTCTTTTTTAAATTTTTGCACTGTCGGAATTGACATCATCCTGTGAGCGAAGATGTCAGCTCTGTCAGCACTACCAGCCAGTCGGAATTGAGTTCAAGGAGCTCACATCATCATTTCCAGCTGGTGCGAGCAGGCGGGAAGTGAATTTGAAAGAAGCGGACTTTGCTTTGGTTGGATGCTTTCCACCCAACGTTAAGCATTTAACTGTGGGTCCTACTTATCTTGGTGGCACCTGACTGAAAACCGCTGACACCAGCAATGCCAGATCCCTGGTACTCAGTGCTTTTTGTTATTGTTGTCGCTAAAGGTCACATCAGAACCGGGGTACGGAGTACAACTTGGGGGGAGGAGTGGATAGGTACCCCCCCAGCTGCCTGGCTTCCCGGTGCAGACATAACAGGTTGGTCCCTCTCACAACTGCTGTGAACAAAAACCAAACAGAGCCCTTGTCAAGCAAGCTGAATCAGAGCCACTATCAGCTATGGTTCAATGGAAAGGGTCTTTTAACATGCATGCTCATTTAAACAGACACACAGATGTTTGTACCACACTGAACTGAAAACTAATCCCACAACTGCGGACACTAAAAAGACTTGTTAATAACCTTCCAGGTCATTGGCTCATCAACGTGACACCGCCACTTCATTAAGGACATCTTTGCCTTTCCAGATCTTCATTTCAAAGTAGAGACTCAACTAAACATCAACAGCCCCGCACCTCTGTTGGTATATTCCTACTTTCTTAAACCTCCAGTCACAAATCGTCATCAGCAGCAAATAAGCATTCTACTATCCTAACTGGCGGTGTCAACAACCAAAGCTGACAGCAACAACTGCCACTGCCACCATAAGGACCCTGAGACCCCTTAACGTGGACAGTAGGCTGCTCTCAATAAACATCATTCTAACGTACCTGTCAACTTCTTTGCTGAACAATTCCTGACAAAGCCAAAATGATGGAGGGATAAAGGCACAGAAGCAGAGATATTTTTAAAAATATTAGTCTAATTCACTTAAAAAGTTAACAAACAACAGGTTTTCAATCAACATTAGTTCGGGAATCGGGACTTTGCTTTAAACTGCTTTGTATCCAGAAACCGCTTAGCTTCTTCTGCGGATAGAAACTGTCTGTAACTTTGGAAAATGCTTTGCAAGGACAGAAACTGGCTTTAAATCTGTTGCCGCTGGAACTTTGCTTTAGGTAAGGAACAAAGGGTGTGTGTGTAATCACAGTGCTCTGTGTACTACATACCAGTTAAAGATTGTTCAAATTCTACTGATTTCCTGGCTGGTTAACATAGTACGAGTGCTATTCTATTCAAGCAAGCCCTATTTAACTTAGTATGAGTGTTGTGCTACACATGAACTGATACCCTTCTGAGGTTAATGTTACAAACTGTTATTCTAGTGATGCTACTGACTAACACACACTGTATATTGTTATCTACTTATAAGTACTAAATGTTTCGATTGTTTAGTGATTGTTGCTCAATAGGAAGTAAAAACAATGTTTGTACACTTAATATTGCAAAGAATCCTTATATTTATACTCGTTTGAGTTTCTTTCTTTAGTTGTTGTTATTGTATCTTTTGGCTTTTCCCGGTTAGGGGTCGCCACAGTGGAACTCCGGTCCGCTAATGATTGGAAGTTGATTTTTACGTGCTGAGTTGCCGGCCCTAATGCACAACCTTCAACGAAGGTACACCCGCCCATTCATGCATGTCTCCACATTAGACGCTCTAGCTGAGAATTGAATGGGACAACGTCTTGCTGTGAGGCAACAACGCTACAGTGTTTATGTTTATTTAGCTGCACTGTATAAAAATGTCTACTACTAAAATGGCCAAAATCAAATATTGCCATTTATATGTGGACACTGTGTCTTTGCTACATGCTGCAAATGGTCCTTTGATCAGCCTTCCTAACTGGTTGACAAATGTAAAATAACTAAAATGCAAACAAGTATATACATACGCACCTGTACACGCACAGTCATTGAGGTTAGCTGAATCTTTAAATGTTTGAGCGGTGTATGTGATACTTTCGTTTGTATTTTATCCTGTCACTTTTGTTTGGTCAGTAACTACGTTTAATGAGAACTCGAACACAGCCAAACCAGGCAAAGGTGCACAATAAACTGATAAACCAAAACAGCACCAAAAAGATGCAAGAGCAGGACACCCAGGAATGTTTTTTAATGTAGTCACAGTTTAATAGTCGCTGTTCGTAAAAACTTTGTCAGAAACTAATGTTTAGTTTAAACTGCTGATTTAGCATAGTGGTATGTTACACTCACTGTAGTGTATAGTGTTATGGGTTCAAGACTTCCCAGTAACTTGCATGGTGGTACTACAACATATGCTAGCAACTTTCCAAAATTATACAAGCAATGTATAAAATGTGTCACTGGTTTTTGACCTTTTGCACCACCCCAAAAAAAAAAAACTGAAATTGAAAATAAGTGAGAAGTTGTGCAAGATGCCTATGGCTTACACTACTGTCATTCTGTTTATAGTTTGGGTGTTGAAGTAGACTTTTATGATGGAAATGTTCTGAACTGGGCAGTTTTGTAATTATTGGTTCATGCATTTTCTTTCATTGCCTACAGTACAGCCTACTGGAAAAATGTTCAGGTAGGTGTATCAAAGAAAAGAACACATGTATGTTTCTTGTTCTGTGTGCAAGGGGCCAATGATTTGAAAACAGCCCGAAAGTAATCTTTATCCACCACTGGCCACCTGCATTTTCTTTGGATGTGGTGCAGGTTTCAATGCTGTTTCAATGAATGTGAGTTTCAAGGGCAGAGAAGTTTTAATGCTAAGTCTACTTTCATTGTAAGCCAGTATTGCTTTGTTTAATCAATGTCTGTTGGTGTTTGTGCATTGATGTGCTGCAAAATGTAAAAATAAAATCCAAATAATCATTGTAAAAGTAAAGCAGTATGCACACATTATTGTTTATGGTAAATGGGGTGAAATAGCCAGATAATGGGACATTGGAATGGCTGCAGCGGGACTCTGGTGCCATATTTTGGTTGTCTGTTCTTCAGTTTGTGTTCAAAAGTTGGTATCCCACAATCCCATTGGAGTGGGCGGGGTTACGTAATTATGTATGCAAATTAGATGTAAATCAGTGTACAGATTTGTACCTATTTTTCATGGCCCTTGTCCAGATTTTTGATGTTTCCAGGTTGAGAGGTATGATGACTCTACTGAATGAGATGTAGACCAGATGGCTTAGTGGTAAATTGATGTGGCTATGGTGTACAAGGTCCTGGGTTCAAGACCTGCAACAGTTGATTGTTTTGTTGCTGGGCAGAACAGTGGCTGATGGAGACAGGGTGAATACAGCAGTTTTAAGCAGTTGTAAGTGGGTTTACATGGGTTTGCACTATGGTATGTGATGCCAAAGCATGGTTAAATGGGAAACTGCTTAATCTGTGTAGGCATCACTTAGCATCACACAAACTTGCTTACTGCCACTTCCTGCTGCTTACACCCACTTATCCCCATACTAATTTCTTTAAAAGAAAAGAAAAAAGGGGTGATAGGAAAGTGGTGAAATTGGGGGCATGAAGAGGGAAAAACAATATGAAAGTTAGCTAAGGATGTGCAGGACAGGTGTAGTTAAAGTCCATAGCTGTCCATTTCTGATACAACAACAGCTGTGCAATTGTACAGAATTTAAAGGTGAATTTGGACACTCAACCCCCTGAGAGAGGGGCGAGGACAACCGTAATGTGTTGTTAAGCCAATTAGACCAGATTATATTTGCCCAGTGGACACGTGTTTGAAATCTTGGATGGGGAGGGTGGTTGAGAATCGGACACCCATGAGCCCCCAAATGGAAACAGTGGGACTGAGGTCCCCACCCATGGGCAGTCACCACTGCACCTTCGCAGCTCCAAAGGTAGCTGTGATGGGGGCTGCGCAGGAGGGGTAGGCTGACCCTCAAGATGTGCCACGTGGCCCTCAAGCTGGTGTAGCAGGCCTCTGAACTCCTTTCAAAGCTCACTATGCACCAGTCCCTAGGCCTGACGATGGGTGACAGTGTCCTGTCCTCTCCCAGGGGGGATGGACCCCATCCCCTTAGGAGGTTCCACTCGAAGGTGGTGCAGGACCAGCAGACGAGAAGGCCCTGGGTTGGGTCCCAGACATACTGGGGCCCAGTGTCATGCCCAGTTGAGGCAGGATAGGCATTTCTGCTGGGATGAGCCTTCCCAGATGTGCTATGGTGTTGCAGTTTTATAACATATGTTAGTTAGTCATGAAAAACATATTCCAGGATTAGTTATAGCAGCATGCATAAGTATTCCCATTAACCCAAAACAACAGATTTGGAACAGTTGCATAGCAAGCAGAACACATGCATATATGGAACCACAGTGGGCATTATAATGGCATGCAGGTTACATTGATAACAACAGGCCACCAATGATAGTATTTGAACAGGGAACATTAATAGTACAATGTTTAAATATTTGTAGAACAATAGGACACCTGTCCCAACAGTAGGTTTGGTGAAAAACATACCCATTGATTTATGTGTTTAGATTATTGGTGCAGATAGGGTGGGGAGAGAGAGAGAGAGAAATGTCAATTAACAACTGTATAGTCTTCATTTGCTCACAACTTTAATGATCATTGCTCTAATCATTACTCTCCAGGTATTACCTCACTTTACATCGATCTATGGCCTTGGCTTGGGCAGTGGTATGTTTCTACACAGTGTATAATTACAGCCTTCTTACAGCTGCTTTATACCTCTTCTTACCTGACAGACCTGTAGAGGAAGTTCCTATTAACACTACCTGACTGTTTCTACCCATATTCACATTGTCAGGTTTACATATGTGCACTCATACTGTGTGTGTGTGTGTGTGTGTGTGTGTGTGTGTGTGTGTGTGTGTGTGTGTGTGTGTGTGTGTGTGGTGTGTGTGTGCTACTGCCATACTCTGCCATGATTTATATCAGTCACCCTGAGTGTGGGTGGCAGTGACCACTAGCTGTGACAGCGTGGCACTTGAAGGACATTTCTTGGAGGAGACTACTTGGTGTATGTACTTATCTTGCTGTCATTTGCAGCCTTGTGGCTGGACAGTGGGTGTTGTATACAGTGTATAATTACAACCTTCTTACAGCTAAGATATACCTTTTCTTACTTGGCAAATCTGTGGAGGAAATTTCTGTTAACACTACCTGACTGTTTCTACACATATTCCCATATTCCTGAATGAAAATATGCACATAGCTTACTACCACTCCCAGGATTCAAACCATGCCTATTTGTGCATAAAACAGAACAAAGTTTGGGTTTCATTAGAATGAGCTATTGAGAAACTGCTGTTTCTTAGTTGACTGTTTTCTGCCTAATACTCTCTTGGTTGTATAATCTGACCTTGTCATTTTGACATTCATGCATGTCAGATAGTTGTTATACTGTGTATTCATACTTTGACATAGCACAGTCTGGAAAACACTGATTAACACAACATTACTATTCAGGTATCAGATCTTGGTGCATGGAACATTTCATATAGTTAATCTCCTGTTTTGCAACTCCATAATCTTTGTCAGATGAGCCTTGATTATTTAATGCTTTCAGAGCTATAGTTGCTGTTTAAACACTGTAGACATTTTGATTCATAGCACCACATACCAAAGTAAACATGACCAGTCAGGAGTTTTGACTTTTATTGACAGGTACTAACACTTTTATTGATATATACCCTATACATCACTATTACTCGGCTAATGCCTCGTTTATTCAGTACAAACCATACCCATTTTTAAATACTGACAAGTGACATTCTACTCCTATTTATTTGTCCTGAATACTACAAGCTAGATTTGTACTCACCAGCCTTGCTACACAGCCTTAGCAGCCTGCTGGCATGGGTGTCCATGTTTGTGGCCCTCTCATCTGCAGCTGTACAGGAGCTAGAGAAACATTTATGCATACCTATTCATCATATACACAGGCTAGACTTTGGAAAACACTTGTTGATACTGATACTTACACACATCTGGGACATTCCTCAACCATGCATCTTTTTATTTTATTTTATTTTACATTTGTTAACCAGGCTAGTCCAGCTGGATACATGTCCATTTTCAGTGGAGGCCCGAGGAGAAAAGCTCCGCTAACTACTTCATAATAAAATAATACAACAATATACAATAGTATAAAACAAAAAAAATCTTGGAGCCACTGGTTCAAGAACTCCTTCTTCCTACACTTCACGTCAGCAAAGTGGTGCCGGATCTGCTCAGCAGTCTGAGGGATGCCAGTGGCACTGGTGAGAGATGTGCGAGATGGTCCAAGGCCTCCACTTTGTATTGGTAGCCCTGATACTGGTCCTGCAGCAGTCTCCCTTCATGGCTTTCTACTAGAAGTCCAACCATGACCCTGGACTCCTGAATGCCCCAGCACTGCACCCAAAAGCGCACACCTTCACCAGCACCAGCCATAGTGCCTGCAGTGATGAGATACAACTGGTTATGGTTGTATTCCCACCTGTGGGGTTTAAATAGGGCTGACTTCCCACCCTTTGCCATGAATGGACAGTTTTGAATATGCTGAGCTAAGCCAAGCAACAGGCAAACCCACTTAGCAAAAATAAGTATTGCTTAAAGAGGTAGATGCTAAGCACTGCTTACCAGTGCACATATTCACTTAGCTATGCTAATTATTGCTAAGCATACAAATTTAAGCAATGCTTACTCCAGCTAAGCACAGCTCAGCAGAATTTAGTGTTGTTCAGCTTTCATTTTATGGACTACGATTATTATCATTATTATTATTAATTATTATTATCATCATCATCATTATTATTATTATTATTATTATCATTCTATGTGCTTTCATTACATTACATTCTTTTGTGGCTATACTGTATGGGGCACTTGTGTTTACATGGGGGTTTCACATCTGTACTACACTGACACCTCACATTTGGACCTAAAACACTACCCTGATTAATAAATATTTATTATTCACTACCTATTTCTAGAAAAATATAATTTTAGTGCTGTTTTCACAAATAAAAATGAATGGCTTGCATTGGGGCTCGAACCATAAATGACTTCATGTTAAGCAAAAGCTCTAACCACTACATTATTTCACTTTGACTATTTTGGCTGTATAGTTCTATTTAGCTCCTTTGAATGTTTAAGCTATGCTCTGCATAGCTGTGCAATGCGCACACCGGCTCAGTTACGCTTAAACTTTATTGGGGAAGGAAAAAAAATAAACGTGTAACATTACTCTTATAAACTTAGAAAGCTGCTAAAATAAATCAATTTGTGTTAGCATACATTATTTGAAGGATATAAGTTATAAAACTCTAATGTATGTCACTATTTAGTGACTTCAATCCTTAGATCATCCCAATGATTTGCCAGACAAGAGGAAATTTTATGAGGGACAGGCCAAAAATATAAGGGAAAACTCTGGACATTCTGTGAAAATCTGGGTAGTTGAGAGCTATGTTATGGGGGGCTGTGCTTCTGTATTTTGTCCACAGACACTGTTATCTTGTGATAACAGCTTCTGCAGACACTGTTAGTTGCTTTAGAATTGCTGAAGGGCAATTCTAGAGTGAAGGGGGTTTGTGTACTGTGCGAGCAATGCTCAGACACACCCCTGCACTTGTACATGGCTAGTGGCTCATATCCATGTAGAGAATACAGCAGCATGCCTTTATTAATGTGGGAGGCATGCTGCTGTTCTACACGGGCATGATCCGCTCCATGCAGGAATAGCACTATTCCTGCATGGAGTTTCATGAATCCAGGGGTGTATCTATAGAACATTAAGTGCCCGGAAATGGGATGTCTGTATGAGCCAGTCTCAGATCACAACAGGTGATCCTGAGTATCTTAACAGTGAAATTCACCCACCTGTGTAAATGCTTATAATGTTGGTAATAGTGGATCATGTCACAAGGATTGTGTAGCAGACACATTGCACAAGGGCATCAGTATCATAATGAATCTGTAATCCTGTTTTAATATTATGTCAGTGATACTGGTATTTATTAACTGTAACTTCTATATTAAGGCCATTTCTGACAAGCTGCCTAAGCAGAACACAAAGGGTATAATCACACCAGCTTTGTAAAATCTGTCTGAGGTGAACACAAATGTATATTGTGCAGTTAGCATGTAATTTAGACAAATTCCTAGATATGACCCTACTGGACAGTAGATCATTATTATTTGTCTAGCCTTTAATAAGTTATTTATATATCACATGATAAATATAATACTGTATACACTTCACTGCAAGTAATGTACCATGCACCATTTTCTTGGACCTTCCACATTTTACTTCCTATTCCATATCTCTTGTATTTGTATGTTTCGCTACTTTCCTACATAGGATTTTCTAGGATGCCATCTTGGATTGTGTACAGCTTACTTATATTAAACTGAATTATGTCAGATTGTAGCTGCCATGCTAATGCTACCTCTCCCTTTTTGCCATTCTTCCTTAACAACTCCTTCTAACAATTTTCTTAACAATAATTTATATCCACAGCATGTGCTCCAGTGGTATTAGCTTCAATTGTACTTCCCAAGGGAATTTGGCACTCATTTATAGTACAACAATCCTAACTCATTATAAATTTAATTTTCAGTCCTGGTCTCCATTCTCATAACTATACAGTGTACACACACACTGCATGGCATCACCCATATACTTTAAAGTGGACAAATTATATTATTTTCACTTTACATTAATGTCCCTAGAATCATAATTAGGTCATCTGGCACCTTAGTTTTCCAAACTGGCATCCCCCAACAAAGGTCTTCTGTGGTCCTGTAACCCTGTAAATGTACCACGTTGCTTGCTACAACTGTAAAAAGCACCTTGCTATAGTTACTACCTCAATAAAATTGAACAGACTGAGAACCAACAAGCCTAGAGTTTAGAAGCCAGGAAAAAAAAACTTTTTTTTTGTTTTCATCCTAATCACTGTCAAGTGGCTTCCAAACTGTTTTGGCTTCTACAGTTATTACCTAACACTGAAATTCAGCCATAACTGTGAGTGCAATATCAGCATTCATGTATGAAGCCACTATATTCTCTTGTCTTCATAAATCAATGTAATGTACTTCCATCCCATCAGACCCTGCTAGTTTCACCAACTAATAGCCCGTACCCAGGTCAGCTGCCTCCTTCTTCCCACCTCAGTTGCAACTTTGTAATACCAGCTTCCAAAGGGCATTAACAAGTGCACGTTGTTTCATATTAGTGATAGTCATGCAAATATCTGCTGCAGCTGTGATTTATTTTTTTATTTTCTTCAGCAAGTGTTACATGTGTGTGTGTGTGCGTGTGTGTGTGTGTGTGTGTGTGTGTGTGTGTGTGTGTGTGTGTGTGTGTGAGTGTGTGTGTGTGTGTGTGTGTGTGTGTGTGTGTGTGTGTGTGTGTGTGTGTGTGAGACTGACTGGGTGTCTGCTAGCAGGTTGTGTGTGGCAGAGATGGGTTGTTAATTAGGGAATTGAGAGCCCTGATTTTTTTGTGAATTTGAGCATGCATGTAGATTAACTAGTGTTTTCCTGATTTTAACCCACTCTGGATGAGGATGTTTGTTGACGGGCCTGTGTGTGCATCTGAATGTTTGTGTCCATGAGGGTAGGGGAGCTGCCTTTGCCAACATGATGCATGACACTGTAGGAAAAATACTACTACCATCATCAGGTCTCACAACACTAGTTTTAGCTAGAGTGAGATTAAGAAACATGTCTATGAACCAGTAATGAGGTATTTCTCATTGCAGCCATAGCTGTATCTTAATCACATTTGCTCACCATTGTGATAATTTACCTACCTGCAGAAGACAATTGCCACCTGCAGTGAACCTACTTTTGAATCTTAGGCATACCTTTCAACCTCTTACAGCAAGAAATCTGGACGAAGCTATAAATAATGAGAGAAAAATGCACATAAATGGGGACAGTTTTTGAATGCTGCTCTTACAAACTTAAAAGGTTTATAGAATAACAGGTTTTGCATTAAAATTAATTTTCTGTTGTGTATGAAGTCTGAATCTTGTATCTCTGTCATTATTTTCTGAATTCAATCCTCAATGATTTGATGGTGACTTGCCAAAAAAAAAAAACACAATTTTATGAGAAACAGACTAAAACTATGAGGCAAAACTCTGGACATTCA
The DNA here is from genome assembly GCF_019279795.1 of Protopterus annectens. Taxonomy (NCBI): domain Eukaryota; kingdom Metazoa; phylum Chordata; order Ceratodontiformes; family Protopteridae; genus Protopterus; species Protopterus annectens. Next base: position 551,305,694 of record NC_056728.1, read on the forward strand.
GTGAAAATCTGTGCAGTTGAGAGGTATGGTATATTTTTATCTTACTGAAAATGGGAATCCACCATATCATTGCAGCAGAGTAATTTTTTATAATAAATGTGGCTTAATTTGTAGTCATGTTTAACTTGGTAGCTCAAACTATGAAGGTGCATAACTATTTTACTTTTCTTGAAGAAAAGAAAAAGTCAGTAGCAGCACTCAAAATAAAAAAAAATCAATAATTATTTTCAGGTCAGAAAAATTTTGCTGAATTTAGAAATGTATTTGTTCAAATGCACATAGATAATAAATACCTATGTTTCTGAAATAACAGAACAAAAGACCTTGATTGATCTACTATGAAACCTTGAACACCAGAATGCCATCTAATCAAAATATCAATAAGTAATGCTAAAAACACTGAATGGTGAAAACTTAAACTGCAAATGTTTTTAGAGGGACAAATGTCCTGCACACCTCATTGTGTGTGTGGGGGGCAATCCATGACACCCACAAATGTACACACACACACACACACACACACACACACACACACACACACACACATATATATATATATATATATATATATATATATATATATATATACATATATATATATGTGAATGAGCAAACGTCTGAAACCCATATACTTTAAAGTGGACAAATTATATTATTTTCACTCTACATTAATGTCCCTAGAATCATAATTAGGTCATCTGGCACCTTAGTTTTCCAAACTGGCATCCCCCAACAAAGGTCTTCTGTGGTCCTGTAACCCTGTAAATGTACCACGTTGCTTGCTACAACTGTAAAAAGCACCTTGCTATAGTTACTACCTCAATAAAATTGAACAGACTGAGAACCAACAAGCCTAGAGTTTAGAAGCCAGGAAAAAAAAACTTTTTTTTTTGTTTTCATCCTAATCACTGTCAAGTGGCTTCCAAACTGTTTTGGCTTCTACAGTTATTACCTAACACTGAAATTCAGCCATAACTGTGAGTGCAATATCAGCATTCATGTATGAAGCCACTATATTCTCTTGTCTTCATAAATCAATGTAATGTACTTCCATCCCATCAGACCCTGCTAGTTTCACCAACTAATAGCCCGTACCCAGGTCAGCTGCCTCCTTCTTCCCACCTCAGTTGCAACTTTGTAATACCAGCTTCCAAAGGGCATTAACAAGTGCACGTTGTTTCATATTAGTGATAGTCATGCAAATATCTGCTGCAGCTGTGATTTATTGTTTTATTTTCTTCAGCAAGTGTTACATGTGTGTGTGTGCGTGTGTGTGTGTGTGTGTGTGTGTGTGTGTGTGTGTGTGTGTGTGTGTGTGAGTGTGTGTGTGTGTGTGTGAGTGTGTGTGTGTGTGTGTGTGTGTGTGTGTGTGTGTGAGACTGAGTGGGTGTCTGCTAGCAGGTTGTGTGTGGCAGAGATGGGTTGTTAATTAGGGAATTGAGAGCCCTGATTTTTTTGTGAATTTGAGCATGCATGTAGATTAACTAGTGTTTTCCTGATTGTAACCCACTCTGGATGAGGATGTTTGTTGACGGGCCTGTGTGTGCATCTGAATGTTTGTGTCCATGAGGGTAGGGGAGCTGCCTTTGCCAACATGATGCATGACACTGTAGGAAAAATACTACTACCATCATCAGGTCTCACAACACTAGTTTTAGCTAGAGTGAGATTAAGAAACATGTCTATGAACCAGTAATGAGGTATTTCTCATTGCAGCCATAGCTGTATCTTAATCACATTTGCTCACCATTGTGATAATTTACCTACCTGCAGAAGACAATTGCCACCTGCAGTGAACCTGCTTTTGAATCTTAGGCATACCTTTCAACCTCTTACAGCAAGAAATCTGGACGAAGCTATAAATAATGAGAGAAAAATGCACATAAATGGGGACAGTTTTTGAATGCTGCTCTTACAAACTTAAAAGGTTTATAGAATAACAGGTTTTGCATTAAAATTAATTTTCTGTTGTGTATGAAGTCTGAATCTTGTATCTCTGTCATTATTTTCTGAATTCAATCCTCAATGATTTGATGGTGACTTGCCAAAAAAAAAAAAAACACAATTTTATGAGAAACAGACTAAAACTATGAGGCAAAACTCTGGACATTCAGTGAAAATCTGTGCAGTTGAGAGGTATGGTATATTTTTATCTTACTGAAAATGGGAATCCACCATATCATTGCAGCAGAGTAATTTTTTATAATAAATGTGGCTTAATTTGTAGTCATGTTTAACTTGGTAGCTCAAACTATGAAGGTGCATAACTATTTTACTTTTCTTGAAGAAAAGAAAAAGTCAGTAGCAGCACTCAAAATAAAAAAAAATCAATAATTATTTTCAGGTCAGAAAAATTTTGCTGAATTTAGAAATGTATTTGTTCAAATGCACATAGATAATAAATACCTATGTTTCCGAAATAGAACAAAAGACCTTGATTGATCTACTATGAAACCTTGAACACCAGAATGCCATCTAATCAAAATATCAATAAGTAATGCTAAAAACACTGAATGGTGAAAACTTAAACTGCAAATGTTTTTAGAGGGACAAATGTCCTGCACACCTCATTGTGTGTGTGGGGGGCAATCCATGACACCCACAAATGTACACACACACACACACACACACACACACACACACACACATATATATATATATATATATATATATATACATATATATATATGTGAATGAGCAAACGTCTGAAACCCAAACGGCCAGGAATACTTACGCAAAAGTGCTTTTAACAGAAGAAGCACTTTTGCTTAAGTATGCCTGTTGCCGAGGCCGTACTACGGTGTGGATAAGGGAAAATTCCCTTTTCCCCACTGTGGTGCGGTCTCAGAGGGAGAATAGTAAAGTAAGGGGGGTGTGGGGGTGTGGGGGTGCAGGGGGCGAAGCCCCCCTGCTAAAACATTAATGTAGTGTTCTTTTTTTTTTTTTTTTTTTTTTTAGTAACACGCTTTAATGAAAGCGCTTTTTCGATAAAAGCACTTTCGTTAAAGTATGTTCATTGGTTATGGATTTGGATGTTTGCTCATTCAAGCAAATGTCCTAGATCCATATATATATATATATATATATATATATATATATATATATATATATATATATATCTATGTATATTTCAACTGTGTGTTCACACCAACTTACAACAGCGAGCCATCTCACAGAACAAAAGAATCAGTGTCAGGCTACATTTAGAAATTGCACCGGAAGTGGATCTCCTATCGAAGACAGTGATCAGTGTTATGTTTCTTGGTTTTTTATGCTTCAGGCAAGTGATGTTTGGGGAATTTCGTGCTGTTAACCTGTAGATATACCCTGCTTGATTCACTAATAAAAGAAAGAATGGTTTGCTGTATATAAATAATGAAATAAGGTGCAGGCTATTTATCATAAAGCCCCAACCTTAGCAAAGGCTCTGGATATGTGATAAACAAATGAAATTAATAATGCACAGTTAACAAAATTAACTAATGAAATGAATGTGTGAAGCATAATATGTGATTACAAACATTAGATTTGTTAATGCTGTGTACACAATCTGTATTCAAGAACATCCCTACCACATTATTGTGCTTTCTAGTCAGTCACTCAGATAGATTACACTAATGTACATGTAGTCTACATTTTAAGGTAACCTTTATAAATCCCCCTCAAAATTTAAGGCTGCAAGAAAATCAGTAAGAAAACTAAAATTAGGAGGAAGAAGGTATGACTTATGCTTGTGTTGTCTGTTCACTCAGAGTGGTGTATACTTAGTGTAGGCATTAATGAATCCCAGGGTATAATGAAAAAGTCATGGATATGCAAAAGTAAATCACAGAAAGATCCTGGAGTGCTCAATTTAAATAAAGCTTGCACTAGGTGCAGCTAAACATATGGGAGCAAGCACTTCTTATTTTCAATTAATTCTGCATAATTTCTGGCAGAAAAGGACATGTTTTATAAATACACAGAAGCAAAAACAAGTGTGTAAAAAGAAGAATTTGTCTAAGGAAACAGTTACAAATGGTAGTGTGGAAGTAAAAATGGGTAGCACAGTGAATGTGAAAATGCATCAGACAATAAGGTAATTGTACAAAGCAATTGTGGAAATATATACTGGAAATGAATGGATATAATGCAGAATGTGATTTAGACATTATTGCAGAATGTGATATTTTGTCTCAATATAATTTTAAATTTCTGAGGTTGGATGGCTCTGAACATATAGCTGGGTGTACATTCCTAACCTACTCTGGCCTTGATGTGACACCTTTATATCAAAAACTGCTGCCAAGTGAATGAAGAAATATGAAGTGTAGGCTCTTTTTTTTTCAAATAGTAGCACATGAAACAAATTCTCCTAATATTTTGTGTCATGTGTCTTGTGAGAAGGTAGCAATGGTAAAAAGTAGTCAGTATAAAACAAAGATTGCGTGTGCCCATAATCAATGATTGTTCAGAATCAATGACCTTGTCACAGAGGCAGTTTAGATACCGTGCAGTACCATAGCAATGATATTTTACATGTTTATGCTGATTAATTCACAGGTTTAAGAAACTTACTGGGAGAATATAATGAACTAATAAAACCCAATAATTTTTGGTGACACATGAACCTGGGAAATTACCCACAGCATACAGAAGTAAAGTTGAATAGGAAATTAAATGGATGGAGAGCTTATGTGTAATTAAGAAGCAATTAGGGCCAATGGCCTAAATGAAAACAACAGTATGATCATTGTTGTAAGGTAAGACAAGATTTGCATTTTTTATATTGCTCTACAAGATCTGAACAGAGTGATCAATAGACAGATTACCTACTGCTTAAAGCTGAAGAAGTGATCTCAGTAACACTAAATACTAAGTTATTTCCAGCGTTAGATGTAAACTGGTGTTTCTGGAAGAAAAAGCTGTATGAACAAAGATTTAAATTCTTTGCATTTAATATACCATTAGAATTAACTTCAAGTTTGTACTTTATCATCACCAGAGATGGGATGAGTTGTGAAGATAATCACGCTGTTAGTATTTTATCAGACTCATGATGATGTGCTAACATTCTGTTGACTGATGTAGCTGCTATCATAACTTTAATTTTATTAAACATAAATGTAAAATAAGAGAGACAAGTTTGAATTACAGAAATTATATTCCAACATCAGAAGAACCGAAGTCATATGCATATATATATATATATATATATATATATATATATAAGGGAACACTACATAATCTCAAAAGTTTGAAATACCGAATTTCAAACTTTCAAGACCATATAGCTGAAACCCCAAACTACCGAAAGACCAAAAGCGCGAATTTCAAAATCCCAACTATCGGGAGTTTGAAAATCACGCTTCTGGTGTTGCGGTATGGTGGAAGGGCAGGTAAATATGTCTGTTTAACTGTGTTGGTTAGAGGTTTAGTGTGTGTGTTGTGAGTGTGATGTGTGTGCAAGGGGGATGTAGGCATATGGTGGTGTATTCATGTATTTGTCTGGGTAGTGCGACCTTGGAGTTAGAATATTTAAGTAGGGGGGTGTGGGGGGTGTAGCCCCCCATATGGGGGGTGCCACAGGGCTTGTCCTTCCTGTAGATTAGGTTTGCGTGTTTGTGTTTTGGGAAAAGGTGTATGTGTGTTTGCGTGTGGTGTATGTTATGTATAGTTTCCGGTAGTTTGAATTTCACAGTTTTGGTTTTTCGGTATTGTAGTGTTTCGGGTGTTTGGTCTTGGGATTTTGGGCGTCAGCAGAGTGAGTGTTTGGTATTTAGTAGTGGTTCTATAGATATATATATGTCTCAAAAGTAATGGTGCGTGTGTTAACAGGGGTGCGTGCTCGATTCATAAACACAACACCAAAAATATACCAGCACTAAACCCAGCAAAGCTTCCAGCAATAAAGTTGCCTAGTACAGGCAAAGAAACAAGTTCAGAGACACTTTTAAATGAGCTAAATAGCTCTAATTTTTTTTACTTGTTACACCATTTCTCAGCAGTGGAATTAATGAAGAAAACACAGACTGGTATCTGGTTACACCCTCTGGCATCCTCAGTGTGTAATTACATCTAACAACTTCTTGGTTTAAATACACAGGCATTTTAAAGTCACAGTACCTTTATGGCACACAGTATTATAAAGATCACATTAATATACACAAAACCATATATACACACATGTACACTAACACACATATACATATATGTACATGCATATGTATGTACACATACTCATTCATACAAAATAACCTCTTTCAATCAACATACAATATTTAAACATGAATAATATATACTTTGTTACTGCACCATAAATCACTCTACACAAAACATTTCTATAACCAAATGATCAATAAAGAGTGCAATATAAATAAATATATATATATATATATATATATATATATATATATATATATCTATGGGATCACTACAAAATATCAAAATTCCACAATCCCGAGACTCTAAATCCCGAGGACCAGAATCTCGAGATTGAGGAATCTTGAAAGTAGTGAATGGGGATTGTCGTACAGTGTGGAACAGGAACTTTGCCATTCACTCCACTGTAGTGTGATCTCAGAGTTGGTATATTTAAGTTGCAGGGGGTGTGGGGGGTGCAGGGGGGCTTGCCCCCCCTGCATACAGGTTAGAAGACTTTGTTGGACGTTTTACTTTTTTTTTTTTTTTTTTAATGTTCGAGGTTCTGCAATCTTGAAATTCTGGTCTTCAGAATTTAGAGTCATGGGATTGTGGAATTTCAATATTTCATAGTGGTGCCATATATATATATATATATATATATATATATATATATATATATATATGTATATAGATACATTTACACATATATATATATATATATATATATACATATATATAAATTACTGGGTAGATGCCAAGAAATAAAGTCAAGCTGGCATTATACAGCTTTTTTTTTAAGAAATATATGACTCACATTTGAGAATAGTAAAATATGAAGAAAGAGCAGAAAAACAACACCACTGTTTTATATATTTATCAATAATTTACAGACTACCTCAAAACACACCAAGTTAATCCAAAACACTGATGTTTCAACTCGTACTTGTTCTGCCCAAAATCCCATTCTCCACCAACAGCTCACACATTTCATTCTCCTCCATAGAAAACTGGTTAGCAAAATCATACTAAAATGTATCTTTTTCACTCATAAGTGTAATACCAAATGCATAGTTAACTTTCAAATCACCTCTGCAATAACACATACATCAAGGTAATCTCTTATAGTAGATGACACCATATCATTCATTCAGTCCCCACATTCAGCAAGTAATCAAAAAAACATATCAGAAGTTAGGTCTGCTGTATAGAGACAAACAATATCTGAATTAAAGAGGACAAATAACATTAACATCCACCTACCTGCTGCATACAATTATGTATGCCTCTCTTATTTTCAACAACCTCCTGTCCAACCTGACAACTAAACTAGAGTAATGCTGTAATAATATAGCCATATTTGCTTCCATTAAGCGGTACTCCACACATCACAGTATTGTCCTCAGGCACCTGAACTGGCTTGAGCTACCTCACCTCTTTACCTACTCTCAGCTTCATTTTGCACATAAGAATAACACTTCACCCTGAAAAATGCCCTGCCCTAAGTGTGTATACTGCAATTCCACTCCACCAATAGATCTCTGAGCTGTACTGACAAATATCTCTCAATTCTCAAAGCTCACATAAAGCAGGAAATGCTCTATATTCTACCTGTATTGTAAAATCCTATAACTCAATTATCCTTTCAATCAGACTCCTCAACAATGCACACAGATAAATTAAAACTCTTTTTGCCTGACTCCTAGTTATGCTGCTGCTACTCCCCAGGCTAAATTATTCCTAAGCTACTCTGCTATGCACACATATGTCAGTGACTGTCTCTGTTCTCTTATTTTTCTGCTTTCTACTCTTTTGATGATAACATTTGTATAATTATATCTGACCTAAAGTACTACTGCTTAACAACATCCAGTAATGATCATGCTGCTGCAAAATATACTTATTTCATAATTACCTGCTTTATTCATCCTAATTTTGTATATAATGCTGCTAAATGCTACCTGCGTATTCTGTGTGTTGCATATGTACCACTGTTATTATTTCTTGTCGAGCATTTTTATTTCCAAACCTACACTGAAAGGGGGATTGCTTGCCCAGTCAGACTTTCCTAGTAAGCAAATGGAATGAATGAATGAATGAATGAATGAATGAATGAATGAATGAATGAATAAATAAAAGATTTACGGCTGCATTCAGAAAGGTTACTGCAAGATGAAAGCCTGGTGTACACCTTATGGTAACCATTTCTGATTTAGACACAGACCTACCACAATGTTATGCTATGAAGTCTGCATTGGGTTGGCTCTGTGCTGTGGCCTACCACATATGGTAATAAGGCAATCTGGGGTAGTGGACTATGCTGATTACCAACATGTACTCCCCAAGAAAATCCTTGTGGTAAGGCATTTATACAGCAGAGCTACTCAGACAATCACTCGGCTGCATAAATTACATCATTTGGCGTTGTTAATGAACATGGACAAAAACTGTCATTCTCCCAATGATGTTATAGATAAGTGCCAGGGAATTTAGGGGATGTAGTATCTGGGCTGAGTGTGTGCATTTGGAGGGATGGTTATTTTACTTCCATACTGCCCTAGACTAATAAATCCTGCAGCATTTGGGGAGAATACAAGACCCCAAAGATTCTCTCTCTTTACATCGCATCACAAAGGCACTTAAAAGTATTAAAATAACATTTTGCAGCATGAAAGATGCAGAGCAGTACTAGACATCAGTGATAATTCTTTACATTGTACTTTAAAGGCACTTACAAAAACTCACGATGAACCCTCAACACTCATGCACAGCTCTTTAGCAGAAAATTAACTCTCTGTACCACCACTGGACACTGGAAACATCTCTTAAATCTTTAAAAACGATTTGAACTCTTCACCTTTGAGACAGCAAGGAAGACCCTTACCCCTCTAAGCTAACCAATAAGATAACATTCAAGGGTATTTTTTATGTAACTATAAAAGTCAAATGTCTGGAAATATTCCCTGATTATAGTGGTCTATGAACTATGAGAGTCAGGGCATGTATGATTCAATAGCAGGAGCAGTCTGTAAAATCAGGGGCAGCCGAGAGAGATGGGGGTTGTCCATGGGGGGGGGGGGCTTCAGAACAAATTTGGGAGGAACACTAGATACCACTAAGCAGAACTCTGAAATATATTAATTGGGCTCCCATAAGAAGATATATAGAGCATTGGGTCTCACATCATGATGCGTTTTAAGAACAGTAAGAAAAATTAAACTCTTAATGTCTGTCATCATTAAATGACTAATTGTGATGTACAAGGGCAGGGATAAGTTAAGCATACATCAAGAATGTTATGTCCACTCAAAGATAGGTTGTTGTTGTTGTGTCTTTCAGCTTTTCCCAGTTAGGGGTCGTCACAGCGGAACTCCGGTCCAATAATGATTGGCAGTAGATTTTTATGTGCCGAGTTGCCAGCCCTGATGCACAACCTTCAACGAAGGTACACCCATTCACGCATGTCTCCAGACAGAAGACGCTATAGCTAAGAAACGAACGGGACAATGTCTTACTGTGAGGCGACAGCGCTACCGCAGCACCACCACTGTAGTGTCCACTCAAAGATAGGTAAGAGTTATATATCAGAATGTGTATGTGTGTGTGTGTGTGTGTGTGTGTGTGTGTGTGTGTGTGTGTGTGTGTGTGTGTGTGTGTGTGTGTCTCTGTGTGCACATGCATTTGTGTATGGGTTTTTGTATGTGTTTGGAATGGGTAGGGTGGCAGTGCCAATGGGATGCATGGACTGCCACTGGGAACTACCACAGGAAAGTGCTGATTTGCATTTATTTGCATTTAGAGTAGTAATGACAATTCACAGACATGCAAATTATCCAATAATGAGGTATTTTCTCATTGTAGCCAACATTTCTCTAAATTACAGTTTACCACACCACATAATGATGATTCATGTAAGTGCTATGAATCACATCTGCTGCAATTATTTAGTATTAGAAAATAGGTACTTTAGACCTAGGGCATAAACACAAAATTTGACCATACTTTTAGCTCAATGTAAGATAGTACAATTGCTGATGATTACTGATCACAATTAACTAATACATGATGTAGCAGCCAGATTTTTTGACCGACTCACCTAGGTTCTAGTATTTCAGTCCTGCCTTACATTAATTGCACAAGATTTCTTTCAGATGCATTGCCTTTTATTATCATCACCTTGTTGAACTGTAGTGAGACATGAGAGATGTCTGTATGTACAAATATCTGTCCTGTTACTGCTGTCAGCCTAGGTTTCATAGGTAGTTACTAATATTATGGCAAAAGTGATCATATACAAGCTTAGCCAAGTAAACCAAATAATTAGTTTCCCTGGACCAGACACTATTTCCACATAACCTAGGAGTGAATCTGTATTCGCTCCACAGACAGAGTAGTACTCTGTTTATATGCAGGGATGTTCTTTACAGAAACAGGGGATGCACTAGTTTAAGTATCTATCACTTTGGTATAGGGGAGTGTGCTTAATATGGTAAGAACTAGGAGTGTTTTACTTAGCAAAAATGTCTGCATCACTTTTCTTGTTTTGGCATAAGCCCAGGGTTGTTACACAAGCCAATAAACTGATATACAGCCCCACACTGAAGATTCTGGCTATCAGAAGGGGAATTTACAAGAGTGCCCAGTATGCAGTCATTAACATACTTGGTCTACCATAGTACTTTGTCTTCTGCCTTCTTGTCAGAGAAATAGATGCCAAAAAGGGGTTCCAGAACAAAGCCTTCAGGGTCAATACTAGTGACATTTTTTGACTGGGTGAGGTTCCCCCAACCTTTACTGGGTAAATATCTTTTTCTATATTTAAGGAAAAGGGTCTCCAAATTCAAATGGTTCATTGTGCAAAATATTTGACAATGAAGCTTTTCTCAAGCTGCCCTCTGGTACAGTGAGATGATGCCAAATGCAGCATGAGTAGCTGATGTTCATTTGGATTACCCAAGGTGATGGCAGGCCAATCAGTGAGAGGAAAGGGAGTGGCTGCCTTGTATGTTTCCCTTCTTCCCTAGCAGAGAGAGTGTATAGTATTTGGACATTTGCTAGCACCTGTACTAGAGAAAGAACACATTGCAGCTTTCTTATGTGGTGAAACAAATATAGCCAATATCTTATGTTTGAAGATACTTAAAAACATCAGTTGATGACACTAATACACATTCCGTTCTGAACAAAAATATCTCTGATGTAAGTGGAGAGACTGCAGGGTGACACTACATGAGAATAACTGAAATACCCAAACTTTGTCAGACCTAACAACTCATAGTAGACTTCCAACAACAAGCAGGAGAGAAAGAGGGAAAAAAAACAACCACACAAATAGCAGAAAGCGTGGCAAAGTGAAGTAACCAAACTCTTCTCCAAGGAAAAGAAAACAGCAAACTTCACAATGCTGAAACAGTTTTAATACTTATTAAAACTGTTTCAGCACTGTGATGTTTGCTGTTTTTTGTTCTTTGAAAAAAAACAGCCTGGCAATTATGTTAATGATAACGGTAGTAAAGGATGATTCAAGGCTTCTTAGAAAGTAAGGAGTGAGCAAAATTAAGTGACAAATAAGCTTTTATATCAGCAAACCACAGAACCATGTAATTCTATTCCAAGAACCCTACCTGAGTATATTCTCACAATATTATTATAAATTATTTTACATTTAGTTTTGCTAAGTATCTTAGACTAGGACAACTTGTTAGGGTTCTTTATGTCCCATGTTTGGTGATACATTTTTAGTCCTCTTTGCCATTTATTGCACTCTTTTTCTTTGTTGTAAATCATATAGTTATCTAGAAAGTTATGTAGTTTCTACATTAAATGATTAAATTTTCTGAGAAGAAGCAGGCCACTAAATGTAAGTTTGATTAAAAGACCGTTCTTAATTTGAGCAGTTTTTACATGACTTTAGTCAGACTTATTATTCAAATCTTACAAGAAAGCAAATATAAGATGACCAGTTTTAGTAACTCCTTTTAGAAATGAAAAACAAGTATAACATTGTTGGCTCCCTAAAACAGCAGAAACAAAGTGGTATCATCTACATCTGCAAAAGTATCACTAGCAAAGAAAGCAAAAGATGAATTATTGTTTTCTGAAAAAAAAAAAACATAATGACAGTGAAAAGTTTCATAGGTACCAGAACCAGCAAATATCAGAGAAGTCTAAAGCTAGAACGAAAAAATAGCATTATAAACATCAATCAATTGTTGTGGAATGTAACTAATACTTAAGAGCATATTCTAAGATGTTAATTATTCGTTTCAGGAAAAGGTGCTGAAGAAAATTCTTTCTTATTTCAGGTGACTTGAGTCTAAGAAAATCATGTAAGGCTGTAGAGCACAGCACCACCATGAGGCAGAATTGTGAAATGCAGCCTACATTCTGTAATTTTCTGCACCTTTCCAGTTTCATGCTTCGATGATACTTAAGCTTGCCACTGCAAGCATAGCTGTCAGTGTTTTCTTCCAATATTTGGAACATAGCAAACAATAATTCGGGAAAAAGGTTCCACTTAAATCTATATCAAGAAGGATATAGATTGGTTCACTATACAGAATAAAACCCTTCCTTACACCTAAGGCACGGACTACTTTAGCACAATCACATCTTATCTCTACCCTTCTGTATGCATCCTCGATCTACACTAATCTATCTAAAGGTAACCTTAGGAAACTGTCTACATCCTACCACAACATAGCTCGATTTGCCACTGCATCTCAATATAGAACTCACCACTGCATAAACTTAAAACTTCTACACTGGCTGGAACTTCCTAACAAGATTATCTATCAACAACTCTTAATAGCACATAAAATTTTATATCAACCCTCAAAACACCTGCTCTTAGCAACCTCTTGACTCCCTATAATAATTTAAAACAACTACGCTCCTCCCAAAAGCTACAAGTTAACATGACCAGAATTTCAAACTCTGCAGGGAACTGCCTTTTCTCCAACTCAGTTGGCAAAATATGGAATAACCTTCCCTTACATATCTCCTCTCTAGCCACTTTTCCTTGCTTTAAAAAGCAACTTCTTTCACATCTGAATAACTTCTGGCTCTGCTCTTGTACCAATCCAGACTAACCTACTTTCATCTTTCAACTATATTTGCATTTTATTTAACACTCTAAATCTCTCTCTCAAATCATAAATAACATTATGATTTTACTGTTACTTAAAAAAAAAAACATTATTATTTTTATTTTCATATTTTTAATTACATAATTTGTATTACATAGTTAGTATTATCTATTTGTTATTAGAATAGCATCACCTGACCTGAACTAATTTCCTTGTATTATTGCTCTTTGCCTATATCACAAGTGTTTTTTTACATGTATTTCTATAAACATGCTTTAATCTGTGGAGCTTTTCTCCCCGGGCCTCCACTGAAAATGGACAATGATCCAGTTGGACTAGCCCGGTCAACAAATGTAAAATAAAATAAAAATAAATAAAAAAATAAAAGAAAATGTTTTGTCCTCAACTGATTTCTATATCCTGTACTTGGCTTAATGTTGTTGTTTCATCCACGGTGGTGCAGCAGTAGCGTTGTTTTCTCACAGCAAGAGGTTCTCCTGTTCAGTTCTCAGCTGGTGTGCGGGGAGTGCCTTCTGTGTGGAGTCTGCATGTCCTCCACGCAGTTGGATGGGCGTTCGAAAGACATACGTAAATAGGCGTGCCTTTGTTGAAGGTTGGACGTTGTGCTGGCACCTTGGCTTTCGTGAAAATCTACTGCCAGTCATTAGTGGACCTGAGTTTCGCTATGGCGACCCCTAACCAGGAAAAGCCGAAAGACAAACTTGGCTTAATAAGATTGCTAAATTAGGTACTAAGGTTCTGTTAAAGTTCTCTCTTAACTGCATACTGCATTTTGCAGGCCTATCATGGCATTACTAAAGAAACAGATGAAAAGTGAGGAGGCACCACAGAACTGCAGTTAACAAAAGCATGTCTTACATGCAGTGTCTGGCAGTTAGCACAGAAGATTGATGGCATAATGATTAAGGTGTTTACCTCACAGATAAGAAGTACAGCATCTGATCCTCATAAAGGAATATTGGCTTGGCTTAAAATGGCCTACAAAAGCAGCCAGCCTAGTATGAACCTATTTTCAGTTAGTGCAGGGAACTAAGACTATCATCTGCTACTTGCTGTGGCCCAGGATTTGATTCCCTGACCCACCATTTGCCTAATTATGTGTGACTGAGCAAGTTACTTCATCAAATAGTGTTCCTGTTTGTTATCTGAAAAAAGGTTCACATGGATTAGTGGCTTGGTTAATAAATACAACTAGCTAGCTAAATAAATAAATGTAGAACTGCATTTAAGAAAACATACCACACAGACAGTGCAAATCTCCAGTTAAGAAAAGTATGCCCCATAGACAATGCAGAGCTACAGTTAAGAAAGTATATCTCACAGACAGAGTAGAACAGCAGCAGGAAAACAACTGTGCTTAAGTAACATCGTGCCTTTTGACTAGTCTGTTTTTTTTTGAACGTTGTGTCTGTCCTTGTATAATTTTAATGAACACCTAAAAAGGGGATTATAACCTGAGTCCCTAGATGATATTTGATATAAAACCTAAGATAAACTTGTTCATATGTAACATATTTTCTCATCATTAATTTTGTCCCTTGCTACTAATTTTTGTCTGCTGATATTTTCTTAAAGATATGTGGCGCAAACAAAGCAGGTCAAGTACAGGAAAATATTTAGAACTGGATACGGAAGATAGTGAAAAGAACCGAGGGTGAGGAATGGGCAAGCAGCTTGAGAAGTTAGATTAACACTATGGGAGGGAATAGGGAACTAGAAAAGGTCACTGAATACTGTAGAGAGATGGTAGTAGTGCTACAGTGAGTGGGAGGAGGTAGGGGCAGGTAATAGCTAGGAGATATATCATCACCGGGAGAAATGTAGGAGTAAGGGGATGATTTATGTGGAATGGGGTTTAGAAGGGGAGATCCATTATGGATTAATGATAAATAGTCAATATGCTAGCACAGGAGTCATGAGAGTAAGATCTTAATGTTGAACCTAATAAATTCTGAAACAATATATTGTAAGGCTTATCAGTGATCAGGGCATTGGGGGGATGGCTTGCAAGAGAAGCAGTTGACAGGAGATAACAAAGAGGAAAGCTTGATTGTTATGGTTAATAAATAATGATATCATTTTTGTTCTGTTTTCTTGGTTTTTTATTCCATAATTTCTGTGTGAGCTTAATGTAATATATGGAACTTTATAATTCTCTCTGTCTCTGTCTCTCCCTCTCTCTGTATATATATATATATATATATATATATATATATATATATATATATATATATATATATAAATGCATGTTATGTTCTGAAATTACTGTAGAAATTTAATTCTGGGTATTCTTCTGTGAATGCGGATGTGTAATAATTATTTAATAAATCAATGAAAATAATTTAGATAATTATTTTCTCTATACTGAATTATTTCAGAATACTCTGACTGAGCATCAATACACATGGAAAGATTTTTCAGTAGGGTTTAAATTCAAATTGGTGGCATACTGATAAACATACAAGGTGTATCATAGCAAGACCCGGCCCGAATGCCATAAAAACATTGAAGCTTTGATCCATTTTGGGATCTAATCGTTTTGCACATATTATCTCTGCACCAGCTGACACTGCAGAAAAACAGATTCCAGGATAGTTCAGTTTCAGAATATTCCATTATTAATTTTAAAATAATAATACTAATAGAATCAAATAACTCTTTCCCACCCATAGGAAAATACAACACTTTAGGGCTACATATTTCACTAGCTTAATGCAGTAGTGAAATGATTCCACAATAATTACTGCCTGTGCATCCCTCTGGTGTTTGATTGGGATTAAAGCAAAGGTCCAAATAGCTCTAGTCATGGATTTCAACTGACTGCTGACATACATATATATAGCATTCCTCCTGTCACTGCCACCCCTCCTAAGTAACCTTTTAATTCATGATGCAATGTTTTAGGAGTAGTAAACACAAACTGAACTGTAGTTACAATGCTCTTACATTATGACAGGCCTATGTAACACACCGTGTTGGCTCATCTCACAGAGGTGCATTAATGGTGACTAACATTCAGTTGCAATGATGATACATTACAACAGCCCAATGTACTGGCCTTAGATGAAATGGTGCCTAAGTGCCTCCCACTGCCTACCGTTTCATCCCTTCATGCACACATCCTTTACTCTGTCTGCTGTTTTCCCACACCATATGTTACTTTTTCTTCTCTTTCTCACATTTTGCCTAACTCTTCTGCTTTTTGAATGATTAAGGAAAAAAAAAATCAGTGCTGCTGTTCAACTTTACTTTTCCTTGCACCCTTTCAACACACCTTACAAGGCCAAGACTGCATAGTAATAACTGTGTTGGAAATAACTCAGTTAAGCTGGGGGTCTGGAAGCTATGGGGTTGTAGATGCTGTAAGGTACATTTAAGAGCAATTTCCCCAACTTTTAATCTGATGGCGGTCTGAAAAAATAAGAAGTAAGAAAATAATTTCAGTCTTATTTTTTTAAGGAAGATATAAGTTGTGCCTGATTCTTAATGTTCAAAGCTGACAAAAGAGTATCTCACAATAAACTAACAAGACAAATGCTGGAGATGATACATAAATTGTCTATGGGAATACAGTCTGCCTAACTCCCATCCCCCAAAAAGACAGTCACTATCTGTGTATCCCTGTGAAGAAAGCAACGGTTCAAATGGCTACAGCCATGTATTTCAAGTGACTGCTGTCGTACATATACATAGCATGCCTCCTCACTTCTTACTCCTAACCCCCCAATGGTGACCATTTGTATACACAAAGATGTGTGCTTGCAAAGAAAGTGAAAAAAAAAATAATCATAGCAGTATATTCCAATTTGTTGCTCCTAGACAGTACACTGCCCCTGCACAGGCTATAGTGGCCTTCTTTGCACATTTCTGAGGTCTGTGAGAACAGTAAAAGAAACAATGACCGCATTGTCCCCAGCTCCAGCACAAGCAATAATGACCTCCTGGGTGCACCTCTGAGGTCTGATTGTCAGGAAAATTAAAGTAAAGATCACACCATCCCCAGCCCCCACATAAGCTACAGCAAACTTCTTTTTACACCTCTGTGCAAGGGCTGGTTTAAGAATGGGTACAGTTGAGGGCAGAGGATACCATTAAGTCCATATCAAAACACCTTTACACATCTGGAGAAGGGGGGCACCAGACCCCCTAGCAGCTCTAAAGGTCAGAATGCTCCATATTGTATTTTATGCTTTATTTTTGAAAGATAGTTACTTGTTAACTGCATTTTTTACTGCTAATCTGAAGGTTATGCATGTGCCCAGCATTAGTGTGCGTGTGTGTGTGTGTGTGTGTGTGTGTGTGTGTGTGCACAACTAAATATATTTTTCACACACACACACACACACACACACACACACACACACACACACTCACACATGCACTGCTCATTCTTCATCTTCCGGGAAACTGGATACATGCCAATTCACCTATTGTATGTCTTTGAGATGCTGCAGGAAACAAGAACACATAGCAAGATACAAACAGTCAATGTGGGCATGCAGATTTCCCATACAAAAAGCCATAGCTAAGAACTTAACCAGACCAAAGCTCTGTGAAATGGTAATGTTACTCATTGTGCCACTGTGGTAAGGAGCAGTTGCTTTCACACACATCTTTTTCCTGCCAAAACCACAAAAGATAGCCACCTATCATGTGTAAGATCTAGGTTTCTGATGGTAAGTGAAAGAAACTGTGGTGAATGTGTTTCTTTTAAATACACTGCTACCATGTCCCCCTCACACACAAGCATATTGGGAGTGGTGATGATGTTTGTAATAAAAAGTGAAAGAAATTATAGGCAACTTGTTACTCCTACCCACACATGCACACACACAGGCATAAGCCATGGCAATGTTAGTTTTGAACTGATTTCAACAAATAGTAGTACTGTTCAACACTAGCACTGCACACCACATCAATAACTGTTGTTTAGCAGTTATCAGGAGTTTGATGCCACACCACTGTCACAGTAGTCAAGGAGCCTCAATCCTCACCACCAGCACCAGTGGGGTCCGTACACTGGGAGGATGACAGGTGCACACACAGTATTTCCAGATGCAGCTCTCTGCATCAAGTGCAGCTTCCCTTAAGAGCACACAGACCCACAGTCGCCCAGGGCTTTTTTCTCCCTCTTTCTCCAGATCCCCAATAAGACTTCCCATTGGTACAGTTATAGGGTTGAGATCTCAGCTGAATGGCCAAGCCAAGACCTCTAGCACCCTCTCTGTACAACTAGTGCTTCGTATCCCTGCCCAAGTAGCTGACACACAGACACACACACACACACACACACACACACACACACACACACACACACACACACACACACACATACACACACACACTTTGAGGTTTGATTTACAGACACACACACACACACACACACACACACACACACACACACACACACACACACACACACACCTCAGAAAGGCTAGCACAGGTTTACTAGCTGTGCCCCCTTCTGCCCAGACTATAAGGTAGTTATTACTGACATCAGCCATATCCTTATTAGCTACTTTAATGCCCTTAGCAAAGAGTATCCAATCTTACTGTGGAATGTTACTATCAATACAAATGGTCGTTTGACCAAGATCAAGGCTATTAGGAGTGGCCTACACAGTGTCACCAAATAAATATGCAAAAACTCTCAGAGCTTAAATATGTCTAGACAGACCAGCCGCAATGAAAGGTTTAAATATATTTAATAACAAATAATAAAAGAACAAGACAATACTATATATATATATATATATATATATATATATATATATATATATATATATATGGGTCTACTACTAATGCCCGACACGACGATTCCCCGACAGAAAACTCACCGACGCCAGATGACCGACAACACACAAACCCGACAACGCAAAACACCGAACACCATTATACCGACACACGGAACGTAAACAACACGCGACACTACATAGCATACACACTAGCCCTGACCCAAACCCTAACCCTAAGGTCCGACACTATCGCACACTTCACCTACCTGCACCCTAACCCTAACTCACTTAACCCACCCCTAGCCCAAGCTCCGACACTAACGCACACTTCACCTACCTGCACCCTAACCCTAACTCACTTAACCCACCCCTAGCCCAAGCTCCGACACTAACGCACACTTCACCTACCTGCACCCTAACCCTAACTCACTTAACCCACCCCTAGTCCAAGCTCCGACACTAACGCACACATCACCTACCTGCACCCTAACCCTAACTCACTTAACCTGTCCCTAAACTACAGTCCCTCACTAGCACACACTTACCTTACCCGAACCATACCTCCGACACGAACACACACTCACCTTTCCCACAGCCTAACTCGACATCCCACAATCTCGAGCACTTACCTGACCGCTCCTAACTCCGTCACCATCGCACACTTACTGCGTCGCGATCGCACATTCCCTTGTCGGTCTTTCCGCTGTCGGCAAATCACCCTGTCGGTACACTTACCTGTCGGTCATCTGGCGTCGGTGAGTTTTCCGTCGAGGAATCGTCATTTCGGGCATTAGTAGTAGACCCATATATATACATACAGTAACATCAGAGTCCAAAATCACAGGAAATATTTAAAATAACCTTGCAGGACAGTCTCAAATAAATAAAGAAAAACATCTAAACTATGCTTCAATATATTCCTCACTGAATCTAAGGCAGTTATACTGTTCCGTAGACTTACTTACCCTTAGCAAGGCAGATGTGTGGTGAATGGATCTTGTCAGGTCAAAGACAAAATACAGAAAACTCAGTCTCTCTCAGAGAGTTCTTAAATTAATATCCCAAATATTTCTTCTGGGATAGCTTACAGGATGACATCACTTCTTGTTCTGACTCTATCCCAAGTGAAAAACAACCAGTGATGCAACTGATAGCATTTAACACCTACATGTGAAAATACATACACAAGGGCTTTTCCTCAAATCTTGGTACTTGCTGGAAGTCATAAAACAATAAAACACTTGCAAGACAATGCAGAGAACCTCTAGTTCTAGACATTGTGCCTGTTACTGCACTGAAACTGAAAGATAACATCTTTTTATTACGTGGTCATAAGGTAATTTAATTTTTCTGCTATTTTTCTGAAATTAACCTCTTGTGTTCCAGTTTCCATTATATATATATATATATATATATATATATATATATATATATACACATACATCTAAACAGTTACAGTAGTGTATGTACATTTCTGATCTGTTCCAGTAGGGTACATGGTGGATACATTGTTAAAAATTAGTGCTTTACAACCCCTTTCAACACACACTTCTGTACCAGCAGTTTGATATACACATAACATTCAGTTCTAATACATTTATAACACAAGCATATGAATCATGTTGATATTCATAAATGACATATGATTATTTACAAAATTCCAGATGGCTGGTCTGGCAGTATCTCCTTTTGTGTAGGAGTAATGCCCATCTGTCACTGCCCCTGATTTTGCACAATGTCCCTGATTTTGCCACATATTTTTGTCCTATCCATTGTAAAAAAAATGATTTGATGATCATTCATTCAGGATTACAAACAGTAAATGATGCCAGAAGTTAGAATTTCATACTTCATATTTTGTCCCAAAAAACTGCATGTTATTGCAAAACATGTTTATTAAGAGAAATAGAGTAATATTTAAAATATTCCTGATTTTAAATAAGTTTTCTATTATTTTGGCTTTGCACAGAATTTTTGAGTAAACTTGGGAGTTATAGTATGTGCTGTCCTGCCAGTATTTATAAAACTCTTTGAATGAGAAAACTGCACCTGCAGATCAGGAGCATCTGCTCTGAAAATCCCATGTAAGTACTGAGATCAGTTGCTCTGTGCTGCTAATGCACTTACCTGTAAATTCACTGATTACCAGCGTTATCCAAACAGGTTCATATTACATCATGTTTAGGATAAAGTGTGTAATCAGAGAATGAATTATCTTTATTCTCCTTGTTTTCCCCCAACCAGAAGCAGATTTTGAGGGTCCCTCACACAGTTAAGGATAATTAGTGGTCTCCCTATAAGCCATGAAGATCACCGGTACCTAAGCCAGCTAAGATGTTAGTTTTAGTGGAGAGAATGCCAACCAGGAGGATTTAACTAAGTCAATTACACTTTGTCAGTAGTGAAACATTTGAAAAAATTCTGAAGCCTGCTAATTGACAAAACAATTACTACAATCAGAGATATCATTTAACTTTAAAGGAGAAGAAGTGGAGCCAATCCTAAAGATTCTTCACCCCAAGAGTTGTCATTATCCATTTGTTTTATTAAGTACAAAGGACTGCTGCACTAGCTTTCATTAATTTAACAAACATTTAACAAAATATCAGAATAAGATAGCTTGCTGTGGTTGTGGGCTCCCAGTGACTGCAGGGTTCACTGGTGCCTAAAATTGGCTATGCTTTCCACAGACAATGCTGGGATAGTACAGTGCCCAGAGCGGTCATCATTCTTTAAAAAATAAAATAAACAACCAACTGTAGGAGGCAATAGATAGTACAGCTTTAAAAGGCAAGGGGGGACATCAGAGGCTATACTCTGTGTGTTGGCTGGGTGAGATTTCTTTTCTGACACAGACATAGTGAAGACATTCTATTATCCTCATATATGTACTCAACTCCCTAATGACTGTGTCAAATTTAAGTGGACTGTTATCTATAAGTTAAGCACTTGTGAAGCTAGATTTACTAAAGGTAACTATGCTGCTTTTCTTGGTGTTGAGGGTAAGCTGTGATTAATACAGCAGCCATTTGTTTGGCCCTGCTCTATGTGCTTTGCAATTTTGCATTAAAGAGAACTAATGATTGTTCCCAATGTTTGCTTTTTTAACACATACATTTGTTTCTGTTTCTTAATTTTACACTTAGTTTCATTTATATTTACTGTAAATATTGACATCCCAATTTGTTTTGTAAAACAGAAAGACTGTAGTATTTTACTTTTTTAGCATTTTTTTTACATATCACATCTCTCAGCTCTGGAAAATGATCTAGCTGTTCTCCTGCCTTCCATTCCATCTCAACACTGAGATGCACCTAATTGCTCTGTTAGTGTACTTACAGTTGATCTTTCTCTAAGTGGGCCCCCATCCTTGGGAGCTGACCTTGATGGAAATTCAGTTATAACCTTTGGGAGTTATGTGCATAGAAATGGAAGCAGTCATTATTATGGAGGCTGGTCAATGTCCCTAGCATAAGGTGAGTGGCTAATGCAATGACATCAAGGATATTCTCATTGCTCCCTCCACCACCACTGCCATTATCCAAGCAGATGATTTCTGAGGCTCTTGATATTCAGTAGAGGTTGTACAGACATCGGACGTCCCCAAAACCTCAATCTTGAACTGGAGAGCTAGCTGTCATCTGTTTCTTCCTATACATTCTAGACTGCTTTATCAGCAGCCTGAGTCCAGTCCTGTTTTTGGCTTGCTAATGATGCATACAGATGCTATGCTTCTATACCAATGTTCTGCCTTTTCAACATTTTATTTTTTATTTATTTTTTGCTTATTTTTACTTACTATTCTTGTAACATATACACATGCAATTAACAATGACTGAGTGCTTCTTTGTTTTACCAATTCTATATTTCCTCCCTGATATCCACCTTCATCATCCTCTCTCTCTATGACTCCTGTATCATAGTGTGGAGGGCTTTTTTCATACTCTTCTAAAATTTTTCATATCCTTTTTCATTTTTTCTGAAATAGTTCCTCTTTGACTAACTCTCAGGAACTTCCTGCATATGCTTGTCTTTCTTACTTTTGGCTTTGTTTTCTAGTGTCTTGTTATTTTTTTTATTTTATATACCATTATTCTTTGTACTTTTTAATTGTATTCTTCTACCTTCCTACCATCCTCCTGTGGTCTTGACATACAGTACTCCTTCATGGGTTTCCTTTTCCCTGATCATTTCTCACCATATCTCTGCAACTATTTCCCACACGACTTGTCAACTCACATTCTCAGTCAATGCACTTCATCCCTATTTCCCTACTGCCACATTTCTGGAGGGCACTATTGATTTTTTCCATTTTTTTCTAGTTTTGCATGAGTGAAGAACCAACTGTGCAGGATCCTTAGGTATTGATCTTATATCTCCTGTGTCTTTCTTGCTTTTTCCACCACCTTTTCACTTTTCCCATTTTATTTTGAATGGTGTATACCCTTCCTCTTTACCCCATTTTTCCCTTAACTGACAACGAACTGCCATTCCTTCTCTCCTCCTCGGGTTACTGTATATTATCTTGCATTTTATCTGTTTTGCTTTCCTTCATTTTCTCTGGACAACCTTTCTTACTCTGTTTCTGCTCCTACCTGTCTCATCTTTGTCTTCTTCTATTTTTCCTTTCAAACAGATGGATCTTAGCATGGCATAGCTCCACCATTTTCCCTAGACAGGCTGCACCCTTCTGTCAGCTCATCTGTCATTTTGAATCTCTTCTGCTGCCTTTTTTGTTTTACTTCTTGTCAAGTTCTTCACCTCCATCCTCTTTATCCTGAGTTCACTCATTCCCTGATATTCAGTAAACTCTTTACATAAAGCCTACACATAATTTACATGCATGCATGGTGATGCATAGTGAGAAGCAGCGCTAATTACATATTCATGCCGTGCACTGCATTTAAATGTAAGTACGTGCAGTTTCATGGCTGACAACAGTGTTGCCGGTCAGGAAACAGTGTAAAGCAACACAGATGGCAAACCTGTTTACCTCAGAGCATAGTAATTTAGTGGGATTGTACAGAATGCCACAATGATTGCCAGGGCTTAACATATAGTTAAGTATATGGTCAAAACACAGTACAGGACAGTGTATACAGTGAAGAGTATTATGAAATCCCATTTCAGGTATTCTGTACCAAAGTTCTGTAAATGATCTGTAAGAGTACCTGGACTGCCATGTAAAATAAACATTAGGGGAAGTTCGTGTATTGAATAGGGATACATAGATGAATTGTAGGAATGAACACAAAGAAAGAGGACAGGTGAAACAACCTAATGTACAGCAGATGAGGGCATGCCAATGGAAGACAGTTGCAGCAGCAACACCAATCACATATCAATATGGTACAATATGGCTACACAGTGAAAATTTATATTATGTGACTGTCACACAAGGTGACATAACAATGGGGAAGATGTCTGTGTGAGATACGCATCCTGACATGAACAATGCAGAGGACATCTATCAGGGATGTTATATACATTTGGGGTAAGGTGCATATTGTGAAACTGTGCAAACGGAATTCCCTGAATATGAATGTAATCTCAGCAGAGGTCAGCAGCAAGTGGGACACAGGTAAAGGCTCATGGACAACAGTAAAAGAATGCACAATCATGGACAATATCAGAATATTATCACCAGTAATCCCATGTCTCTCACATAACATGTGTAATTTTGAGTGATCAGAGATGGTTCTACACAAATGCACTTGTACAACTGTTGTGACACATTCTATGAGGGTAATCACACACACACTTCCCTGACACTGTAACATTTGCTGCAGGTATTAGGAGGGACACTGCTATACCTGTATGTGACATTATGATCAATACAGGCTAGTTGATTGGTGTGCATGCCATATATACAATCCACACTGTCACAAATGTTATCCATGCAATCAATGTTGTCAAACAGCTATGTATGTACTGTATGCATCACTGGAACAGGTATCACACATGCATCTGGTGTAACACCTTGGTGGGGTTCCACCATCAGACAGTAATGTTTATGCCACAAAAAAGAATACCTAGGTATGGCCAATAAGATGTGTGACAGGTCACTGTGGCAAAGGTGGTACACATCAGTTACACATCACTGGAAGATGTGTATGGAGCTACATGAAGAAAGGTGTGTTGAACTCAGTCACTGGTGTGATGAAGGCTGTGAACTATGGAGATATTATGGTCTCTGATGTGGATGTTCTTCACATACAATAGTTGTGCTACACACAAGGAAGTAGTCAGCACTGTGGCCACATATCAGTGGAAATTCCACATGCCATCTACTCCAAGACCCAGGTCACATACTTATTAGTCTGATTGTAGGGTATGATGTCTACATTATCTTGGGCTGTGTGTTTGTTTTCCTGACAAAACAAATCCCCCTATGGTTTTGCTTTATTGCAGGTGTTGTCATGGCAGTGGCAGCAATATTTGGTGTGCGTTGATACTGTCTGTATTATACTAATATCACAGTTAGCGTCAATGATTGCTCACAATCTATAGTCCTTCAGGCAGCTGTTTAGACACAGGATGTGTATGCCATTCATGCCATCTGTAACTTAAATAATGGACAGAAAAGGGCCTAGCAGTCAGCCCTGATGTATGGACCTTATCACTGGACCTGAGATATAGGTCACTTTGCACATTTTAACATATTTAGATGCCACTTATGTGATACAGTGATCTCCTCACTTGGTGATATAGGTATTTATGGCCACATCTGACAGTGTTGAGTGAATACCTCACTTCGGATTTGTGTCAAATGCCTTGGGCTTGTCACGTTCAAAAGGATGATAGTGTTGTCATCATGCATGAGCACAATGACCTCTTTGAGGACATCTAACAGATGTAACAGACATGATGTAGCATTACAGGTCTGTTGCACACAGCTGGGAAATTACTAGTGTCTGTCTAGAAAAAGTCCATGATGACATGCTGGCCTACCACACAGATGAGGAGAGTCAGGATGTGTCTATATATGCATATTTTGGATGCTGTCCCCCCAACTCAGATGGATGCATATTGATGGATACCCTTCTACAGGAACATAGTCTGTGAGGAGGGTGTGTTGAAGTATGTATTCAAACATGTCAGGAAGGTGTATGTGCTAAGTCACACTATAGGTAACCTGCGATGTTGTCACAGCCCACTGATTCTGTGTGATAGGCCTGGATGAAAGTAAGATAGTGCATACTGCCTATCCTGATCTCGCCTAGGGTTTTGACACAATCCCTCATGCAGGTATCATTGAGAAGCTCTTCCAGATATGAATAAACCCTTATGCCATTAGATGGGTAACCAAGTGGCTCACCAATAGAACACATACTGTGAAAGTTGGTGAATCAACCTGTACCAGTAGAGCTGTCACCATTGGCATACAGCAGGGATCTGTGCTTGGTCCTTTACTGTTTGGAATCCACTTTGCAACACTTCAGGCTAAATTATATGGCCTTTGGCTTGCCACGTTTGTGGACTCTTTCATACTGGGTGTAATCGAGTCTACCAATGATGATAACATACTACAGAAGGGGCTAACACAGACAAATGATTGGTGACAAAGCCCCATGGTCTACAAATAAATGCAAAAAGTGTCTTTATTTTGTCCTTCTGCAAAGTGGAATTCCATGCTAATTACAGCATTGATAACAGTCCTGCTATGCTGAAACCCAGGGATGCAAGACCTGGGAACACACATAGATAGTAAAATAAAAATAAAAAAGTCCCAACACAAATGTGGTTCCACTGATTTAATAGAAAAAAACACAAATATCCCAACTGAGTGCTTTCACCATGAGAATGCCTTCGTCAGAGTAACATTGGTTAGTACAAACATTTAACATATAGATAGCAATTTGAACTTCACCCACCAAGTGTCCACACTGGTATTGAAAGCCTATGTTGTGCACATCATAAGTCAAGCCATTGTATTCAGATCTCAGGATTATATTACAGCACTATACTCAAACTTTATCAGAACACTAATATACAGTATAATGCTCTCTTTTGCATGCACCTCACCAGACACATGCATCAGCTGGAAAGATCACACAGGTTACTCACCAAGAAAACACAGGGCCTACAAACCATGCCATGATGTATGTGGATAGACTGAAAACCATGTCACTGTAACATGTACTGTATAGGATGAGGTGACTTCTGCCTGGCCTCCAGGCCAGTGTCTGACCATGCCCTGGTGGGAATAGTGCACATACACAAATCAGATATAGCTGATGACATTAGTAGTGTGTGGTGTGGAGAATATGGTAATAGTGTTCCACATGCAGGTGAAAAAGGCACACCACCCACATCCCAATTGACTGCAATAAAAACAGAACCCCTACCTATCTAGGTACACATGCTACAACACTCTGTATTTAAGGTGAGTGCCACGCCTCATGTCTGACTTGGAGTTTCTCAGACCACACTTTATAGCTGATGACATCAGCAGTGTCTGCTGAAGAGAATGTGGTAATATTGTCCCACATGCTGGTGTAAAACACTCTGTTGTCAAGCAAGTGTACAAACACCCCAGTTGACTGCAGTGAGAACAGAACCCCTACCTATCTAAGTACACAGACTACAGAGCTCACTACTTTACGCTAGCACTACAGCACAATTCTGGCTTTTACAATGCTGCAGGACAACCTATAGTGGATGACATCAGCAGTGGATGTTGGAGTAAAGTTGTTGGGAGGCCTGCATGAAATTGATGTGGAAGTGTCACAATACTTTCAGTCCGTGGGATTGGGCTGATAACTGTAGGATACACACTTATGCTCTTCTGGCCAGATAGACTCAAACACACACACACACACACACACACACACACACACACACACACACACACACACACACACACACACACACACTTGACTGCACTCAGAACAGAACCCTCTACCTATCTACAGAGCTCAGTACTTTATGCAAGCACCACAGCACAAGTCTGAGTTTTACAAAGCTGCAGGACAACTTATAGTGGATGACATTAGCATTGGATGTGGGAGAGAAGATGTTGGGAACCCTGCAAAGGTTTGTAGGTTTATAGGTTTATAGGACATTACTAGGTTAATAGTCCTAGGGCTTTTACAAGCCTAGTCATATAAAAACATAAGTATCCTTATTGACCATAGTTAGATGGTCATTGTTAGCAGAACAATTTTGTGATCAGCACCAAATGCCCCTGTTCATAAGGGACATAGGTGTCACCCATGAAGTGAATTTAAGATCACTCATCCAGTTGGCAAGGTTGCACTTGAATGGGGTCACTGAGGAGCTCTGCTTGACATGCAGTGGAAGCCTATTCCAGAGGAGTAGCAATTGCTGGGAGATATACCAGTTCTCCAGCATGTTCTGTTTATGGCACAGGCTAGGTTGAGACCCCTGGAGCAAGTTATTCTTGTCAGATTTGATTTGTGGATGTCCAGCATTTCCATTAGGGCAGGGTCTGAGACTGCTCTGTATGCCAGGCCTAGGTTGTCTCTCAGTAGCCTGTATGATGCTGTGTACGGTGACAGGGCTTTCATTCTTTCCATGTATGTCATGTTTTGGGGCCCCTGGATTCTCTTGGTCAGAAACCTCTGTGGTCTCTCCAGTTGCTGCAGGTGTCTGCTGAGGTACATACAGAAGGGAGCATTGTTCTCAATTAGTGGTCTGATAAGGGTGGAGTACAGTGGAGCTATGGCATCCCTGGTCTTGGATGTGGTGGCCTTATTTATAAGGTGTGCAATGCAGAGTGCTTTTCTTACCGCTATGGACACATGGTGTTTGAAATTTAGATTATCAAACTGTGTTCCCAAGTCTCTTGCTGCTGAGTTTGAGCTTAGAAGGGTGCTATGTATATCAATATTAGCAGGGGCTACTTCTTTGCCAAAGAGGGCAATGAGGCATTTTTTGTGTTAAGTTTCAGTCCGTGAGTTTGGCACCAATCATTTGTCTGTGTCAGCCCTTTCTGAAATATGTTAACATCTTTGGGGGACTCTATATGATTGCACCCAGATTGCAGTCATCTGCAAATGTGGTAAGCCACAGGCCATCTACCTTCACCTGGACTTCAGAGAAATAGTTTCCAGACAGCAGAGGGTACCGCAAAGATCCTTGTGGTACTCCACTGGTAACTGGTCTACTGATGGAGGTAGACTCCCCAACTTTGACAGTGTGCATTCTGTCAGTGAGACAGTTGGCTACCCATCTAGTAATGTATGATTTAATCTCCAGATGGAAGAATTTTTCTTTGATACCTGAAAGGGGGATTGTGTCAAAGTCATTGACTAAATCAAAATAGGTGGTAAGTACTGTTTTGTCTTATCCAGGGCTTTGGTGGCATTCATTGGGTTGGGGTCAAGAATTTTGAAGGTCGCCCATGTCCTTTTGGCTAAGGTCTATGATGATTCTTTCTGCAGTCTTGCAGGATAAGGCTGGCTAGGCTTATGGGTCTATAGTTCCCAGGATCAGTTGATGAATGTGTAGGCATCTTCAACTGTGAGGATAGTTCCAGTTCTGCATGTTACCAGATTGATGTGCATTGGATATCACACAATATTTGTTATTAATTTATGTAGTGTAGTTGATATCATTGTGAACAAGTACTGAGAGAATCCAGGGCTGCAGTGCATGGGAGAAGGCAACACATGTCTGCGCTGTAAATATGTGACATATTGTTAGATAGGGCCCAGTTTGTTATGTTTCCACATGTAGTTTCATGGCATAAAGAGTAAATGGACAGTAAACAGCACTAATACATACTTAATAATGACTTTGCATAGCACAGTTGTGAGATGCTGGTTTGCAAGATGGTTGGTAAAGTGTTTGCACATGCGAGATACCCATTTCTATTACTTTGCCTGTTTGCACATATTTAAGCAGTGCACAAACTCAGGGCTCATTGCTGAAATTCTGAGAGTTAGTATTGAGTGTATGAAACACACACTCTGCTTAGCTGACTCTGTGGCAGCAGGTGTAAATACATTAACAAATTTACTTTTGAGCACAGATGATATTGGGTTCAAATCCCGGTATATCTGATACTTTTAAATAAATGGTGCTAAAGCAATGACATTAATTCTTAATAGTACATGTATTGCAGTGCATTGGCATAGTGTAGTGGTTTTAAGCAGCATTGCACGGAGGTAACCACAGCATTGTAGGGACATTTCACCATCACTTGGCATTGGTGAGTGATGCCAAACTCTGAACAAACATAGAGACACAAAAATTAAGGGATCCATTGCTTTTTCTGGCACTTTTGTTTGTTGTGTGTGATTCTATTTTTGACCAGATTATTAGGTGTTAAAATTGTGTAGATAGGAAAGTAGTGAAATGGGTAGCAAGCAGGGGGAAGAACAGAAGGAAAGCAATTTAGGAATGTGCAGAAAGAAGGTAGGAAAGAACCATAGCTACCCATTTCTTCAAGAATGAAAACTGAAAATATGTGCAGAATATTAGCTGAATTTGGATTGTTACCTCCAGAAAGAGGGATGGCAAGAACTTAATCATGTTGTATAACCAGTTGGACTAAATCAAGTGTGTCAAGAAGACACATGTGCAAAATGGAGAGCTATGAACAGTTCTATTTTTTTGTGGCACAGGTACCAATTTTTTAATTCAGTAAGAGAGGAATGCTGGGTAAGGGATGTAGGTATTTCTGGGTCAGGTAAGTTGGGTAGGTGAGGAAGCAAATTTAAACAAACAAAACAAGAGGCAGGGATGGTGAGGGATACAAAAGGTTGGAGGATGCCAACACTAGCATAAGGGAGAGGACAACACAGGCTCATGCCTATTAAACATGGAGGCAATGCGAATCTAGTCCTCACCCATTGGACTGTCATCAATGTCCCCTTACTCCACTGGTGGCTGGAGTGCTTGAGATCTCCTCTGCTTATGTACCATGAGTGATAACAACCTCTCCATCTGGCTTAGGCATACACCAATGGTGTGGTGCACAACCCTATGCACCAACCCTGGCATCTCCTGGCTGGTGATGAAATCCCCACCTCCACTACTGCTCCTGGAGGGCACCACAGCACCAACTGCTGGAACAGTACTACCTGAAAGCACAGGTAGTGCAGGGGCAGCAGAGGCAGTGTTGCCAGGTTAGGTGCTGGGCATTGGTGCTGGAGCTGATGGAGTGGGGGCAGGCTGAGTCACTAGGGCTGGCCTATCTTGCTGTGCTGTGAAGCATTTAGTGATTTGGTACAGATGAATGACATGGAGACATTCTGACAACAGATAATAGAAAATAAAAAAAGAGAGATAAGGGGTGGGTGAGAGAAAAACAGAGGTAAAATTAGTACCATCATATACAATGCATTAACACAATTATGCAACTATTTTATCTGAAGTATTAAATTTAAGTATATGTCCTAACAGCTACACACTATAACTGCAGATTGATGAAAGTAATCCCTGAAATTTGCATACATTGCACATATAGTTGGTCCAATTATACAGATTACAGTTAGCAGCAGGGCATGTATGCCACTTGTATAGAGTTTGATTTAATGTAGTATTACTAAAGAAATACAGTATTGTAGAGTAGTTACTTGTGGTATTTGAACCCACAACCTCTGACTACAATCCTATACTTGACTAATAAGGTGGGTTTGTGCTACAGACTAATACATGCATACTTGCTTTTACAGTTAGGATAAGCATGCACAAGTTACTACAACTGTATAAAAAAAAACAAAAATCAATCTTTAACTTTTAAAGCTACAATAATACTTCTCTTGAGCTGCATACATACCACTTGATTCCCTCAGTCTCTCCAATAAATCAGCATGAGCCCATCTATTGAACTCTATTTTAGCATTTGCTATGGAAAGAACAGGAAAGAACAGAAGAGCATTATGCATACCAGTCTTGCCTATGTTTAGCTTTCTATTTATTACAACTATTCTCTATTATCAAATGTACACAGCTGTGGGATGTCAGCAATTTGAAATTTATTTGACTGGCTTAGGGTATCCCTTTTGTACCTCTGTAGTTCATTAAAATTATGTCTACACTGTTCTCCAGTATATGAGATGCCAGTAGAACAAGATACAGCCAGAGACAAACTACGCAAAGCCTCAGACTTGTAGTGGGATCCAGAAAAGTCCACCCTGCAGAAGCCTTTCACTGTGGTGCTTTACCAGGAGTCCAATAAATATCCAAGACTCCTGGACACCCGACCTCTGTGCCATAAACTAGGCAGCTTCCCCTCCAACTTTAGACTTACTGTATCTAATACCCAAACCAAAAATCCAGGACCATGTGAATGGCAGGCCTACACCTACAACTGTTGCCATAGGACTAGTTACATAGCAGCTCCATAATTTCCTACTCATTCTTAAGTTCTCTATGTTAACCACTGTGCAACGCCATTTAGCGTGTTTGCTCAGTGCTCCAAAAATGAATTGAATATATTCATTTTCAATGATTGTCTGCATCCTGTCTGCAGGTTTTTGATGGCTGCAGGTGTTGGGGAACCTTGCTAGTTGCCGTGCAATGTTGCTTAGCTGTGTTTCTTGATGGAAAGCAAAAAATGCAACAATGTATTCTTTTTGACCTTTACACTTTTACAAATGCCCTCTTTGCAGGTGTTCTGTATGCTTCTGTGTGGGCCACTAGTCCAGGTTTGTGCACTGCTGAGTCATGTAAATGAGATAAGCACAGCTAAACATGACATTCATTTTCTGTTTCCCTTGTTTGTGCTAAGCCACACACCATGCAAGCAATGGGAAAAAAGGCAAATGTAGTTAAAATGAAGAAAAGGAATCTATGAAATAAACACTCCAAAATGTTTGTTAGTAAACACAAAATATTTCTACATAGGTCTGGATTTGAACTCTCACTCCAATGAAGCTTCAGAACATAGCAAGACTGTTTTATCCCTCTTTGCCACACAAACAGCTTTACATCAGGGAACTGAAATCATTCGGCATACAATGAACTGCAATATCAACCACAGTACTGAGAAACCACATAACAGTACATGCATTAATTTTGGATGTAGTGCACTGATTCATCACAGAACCATTTATGACTATTGCTTGCAAAAATGCAACTCTGTCTTACCTCTCTGTGTTTGTTGCTTATTCTTGTCTTATTTCACCAGTAATCTGAGACATGTAGTCTGTAAGGCATTCTATATCATTGTTCTTAAAATGTGTGAGGATATTAAATGGCAATAATATACAGCTGTCAACAAATGAAGGGTATGATATTAATGAATAGAGCCTTTTAATTGTGTGCTGCTTATTAAATTTCCAGCCTTGATAAAATTACTTCCATACTTTGTAAGTCTAACCTGACACACCCACTGGAGATAGGGCAGTCTGCATTGCTGTTGTGTTTTCCTTTTCCCTACCAGTATTCATTCGCAGTTGCAATCCATTAGCAACAAGCACTGAGAGAGTGCCTGCACTATGTTTACAGCAGATACACAGAGCCAGGTATTTGGGATTCAGCAGTTCTAGTGAGCTCATACCTCATTTGCATCTTCACCATGCTCACAGCCCTGAATCTACACCATAAAATTGGGGAAATGGCACCCCCAGTAATTATCATATCAATAACAATGTGCTAAGCATGCAATCAACTGTGAGGGACTTTGGCACTCTGGTTGATAGCAAACTGACTTTTGACCACCACATTGCCTCCACTGTATGGAAGGCTTTCTACATGGCCCACCTCATAAGTAAGGGTATTTCATCCAGGAACAAGGAGCTCATAACATCCCTGTACTCCTTTGCCTAGCACATGCAGTAGCTGGAGAGACCACAGAGGTTACTGACCAGGAAAATGCAGGGTCTCAAAGACCAATTCTATACAGATGGGCTAAAAGCCCTGTCCCTCTACTTAGTCTCATACAGACTGCCCAGAGGTGACCTGTGTCTGGCATACAATGACATCTGAGACCCAGCCTTGATGGAATTGCTGCATATCTGTAAGTCAAACTTCACTTGCACAACCCACATGCAAGGCCTCAACCTGGTCTCTGACATTAATAGAACTTGTTGGTGGAATATATATGTGTCCCAAAGACTCCCCATCTGTTGAATAGTCTCCTTCTCCATGTCAAGCAGAGTACTTCACTATCACTCTTTAAGAGGAACCTGGATGACTGGATGGGAAAAATAAAACACATTCCCTGTCTTGAGATCCGATCTGCGTTGGCTTTGCTAGCCCTCTGCGGTGCTGCACTGTCATATGCTTGCAACCCTAGGCTCCACCTTAGTAACTTGGCATTTTGCTGGCTGGCTGAATGTAACCATGTTAGGGGATTGTGGTTTGTATTGTAACTACAGTGAATTTTCTTCCATACAGATAATGCTGAAACTTCTGCAGTGCCCACACTATGGCTAGACATTCCTTTTCCACAGCTGCATAGCATTCCTTCCTGGGTTGGAGCCTACGACTGAGAAAAAACACTTAGTGCTCTTCTCCCCCAGAAGAAGTCTGGCTAAGTACAGCTCCCACCCCATGGTTTAAAGCATCCAACTGCAGAACAAATTCTTTGCTGTAATCTGGACTGGCTAACACAGGGGGTCCTTCCAAAGCTTCTTTAAGCTTCTGGAATGCCTGCTCACATGCTGGAGTGCACACTACCTTATTTGACCTGTTTTTCCTTATCAGGTCTGTGAGGGGAGCAGCTATGGCACTATAATTGGGGACAAACCTTCTGTAGTACACTGCTGTCCCTAAAATGCCCTCACCTGCTTTTTGGTAACAGGTGCAGGCCATGCCTGAATGGCTTCCACTTTGGCTGGTTCTGGCCTGATCTTACTACTCCCCACTCTATGTCACAGGTAGGAGACATCTGTCATACTCACCTGACATTTTCTGGTCTTAATGGTCAACCCTGCCCTCTGCAGTCTGCCCAGCACCTCCCTGACATGCAGAAGGTGCTCTTGACAAGAATGGCTATAGATGGCAATACCATCTAGGTAAGCAAGGGCAAAATCTCCTACTCCTGCAAGGATATGATCTACCAGCCTATGGAAAGTCGCTGGGCCATTTTTCCTCCAAAGGGCATTTTTGTGAAGTCATGCAAGCCAAAATGAGTCACAAACGTTGACCTCTCTCTAGCACTGGGAGTCAAGGGCACCTGCCAGTAACCCTTGGTAAGATCAATGGTAGTAAAATACTTAGCCCCACCCAGCTGCTCTAGGGCTTCATCTGTCCTAGGCATGGGGTAAGCATCTGACTCTGTGTGACTATTTAATTTCCTGTAGTCCACACAGAACCTGGTGCTGCCATCCTTCTTTGGTACCAGCACCACTGAGGAGGCCTGGGGATTCCCAGACTCCTAGATTACCCCTATTTCCAACATTTCCTGTATTGTCTCCCTCAGAGTCTATTTGACTCTCTCAGGTACACTATAAGGGGCCTGCTTAATAGGCCTTTGGGGTCCTGTATCCACATGATGCTGCACCAGCTGGGCACACCCTGTTTTCCCAGTAAACATGTCCTCAAACTCCTGTAACACTGCTCAGATTTTTTGAACCTGGGTAGGTGATAACTGCTGGGATATTGATACCCCTTCACTGAGGTGTCAGCCTGAGCCTCACTGAGGAGATCAGTCACCAGATCCCCCTCAGACTCCTTCTTATAATCCACTGCAAATACTCAGCACAAGGGCTTCCCTATCATGGTAATGTTTCATCATGTTTAACAAGATAAAATTTGTGCCCCTGCCTCCTGCCTAGCAGTTCTACCATGTAGTTAACATCACTGACTTTCCTTACCACCTTGTAGGGTCCCTCCCAAGCTGCCTGCAGCTTGTTGTGTCTGACAGGAATGAGAAATATTACTTGCTGCCCTACAGCATACTCAAGCATTCCTGTCATACCAGACCTTTTTCTGCTGTTGGGCATCTGCCAGGTTCTCCTGGGCCAAGCCCATGAGTTCCTTGAGCCTTGTCTTGAGGTATAGGACATATGCCACAACAGACTCCTGGTGGGATTCACACTCACCCTCCCACTCATCTCAAATTAAATCTAGATGTCCCCTCACTCTATGCCCATACAACAACTCAAAGGGTGAAAAACCTGTGGATTCCTGGGGAACTTCTCTGTAAGCAAATGACAAATGGGGCAAATATTTGTCCCAATCCCTCTTAAACTTGTCTGGAAATGCCCATAGCATCTTCTTGACTATAGAGTTTAACCTCTCAACAAGACCAGTAGTCTGTGGATGGTATGGGGTGGTCTTTAGGTGCTTCACCGCACAGTGCTTCCACAGACAAGTCAGCAGGTTTGATGTGAAATTGGCACCTCTGTCAGTCAGTATTTCTTTTGGGAAACCTACCCTGCTGAAAATTTCTAACAAAGCATTTTCCACCTGTTCTGCCTCAATGGAGGAAATAGCCACGGCCTCAGGGTATCTGGTAGCATAATCTACTACCACTAGGATATACTTTTTCCCTGTAGAACTTGGGGTACTCAGAGGCCCCACAATATCCATAGCTACCCTCTGAAATGGATCCTCAATCACAGGCAAAGGCATCAAAGGAACTTTCACCTTGTTTCCTCCCTTGCCTACTTTTTGGCACTGCTCACAGGTCCTGCAGTACCCTGTTACATCTCTGGAAATCCCAGGCCAATAAAAGTTCTGCATAATACATCTCATTGTACATTTTATACCCATATGACATGCAAAGGGAATATTTTGGGCAATGGCTAGAAGTGCCAGATGGTAGGATCTAGGCACTACCAACTGCTGTATTCTCCCACCCTCTAGCCCTCCCTTAGGGGTCCACTCTCTATACAGTAGCCCTTTGTCCCAGTATACAGAGTCCTCTTCCCTTAAAAATCAGGTGCCTCACTAGCTACCTCCCTCTGGCCTTGTAATGTAGGGTCTTAGAGCTGAGCCTGTCTCAGCCCTCTCTTGGTAACCCTTCCCAGCTCCCCTTTCACAGGAAGCTTGGTATCCTCTGATAGCGGTGCCTCACTGTCAGCCTGGGTATTGCTACTCACCTCTGCCCTTGCAGTCACTCTGTCCAAGGGAACATCAGTACCCACAAGCAGCTGTGGCTCACCTTCAGTCTCACTGCTACAGGGTAGCTCCGTCTCTGAAGTAACCACCTCACCAGTCCTGGCTGCAAATGTGCAGTCTGTCTGGGTCTCCCCAGGCTACCAGACCCACATGCTTGTCTCCAAGCCTGACTGCATGTAACTGCATCAACACACTTTACTGCATTATCAAAATCATTCCCTATCAGGACATCTGCAGGGATATCCTCAAACAAACCTACTTGCTTGCTTCCATTTCCACCCTCCCAGTCAAGGTGAACCCTAGCCAAAGGTATTTAGAATGAGGTCCCTCCTAATGCACTGATTGGAGTAGACTGCCCAAGCAAGTAGTGCTCCTCTGTAACCAATGCAGACATCACAATGGTTAGGTCAGAGACTGTGTCTCTCTTAGCCATGGTCTCTTTCCCATTCACTAAGATAGGATATAACCTCTTGGGTAGTTTGGTAGCCTTGTTGCCTCAAGACAACCTACTGTTGGCATTTTGTCATTCCCACTTACTGGCTCTCCCACCTTTTGTTCCCCACCTTGCCTCCGTGGACATCTATATGTTATATGGCCCCACTGGTTGCATTTAAAACATTTAACCCTAGGTCCTAGACTTGTGCCTGGACTAGTGGCTTCCCCTGCTACTGGCAGAATCTGTTGGGGCAGTCTGGGCTGCCAACCATGGGTTCCCTTAGACCCATGAGCAGCACTGAGTGTCCCTTTCCTGTGCAATGATGCCCTGCTTGCTAAGCATAGGTCTCCCTTCTTCCCCAACTCATCTGCACTAGAGCATTGTCTATTAGCTAACCAGATTCTCATGTCCTCAGGAAAAGTGCTAAGGGCTTGTTCCCTCACCAAAAGGTTTGCCAGCTCTTCAAAGTGGTGACCTGACATCCACTCACCCACCTATGAAAATAAGTGCTTATTTCAGCAACATATTCACACACACTTTCATCTGCCTTGAGTCTATACTCATGAAACATTTTCCTATAAGCTTCAGGTGTTATCTTAAAAAATTCTAGCAGGCAATTCTTTACAACATTATAATTTAAGCAGTCATTATCAGACAGTTTGGAAAGAACAGTTACAGCTTTACCATGGAGTAAGGGGGTCAGGGACCGTACCCAGAGCCCTTGGTCATTATACTGTTTACATACCCTCTCAAACATATGAATGAAACTATCAAAATTATGCCACTCTGTAAATTGTGGAAGAAATTTACTGGTCTTTGTTGCTTCTGGGGTTTGGTTACTCCCTTCCCTATTACCTCCATGACTCTGGCAAAGAGACAGCATCGTCTTTTTATGCTGTCTCTGCCTCTACTTCTCCTCAGCTTCCAGATGTATTAGTTTCTCATTTTCCTCAGTCTCTAGACATCTCAGTCTCTCTGATGCCTCTATTTCCAAATGCTTGGCCTCTAGCTCAAGTCTCTTTAACTCCAGATGGATTTTTAAGGCCACCGTGGAAAGGTTGAGCTGTCCATTCTCTGAGAGTTGTACATCCCCATGGTCAGTTTGATTGTCCTCCTGGTTGCTATTCTCTGATGCAGCTGTGTCTAAAGTTGCAATCATGTCTGCCTTAGTCAGGTTGGCATGCATTAGTCATTTAGCCTGGCACATCTCAGCCAACCGGCTCCTTGTTAACTTGCCATAGTCCTCTGCTGGCATGCTTGCCTGCTCTCCCTGACTAACTAAGCTAACAAAAAAAAAAAAAAATAAAACAATTGTGATATGAACTCTGAATGTTCACTATGTGGCTGATTAAGAGTACAAGCATGTTCAGTTATCACTGTACACAAGCTACAGGAATTCAATATCCACACCACTACAAACCAGTTAATATATGATGTGGCTATCCACCACTGCCACCAATTAATATGTGATGCCCCTGCACTGGCCCAGTAATCAAGACACCTCAATCCTCACCACTAGCACCATTGAGGAATGTGCACATTGGGAGGATGAAAAGTACACACACACAGTAAAGTACAACTTCCCTTAATAGCACACAAAGATCACAGTCAGTCTGGTGCTGGTTTCTCCCACTTTTTCCAGATTCCCAATATGACTCCCCACTGGCACAGCTATAGGGTTAAGATCTCAGCCAAGTGGTCAAGCCAAAACCACCAGCACCCTCTCTGTCTAACCAGTGCTTTGTGTCCCTGCCCAAGTAGCTGACACACACACACACACACACACACACACACACACACACACACACACACACACACACACACACACACACACACACACACACACACACACACTCACACACACAAACACCCTTTGAGATTTCATTTATGTACAAACACACAAACTCTCCTGGGGAAGGCTCGCACTCGTTCACTAGCTATGCCCCCTTCTACCCAGACTATAAGGTAGTACCAGCTGGCACCAA
The DNA here is from genome assembly GCF_019279795.1 of Protopterus annectens. NCBI lineage: Eukaryota > Metazoa > Chordata > Ceratodontiformes > Protopteridae > Protopterus > Protopterus annectens. The sequence continues at coordinate 551,345,061 of NC_056728.1, forward strand.
CCACTCTTATCAGCTGCTATAAGATCCTTCCCAAAGTGTGACCAATTCTACTGTGTAATATTACTATTATCCAAATGGTAAGTGTGTCCAAGACTAAGACTATTTAGGAGTGGCCTATACAGTGTCATCAAATACATATGCAAGTACTTTAAGAACTTAAATATATCTAAACAATCCAGCCACAATTAAAGTGTTTAAATATATTTAATAATTAATAATAAAAGAACACGACAATGCTCAATAGCTCAGCACAGTGACAACAGAGTTCAGAATCACAGGAAATACTTTAAAACAACATTGCAGGACAGTCTCCAATAAATACAGAAAACATCTAAACTAATCTTTACTGTATTCTTATCTATATCTAAGAGATACTATGCCCTAAATGACTTACTTACAGAACAAGACAAGTGCTGATGAGAGGATGTTGTCAGATCCAAACACAAATACAAAATGCACAGACTCACTCTCTGAAATAGTTCTTAAGTTACTATCATACATTACTGTTGGTTTATCCCAGATTGCATCATTTTTGTCACCTCTGCATTCAGTTCCCAGACTAACAGAAACTTAAAAATTTATCACATCTGTATCAAAAATACTTATGTCTCAGATGTTTGCCTAGAACTGGAAGTCGTAAAACAGTTAAACACTTTTACATTTTGAAACCTGTAATTATTTCTGTTTCCGGACAATAGAAACAACTCCTAGCTGTAGACATTCTGTCTCCTATCAAAGATAAATACCATTGTAAAATTCTTTGCTTTTCTTGAGGGTTTGCAAGTTAACGCTGTATGTTCCAGCTTTTACCATCAAAACATTAATTTGCATAGGCATATAGTTTATACACATTTCTGCCCTTTTCCAGCAGGGTACACAGTGGTTACATTCTTGAAGCTCAGTACAGAACATACAGTTCAAGACACACTTCTGCACCAGTAGTTTAATATACACATAACATATAGTTTTCTTACATTTGTAAGACAAGCATACAAATCATATTACTATTCACAAATAACAGAATTATTTACAAAATTCCAGCTAGCTGGGCTGGCAGCCTTCACATGGACTACAGTACTGTAAGTTGTGATGAAAGGAGATACTGCCAGCAGAGCTAGCTGGAATTTTGTAAATAATTATATGTCATTTGGAATATCAAACTGATTTATACAAAATGTTTGTGTTATAACTGTATTAGAACTGTATGTCATGTGTATATCAAACTGATTTGTGCAGACTTTTGTGCTTGTGCTTGAAATGTACCCTACTGCAGAAAACAGAAATCTACATGCACTATTGTAACTGTTTACATTTATATGTTTTAGCAGAGGAAATTGGAGAGTTAACATCAGTCTAGCAAACTTTAGAAAAGTAGCTGAAATTAAATCATTTTATAGGCTAGGCCATAAAGATGATATTTCACAGGTTTCAAGGCAGCCAGAGACACAAAGTGTGTACTAGGAAGATTTCTGTATTGTCTTTGTGGTGAACTAATTTCTACTCTGGAAGTGTGGATGAATGCAATTGTTTTATGACTTCCAGAACCTGCCAAAGATCTGAACAAAAGCCCTTGTGTGCGTATTTTTCAGGTAGGTGCTAAGTCCTGCCAGCTTCCAGCAATGAGGACTTTGCATGGGAACTAGAAGTTAGATGACCAGAAGTGATGTCATTCTGCAAGCTATCTCAGAAGTACTATTTTAGATATTATTTTGAGAAGTCTCTTGGCTTGGTGAGACAGAGCATTACATATTCTGTACTGGGCCTGACAACAAGAACCATTCACCACATCATCTGCCTTGCTCTGTTAAGTAAGTTGGGAATAGTAACTCTCTTAGATACAGTCAGGAATATAGTGAAGCTTAGTTTATATGTTGTTTTTGTTTATTTGTCTGAGCCTGTCCTTCAATGTTATTTTAAATATTTCTTGTGATTTGAACTCTGATGTCACTGTGAATATATACTTAGTATTTTCTTGTTCTTTTATTATATATTATTAAATATATTTATACCTTACATTATGGCTGATCTTTGTAGAGATATTTAAGTTTTGAGAGTTCTTGCATATTTTTTTGGTGACACTGTGTGGCCACTCCCCATAGCCTTGCTCTTGGTCAATATACCATTTGTATTAATATTGATTTTACTCAGTAAAATTGGACAGCTTTTGTTAAGGTCTTTAAAGTAGCTGGCAAGGGGTTCTGGTGTCACTGATAGCTATGTTATAGTCTGGACAAGAGGGGCATAGCTAGTAAACCTGTGCCAGCCTTTCCCAGGTGTGTGTGTGTTTGTGCGTGCAAATCAAATTTCCAAGAGTGTGTGTGTCAGCTACTTGGACAGGGATATGAAACACTGGTTTGACAGTAAGATTGTTGGAGGACTTGGCTTGGAACCCTGGCTAAGGACTCAACTCTATAGCTGTGACAGTGGGAGTCTTACTGGGGATCTGGAGAAAGAGGGAAAAAACATCCCCGGACTGATTGTGGTCTCTGTGTGCTCTTAAGTGAAATTGCACTTGATGCAGAGAGCTACATCTGGAAATACTGTGTGTGTGTGTACCTGTTATACTCCCAGTGAACCTCCCCCACAGGTGCCAGTGGTGTGGATTTAGGCTCCTTGATTACTAGCCTAGAGGTGGATGGTCATCCCATATTGGTTGGTTGTGGTGGGATATCCATGTCACACATTGGTTGGCAGTGGTGGGATATCCACATCACATAGGTATTAATTATTTTTCCTGTATTTATTGCTTATTATAACAGGTGACCTGACAGTGAAAATGTGGGACTTCTACCACCTGATGTCAGAATATCAGCAGACTCTGATGATGATGGTGGACAACCATAGGCACAGTTGGGGGATGCAGAGGTTGAATCTGACACTGAGATGGACATTCGGCCATCCACTGTAATTTCATCACACACAGCCAGTAGGCCTATGCTTATCCATTCCAGTGAGCCCTCAGATTGGACAGATCGAGGGTGAGATACTCAATCAGGGTAGTGTGGTTAATGCACCTTCAGTGCCTGTTGCCTCTGGCCACAACCAAACTGTGGGCAAGGTGCCCCACAGACGGGTTGTTAGGGGTGCTTGGAGGAGGCCTGCTATCCATCCTCCACCTGATCCAGTGTGCCTTCCTGTGCCACATCATGTATGTTTAGGGCTGTCATGGATGCACAGGCATGCTCCCATAGGTCCTCAAGAGAAATGCTTAGGGTTTTAAATGTGGTACAGGCTGACATGCATGACTGCCTCCACTGTGTTTCCAGTTCATTGGAGCTGTCTTCACCCAGATGTGGCAGGCCTTGGGGTCATGGTCCTGGGTGTCCTCATGAGGGGAGCTTGTCCAGTGGACATCAGTCATGTTCAGATACCAGCAGTGCATCTGAGCGTACATGTGGATGTGCACGTGGAACTCCTGGCAGAGCCAGTTCTCATGGTTGGATACAATTATGATCAGTCACCACCTCTACCATGCACAGCTCACACCTCCCTGACATATCAAGATGTAGAGCTAGCACAGAGCTTGGTTGTGTTCATGCAGACATTGACACACCAATTTCACCTGGAGGACCCATACAGGCGCACACACAATAGTTACATGGTTCAGCTGTGAAGCTTAAAACTCATTTTGTCTCACCAACCATTTGTTAGTTTATCCAGATGTCTGTCTGCTTCTCTTTCTTAACCACACACATTCACTAACCCTTTATGGCAGCTTAGGCTTCCTGGCCCCTCACCACAACACCCTGTGCAAGTGATAAAGTGTGCCATAACCCTGTTTTCCATCTTTTGGATCGAGGGGTTATGTAACATTTGTGTCTGATGGTCAGGGTGCATAGCTGACTTAGTGCTTAATATATTTGCATCTGTGATGCTGAATTGATAATTGAACCTTTGACATATATTGGTCTTAGAAGGTTAGACAGTTCATAGCATCAAACATTTTTGCATCAGTATTGTTAATGATCTTGTGAGGGTTATGAAGTCTGAAACTGAAATGTGTCTCATTATTTTCTAACTTCTCTTTTTAATGATTTTCCAGTACAAAAGTATGGTGCTAAACTGAGGACATTTGGTGACCATCAGTACTTTTGGGAGGTATGACTGTGTGAATCTTTGATGCCTGAGGCCTACTACTTGATAATTGACACATATAAGTCACATAACTCTCTGCTGCCACATGTTAAAGTGATTTCTGTACAAATCACCCACCTTTTACTTATTTGTACTACCAAGTAACAACATGGAAGGATATGCCATTCATTCATATTATTACACAGTACACTCCAGGCTCAACATTTACCTTGTAAATCCAGTTTTAGTTCAAGGCTGTCTCTGATGCTAGCAGTACACAGCCATTACATGGGTAGTAAAGGTTCTGATCATTGCCTGGCATCAATTGTGCTATATGTATGTGGGTAGGAGGAAGGTTTTCGCCCCTTAGGTGGTGAGTGAGTGTGCTATGTATTGTCTCTTAGCCAATGCAAGGGCATATACAGCACGCCTACATCTGCCAACACTCACAGCAGCTGTTAGTTCCCCCACTGACTCCTGACCTGCATGTGGCTGTGGTGACCTTGCCATCAGTGGTGGGATGTGTGTCACTTCCCCTTGTTGATCTTGCTGAGGCTGTTTTCTCAGGATGATGTGATGATGTTGTCACATATAGTGAAAAGTTCAGTACATGTACATGGATTGTACTGCAGAGCTCCCCCAGATGTATATTGGCACAGAAACCATGACTTCAGCAGCCCAAACACATGCTCTGTGATATTTCTGGTTTGAGCATGTAGCTCATTATGGCATTCTTCAGCAGGTGTGTGTGCATTTCTGATGGGTATCATCAGCCACAGTTCCTTTACATAGCCTGTATCCTGTAATGCATGACCCTTGTGGGATATCCCCCCTAGTGAACATCTGATACAGTTGGGAGATGTGCCAGATATGTGAGTCATGCTAACTGCCTGGGTTGCCAGCATACACATTCAAGATGATTCCCTTGGCTACACATGACTTGGCAGTTAATGCAGTAGAAGCCCTTTTAGTTTATGTAGAGCCTTCCTTGTTCCTCTGTGTTGCCTTAATTTCTACATTTGTGCAATATATGGCACCCAGTGCTTCAGGGTAGTGTGGTACATAGTAGAACTCCTACATATTTCTGGCCCTGTACTCAGGAGTACAGGGAAAATATGTGGTCACTGGCATGTTGCAGCAGAGCATTCAGGAACTGATGGAGGATCCTGGATGCTGATTCCTGTGATACCCCCCCCCCCCAGTATGTCCCCTGTTGGTCTCTGTAAGGTACCTGTAGCTAAACTTCTAAATGCTATACATACCTTTGTCTCCACTGGCATGTGTTCCCCTGGGTTTGCCCTGGCTCTGAGTTAAGGATGACAGCGTTTGCAGAGTTCCTGTAGTATGTGTCTTTCCACCATGTAGCACAATTCCCACATCATGTAGATTGTGATAAGTTAAATGAAGTCTGAAAACTATTCTCCTTTTTGGCCTTGGTCTATTAGCAGCAGCATAGACTTAGCCTGTTGTGCATACACATGTATTAAAGCAACTGCAAGCCATAACATTGTTTCTTTATAGACTTCTTTCTGTGGCTGTATTCCAATACGTTTTGGAATTTGCAGGGGAAACCAGCACTGAGTCTACATGGTTGCTTTAAATCTTGTTGAATAGCTCCCCCATCTTGGATTGGCTGATTAGCATACAATTCAGCTCCTTACGCTGGAATTAGCATGTCATGGTGTTTACCTTGTTTGAGTGGCTCTACACACCATGTAGAGCTGCTTACTGAATCTAAAGCAGTGCCTGAATCTAAAGCAGTGCACTGCCATGTGCACATGGTGTAAATGGACCGTGTAGGCTTTCTTGAATCTGGCCAATTATCTTTTCCCCTTCTCTTTCCTACCTTCCTTCCTTCTCCACATTCCTTCTTCCTAGATAGAGACAGCATTTATTGCCCCCATAACATATTGCTCTATAATTTTAATAATTTTTGTTGTCCCTATCAGTTGGGATCCAATATCCTCTGCCCGCTATTGTTCCTTTTAGTAGTTTTCCTACTTTCCTTCCTTTCTTACCTGATAATGTTAAGGGGTAGTGTACAGTTTGGGAAGTGTGACAACTCCAGTCCTCCTGTTTCCATAGTGACTTTAAGACTATTCTTGCAGCTCTTTGTCCTTTCTTTCTCATTTATAACCATGTCTCTGTGGTGTCCTATAATTACAGCAGTGATTTCCTATTCAGATCCATTATGAGGAGCCTTGGTGTCTACCACATGAATTGGCTTATCTTTTACTTAATTGCAGTTATATGACTGATATGGTGAAATTATTTTTAATCCTTTTAATCAAAGTTGCACTTTTTTTCTTTTAATTCTATCATGTTTGCCTTCAGCATGTCCTCTGCCATTGGGCTTTGGGTAAATACTAGTTATACTTATTTGTCTTTTGTTCTTATGCCACCTCTTAGGCCCAAACACTTTGGGCATTCTACCTCTTGTATTTCTATTGTACTCTTTTTCACCATTCCTTGGTGTAACCTCAGCTGTACTATATTTTTCTTCTTCCAATCTGGTCTTGAGCTTCTTCTGAATCCAAGGAAAACCGTAATAACCATTTCAAATGCTTCACTGATCCTTTCAGACAAGTGCATGCTGTTGCCTGTGTACATAAGAAAGAATGATCTAGTTTCTGTCTCCTTTTCCATTTTAGTTAATACTTCCCTCACTGGTATTGCAAGTTCTCTAATTGCTAGAGTGAAGAGCCCTGGGGGTTGTTGGTACCACTGTCTGTTATTTTCTCCTCTTTATTGCCTCTGTAACTCCCCCATTTATCATCACTTCTACTACTGGGGCTTTATACACTGTTTTTATGCAGTCTATGTACTTCCTCTATTCCTCTTTCCTGCACCAATTTTCATAGCAGCCTCCATCTCTCAAAGTCAAAGTCCTTTCAGAGGTCACACACCACTACTTCTTCCTTTGCTCCTTAGGTTCATAGGTTCACAAGTTGTTAATAGGCTAACAAATACTAGGGCCCTTAGAAGCCTAGCTGCACACCCTAAACCATTTTGGTCCTTGAGTATCATGAGCATCTATATGGGGGCCATGTTCGTAGGGACGTAACTAAGGATTTGTAGGAGGATGTTAGGATAAACCTTTTTGTATTGGTGGCATTTGTTCACAAGGGACACCGGGTCCAGACCAGGGATAAATTTACAATTTCCCATCCAGTTGTCAAAGTTTTGCTTAAATAGGGTCCGGGATGAACTCTGTTTTACATGGATGGGGAGCTTACTACACAGTGTGGGGTTCCTTTTTGGCACATATCTGTCCATCCAGCATGTTCTGTTTATGTCACAAGCAAAGCTCAGATCTCTGGATCTAGTGTTTCTGGTGCTGTTTGTTTTGCACATGTGCAACAGATCCATCAGGACTGGGTCTGAGGAATCCCTGCAAGTAAGGCAAAGATCCCTTCTTAGCAGTCTGTAGGAGACAATACAGAGACAGAGCCTTTAGGCAATCAGTGTAGGACAGGGTATTTATGTCTTGAATTCTCCTGGTGAGAAACCTTTGTGAGTGTTCCAACTGTTGAAAGTGTCTGGTTAGATACATGCCAAAGGGGGCATTGTATTCAATGATAGATCTGATAAGGGCCGACTAGAGTGGTACTATAACTTCTTTGGACATGGATGCTATACCCTTACGTATAAGCTGAGAGACATAGATGATTTTCTTATTATCTTAGCTCATTGTTTTTCAAAGGCCAGGTTGTCGTCTACATATGTTCCCAGATTCCTTACTACTGGATTGACTCTTAGGCATGTTTTATTAATGGAGTAATTAACATGGGTTTACAGTTGTCTGAAGGACATTATAATGCATTTGTTAGCATTGCATTTTAGGCCATGACTTTGGCACCAGCCTTTTGTCAGTGTTAAACCCTCTTTCAAGATTTTGGTGTCTTGGGGGAATCTATAAAAGATTCCAATTCACAGTCATTTGCGACCTTGGTGAGCCAGAGGCCTTGAATGTTAGGTGTGACTTCTGAGAAGTAAACAGAGTGAGAAGATGGCATAATGGTTAAGGTGTTTACCTTATAGACACAAGGGTGAAGGTTTGATTTTCACATGAGGTAATTGGCTTGGTTTAAAATGACCCACAAGAGCAATTAGCTTAGTAGTAATGTATGTCAAACAGCAGTGAGCCCAGCATGGAGTCCTACTCTGCTGGTGACCAGCCTCTTGGTGGAGGTGGTCTCACCAATCCTGACTTCTTGAGTCCTTTTTGTGGCAATGCAACAAATTATGTAGGGATTAATGCCCAGCTCAGGGAGCTTGTCAACAATGCCTGAGTGGGGTATTGCATCAAATGTCTTGGCCAGGTCAAGATAAGCAATATTCACTGTTTTACCCTCCTCATCCATTGTCTTGGTGATCCTTTCAAAGAAGTTAACCAGGCTAAGTAGGCATGACCTTCCCTTAACAAAGCCAAACTGGGAAGAGTCCAGTGGCTGCAGGTTGCAATGTCCTTGTTTTCATTTCCATGATAATTCATTCCATGGCTTTGCATAACAGACATGTTAGACTGATGGGTTTGTAGTTCCCTGAGTCAATTGATGGTTCACTCTTGTGAAGAGCAATGACTGTTGTGGTCCTCCATTCACTTGGATCATAGCCTGTTTCAAGGCTATAGTCAAAGAGTGCCTCAAGTGGTCCTAATAGGTCGTACTTTAGACTGTTCAGTAGGCAGCCGGGGATGTTGCTAGGACACATGGAGGCAGTTATCTTTGATTTAGTGACTGCTGCCAGCACCTGGTCCCTGCTAATGGATGGGGGCAGTATGTTGGGGGGGATTACACCTGGTGGAGTTGGGGGGTGTGGGAGTGAAGTTTGAGCTAAATTTATCAGTCATTAGATTTATTATGTTGTTCTGATCAATGAAGGTAGTACCATTCTCCACTACTTCAACATACTGCTGTGTATTACCTTTAGGTTATTGACATAGTTGAAGAAGGCCCTCTGATGTTCTTAGCATATGAGGCTTTCTGACCTCATAGTTGGCCATGTTGGACTAATTAGACCTTGTAATGTCTTGTTTAGTTGTACAAGTGAACACTTATTTTTAAAGGAATTGCTCTTCCTGATCTTGGCCATGAGTTTCCTTCTTTGATTATATACCCTATTTAGGTGAGGATAACACCAGTGGGGTTTGTTTTTAGTATTTGTTTTTGGTTTATTTCTCATATATACAGCATCCTTCATGCAGCCATTCATGTCCGTATAGAAACTCTGTGTCTAATTCTGCATAGGCAGTGGTCTTGGGGTTAGGGGCAGCCTTGAATTTTGACAAACTGTCATTTAATATTCCGTAGTTTGCCTTAGAATAGTTCCAGTTACTGGTTTAGTTTGTTTTTTCTGGTTTGATTTTTATTTCAAAGGAGACAGCTTTGTGATCCAACCTCACTAGTGAAGAAGTGACATTTGGGGTACAAGACTCATACGAGTTGATGTTTACCATATGCAGTATGATTGATCCTCTGGTTGGAGCATGCACTATCTGTTCCATTGTGTTTGTGTTAATAATGTCCAGGAAGCATTGTGCCTGTGAGTTTGAGGTAGTATACATTTCCCTGTCTATAGAGGGGTAGTTAAAGTCATCGACGAATAGGGTATTTAGTTGTATGGTGAGTGCCTCTAGTAGGTTTAGGTAAGAGTCATGAGACTCTAGGAACATAGATTGTGACCTGTAGCTAGCCATGATATGGCGAGGAACCTTATCTAGGGTGACTTGCACATGGATGAGCTCCACAGAATCATCCTGTTTAACCAACCTGGAGGTATATTTGTTGCTAATGTAGATCAAGACACCTCCTCCTTTAGTCCCCTGTCTGTGCTGTTGTTGGTCTGAATGTATGTAAGGCACTGTAGCCTTCCACTGCTGCATTAATTTTTGTGCCTTTAAACCAAGTCTTGGTAACAGCACAGATGTCTACCTTCTCTAAAGTAAGCAGAGCTTGTAGGATGTGGAGTTTCATTTTTAGCTACTAGCACTTTTTATTTTACTGGCTATGTTGGTAGTTTTGTCATTTTGACATTGCCTAATAAAAGGCTTTAAGGGGATAGATAAAGTTTTAGCCAATATCCGAAATCCCGATGTAGTCAGGTGCAGACCATCCTTGGCAAAGCAAACTGGCCTGTTAACCATGTCCTCCCATGTGGATAGACATTGGATTCCCCTGGAGTGACACCAGAAACTGAGCCAATCATTATAAACCATCTTCTGTTCATACTGTGGCATCATCCTTGGTGAAGGTAGAATGCTGTTCAATGTAAGGCACTCACCTGCCTGAGACACTTATTCTGAGAGATCCATAACTTCTCTTTCATATAGTCCAGTGAGGTATAACTCAGGTCATTTACATCCACTTGGATTATGACAGAATCATATTGGCACCTATGTTACAGTGACTTGAGTGTGCGTATAATATTGTGGATCCTAGTTCCAGATAGGCAACTAACTGTTTTCTTCTAGTCCAGCCTGTGAGAGGGGTATCTGTGCATTGTACAATAGAATTCCTTATGACAAGAGTACTAGCTAAAGTGTTTGCTTGCCTTATGGGTTTTGTTCTTGGGGGATCATTGAGTGTAGGTTTATTTGTGGTGTTAGGTGTTGCTTTTGGAGTATGCTTTAGTGACTGCTGAGGTCAGGTGTTGCAGTTTGATGGCTTAGGAGGTCTCTGAGGTATGGAGAGGTTTCTTTTAAGTTCTGCAGTATAACAAGGTCTATGTGTGTGGTGAACAGTACATGTGATAGATGCAGTGTCTGTGTTTTGACAACTTTGTTTGTAATTGAGATTTTTGACTTCAAGGAAGTTGTGTATGTAAATCTCTCACATACTGTGTTAGTTTCTTTAAGGATTAAAAGGTTGTCTGAGTACATGAGACAATTCCTCCAATGTCTCAGGATGCCAGTATCTACTAAGCTGGCCATAGAGACATTAGGAAATTGCAAATCCATGTTGTCAGGACCAGTATTAGGGTTGGACTATAATAATACTGGGTCTTAGCTTTACAGAGGTCACCTGGGTGGTATGCAGGGTGACAGTTAAATGTTAGTGCTATGATCTTAGTGTTGTTTGACATTCTAACTAGCTGTCCTAAGCTTAGCTCCATGCAAAGCCTGTCTGTGGTACAGGTTAAAGACCTAAGTACTAGCTTTATAGGTTTGCTACTATACAGGGTACTGTGAACAGCCAGTGAGCAGTGAACAGCTCTGCGAAAATGTGCCTAATTTATAGTATGCAGAAAAAAGGTGAAAACTAACTCCCATGCCTTCTGGCCAATAAATGACTATACTTTGGGCTTCTTGGATTGTCTCCCAACTCATAGAGACCAGGTAAACACCTGTCAAAGATGGATGATCCTGGAACTTCTAAATGTAAAAGCACATCAAAAGTAGCTCTCAAATGCAGATTAACACCCAGCTTTGTTCCAGAAAAGCCCACTGGATGATGAAACAATCTCACTTATAGGTTCATAGGTTCATAGGTTCATACTAGGCTATCTGCCCTAGGGCATTTATAAGCCTAGCCAGAGTGTGTTTGGCTTTCGCCACCCATTTTAAATTAATTTTGCTATGCCCTTTTTCAAGGTTAGTATAGTGTGCCTCTGTCTAACAGTGACACAGAAGTGATACCCGGGGTAAACCTACGATCTCCCATCCACTCATCAAGATTCCTCTTGAAGAGAGTCAATGAGGGACTCTGCCTAACATGGACTGGGATTTTATTCCAGAGTGAAGGGAGCCTCTGGGTTTTTTAGGCCTCCGTATGTGTTTTTCAGCTCTGACTGATCAGGCTACTTTACTACTGCCACTACTATTGCAGTCCCAGCCTTTGTAATGTAAAAACACACTTTAATCACAAGTGAAAAGGTGCCAATAAGCTATAACAAATAATTGTCACTTTAAGCTCACTTGTTTGTTTCCCAACTCAGACAGACCAGGCTACCTTTCTACACCCACTAGACTTGCAGTCCCAGGCTTATTAATGTAAAAAACGCACTTTAGTTAGCCAAAAGTGAAAAGCTATTGAAAGCAGATTAAATAACTAGTTACAAGTAATTCTCACTTTAAGTCTAATGTGTGTTTCCCAACTTTGACAGATCAGATTACCATTCTTCTCCCACTAGAATTGCAATCCCTGCATTCTAAATGTAAAAACACACTTTAGTTAGCCATAAGTGAAAAGGTACCAGAAACAAGGCTAACAAATAGCTATAAGGAATTGCAAGGTGATTCAAAGGCAGGCAAACCAGCAATAAGGATCACACACACTTTGAGCTAACTTCAATGTGCACTAACAGTCTAAGGGGATGGCCTTCCCTGTTTATTTTGTCAGTAACCAGTAAGATGAGTAAAGGGGACAAGACTGGGAAGAGCTTCTGTGGCCAGGTATGCAGAAGATGAGACTGGGAGGAGCAACCAAGGCGAGATATATAGTAGGGGTAGGTGTCTCAAAAGCTCCCAAGTATAAAAGCACAACAGGAAGAAAATAATTTCAGAAAAACACTAGGTACAGTACAGAATCCAAAAAACAATGCACACTGTAAACATGCCTTAAATTAATAGCTTTTAATTTCAGATAAAGAGCACCAAACTGATTTAAAAGGTATAATAAATGCTATCATAAATGAGTTTAATTGTACTTCCCTAGATGCAAAATGTAGTCCAAGTGCTTTGTTATCAAGCTTCCAAGTTTCCAGCAGTCCGAATGGCAGATTGCTTGTGTTATATAAAATAATGAGGGGGTACTGGGTTAACTACCATATGCTCTACTTACAACTAGCTACATTAAATTAAAAAAAATTGCTAGGCACAGCACAGAAACCAAAAAGCAATGCAGACTATAAACATGCCTTTAAATCAATAGCTTTAACCTCAGATAAAGAGCAAACAACACACAAAACTGATTTAAATGGTAAGCTAAGTGCAATTGTAAACTGCATAAATGTAGTTTAAATGTACTTTCCTGAATGCAACATGGAGTCCAAATGCTTTGTTATCAAGCTTCCAAGTTTCCAGCAGTCCCATTCATACTAATTAGGGTGACTGGTCTGCATTCTCAGGGTGGTTGTTCTGCTCAGGTCTGCCTTATCTTTTGGGAGGACCATTACTTTGGTGTTTGTCATTGATTCTGTTATTTCCCCAGTCTTAGATATCCTCTCAAATTCTTCTGGCACTACTTAGAAAAAAACTCTCCCTGACTCATTTATAGAAATGAACTGAATAACCTTTTGGTATCCTTGGCTTCAACTCCTCCAATGAAATGGTTGTGCCCCAGCACATCCTTTTACAATGTGTCTGTTCTACTTCTGTCTTTTTTCCTGCTTAGACTTATTGGCCTATTTTTTGTCTCCCTTTATCTGTGAATAATAAATCTTATTTGGATATCCTCCAATACCAATTGACCCTCTCTGTTTTTCTTTTTCTTTTCCTTTCCTTTTTTGTGACTTTTATCCCTGCTGCCTGTTGACCCTCAATGCCCTCCCAGTCAAATTGCATATTTTTTTCCCTTTCACCACTGTGAAGGTCATCTGGTAGGGGTCATCATTTAGACAACCATCAGGGCATTTTGATTTTTTTTCTTATTTTCTCTCAGGCCATAACTTATACACACTTGAATAGGCACTGAGAAGAGGTATGCAATTGGCCATCGGTGGAGGATATCTCCTCACATCCACAAGGGGAATTCCCTACAAGTGGACCTTCTCCTCCACTCAGGGAGATCATGCTGCCTGGTGTGCTCTCAAGACCATGCAAACCTCTCCCACCCCCCAGGAGAGGTGAGCAAGACATGTGCCTTCACTCATCTCCCTCCTTACATGGCTCCTCCAGTGCTGAGGATGTTAATAAAACTTTGGTTACCTTGGACACAGTATGGGCTCCATTTCTCTTTCCCATGGAGTCAGCCCTCCATGTTTCTATGCACCTTATCTCCCTAATTTTTTTCTGTTCTTTAAATTTCTCCGCTAGATTTCTGCCAACTGATTCTCCTATCCTACACCAGTCATCTTCCCAATACCAAGCTGCATACTTCTCAACCTCTTACAGCAAGAAATCTGGACAATGCTGTAAGTAAAAGTGAGACAAAGACCCAAAAATAGGGACAATTTTTAAGTATTGCTCTTACAGACTTAGAAAGTTGATAGAATAACAAGGTATGCGCGAGCATGAATTTTTATCAAGGCTATGAAGTCTGATTCAAATGTATGTCATTATTTTCTCACGTCAGTATTTACTGGTTTACACTAATTTGCCAGAAAAAACACAATTTTATGAAAAACATGTCAAAAATATGAGGCAAAAATCTGGACATTCTGTGAAAATGTGTACAGTTAAGAGGTAGGCCAAGCTCTTATCTTCTCTGTTGTATCCACTTTCATTTCCATTTCTTTTCTTATGCCTGTCTCCATACTCTTGCTTTCTTCCTTTTCAGATCCCATTGCTAAGATCTCTTTTTGTATTTTTCCAATCTCACCACTAGGAGATTTACTTTTGTTACCTCCTTTCTTCAGATTTCATCTTTCTTCGGAATGAACCTCCATCTGATTGCCGCCTTCTCTATATTCCACCAGTGTCTTCCTAGTTGTTCTCTGTCCCTATGCTCTTTTGTATCACCTACTCCAAAATTTCTTATGCTCCTCCTTCTCATCCTAGTGTTTCCATTTAGAGCTTGCCCACCTGCATCCCAAGCCTTTCACCCCTGTCCTAAATCTTCCATTGCCTTTACTACTGGGGCATGTTCAGATTTGTATCTTTCTTTTTGTCTCTATCTCTTTGTCCTTTGTATCATTTTTGTGTTCCTAAAAAACTGTTTCCCTTAAATGTGTATTCCCTTGTACTACTACATTTTGTTCTTCGCATACCCAGTCACATCCCTCTTTCCATGTTCTTTTTTACATATAGCTTTATTATCCCGTTCATGAACATTCTTCCTTTGTTTGGTCCTAGAGTGATATTAAAGTTTCCTTACCATCTATCCTTTTCATATTATCAAAAAAGTCTGATAAAAATTATTCCTCATCTTTTTTTTGGGACATATAGGTTATCTATTGTCCATTTGTCTTCCTTGAGCATCATCTGCCAGATTAATCATCCATCTTCCTTATTCTTGCAACTTTACCCTTAGGGTTAATTGTCATTCCCTTCTGAAAACTTTCACTTTTCTACTCCTGCCTTATGATCCCATTCCCTTCAGGATACCCCCTACACAGATTTTTTTTTCATTTTCCTGTTATTTTTAGTTTTGTTTCCTGAAGCAATACTATATATGTTCTTGTCCTGCTCAATCTCACATACACCCTTTTCTTTTTGATTGGGTTTCATTTCGCAGATATTCCAGGTGACCATTCTTAGTGTAAATTTCTCCTTCCATATTGCTGTCCCCTCTCCATCACCTCTTCTGCTGGGTCTAAGATCACTTTCTTATGTGTACCACACCCAGAATGGACTCCCTGTCCATAGGTGTGTGCCTGAGCCTGGATTCCTCAATTCCCTTAACCTGGAGTCCACCTGAGGGTTCTCCAACATTATTGTCTTGTGCTGTCCTGAGATCTGACATATCCTTCTTTTGATTATCTGCTACTTCCCTCTTGTTTGCCTGTGTCTTCTTTATTCCTTTTCTTCTGTATTTGCATATGCTTTATGTACTATAATACATTACACTTCAGCCCAGAACCTGAGATCATAATTATTTTTCCTTTGCATTTATTTTATATATATTTTGCTATTTCTGTGTAATTTTCAGCAAAAAGTGCACTACATCGGAAGTGCACTTTCGCAAAAGATGGTTCGCCGAAGCATGTTACAGTGGAGATAAGGAAATATATCCTTTTCCCCACTGTATTGCAATCTCAGAGTTAGTATTTATAAGTGGGGGGTGCAGGGGGCTTGCCCCTTGCAAAACAGTGTTTAAAGTATTTTTTTTCTGAGTGTTTAAAGTATTTTTTTTTCTGATTTGGCGAATTGGCTTTCACAAAAGTGCACTTTTGATGTAGTGCACTTTCACAGAAGTAGGGTTTTACTTTTCTTTTTCGAGATTATGAAATTTCAATAAAGAAAAGTAGGCACATACACACACGCACACACACACACATACATTGTATACTCCCTTGTTTGTAGAACCCTCCCTTATTTGTCACTTTGTCCATTGTTTAAATGCCTCTTGTGGCCTCTGGTTCAATCTTCTTGGACTAGTGCAGGAGAAGTGCCTCTTTCTCCTAATCCTCTCCCTATGTTTTGCATCTCCTACCCAACAACAGTAAGACTGCCATAGCTGGTGGCTGTGATCCTATGTCTTTGTGAAATTAAGCAGTGCATTTATTTCAAGGAAATCAAATCTCTTGCAGTACCATGTTTGTGAAATTGAGCAGTGCATTTTATTTAAATGAAATGATATCCTTTACAGTACCTTGTTTTCAACATTCCTTATCTGTCTATCTGCTCCATCTCTGAAATTTTCTTGTTTTTTTGTAATCCACATAGTCTGCTTTCTTGTTATTTCCTATCCAGAACTGCAATCTGTATCCTCTTCAGATTTGTCCTGTTTCACTAATCCTTTTGTCAAACAGATTACTCATCTGGGTTGCCCTATTTTTCAGAGCATTCTTTTCCCCATCTCTTCAACTAGTTGTCTTCCTTCATTGTAGCATTCCTAGTGGGATTGGAGCATCTCAGAGCACTCTTTGATTTCAAAGAGCTGCCTTCTTTTCTTGTTAGTTCTTGTTTTTACTCCTTACTGTTTATTGCAATGCACTGTTGATTCAGTTTTGCTTTACCTTTAACCTACTCAGCTTTCCTTCTTGGCTTCCTCTGGTTTAGCTGGTTTTGCTCTTTTGCTTTGTAAGGCATCCAACACTGAATGAATCATGTCGTTGTCTTTCTCATCTCCCATGTGTCCTGTCCTGCTACATTCCTACAACATGTCCACTGGGAGATTTGAATTGCATTCTGTATGACCCCTTGTTCAGCTATGATCTTTATTGTTATTGGTGCTCTATCTGCCATGAATTCAAGGTCTTTTACCTCTTCATGCCACCATAATATCTGATGGGTAGACTACTCAGTCACTTCCCTTACTTTCAGTTCCTGTAGTTAGAGTTCAGAGATTTTCTTGGTTTATATAGAGGGTCTGCGAGATCACTTAAGATTTTGATAAACATACCCCTGAATGGTATGGTTTTCAGTGTCCTGCCTTATGTAATTATTTTTATTTTTATTCTAAAGAAGCTAATACATGTTAAAAACTTTCTTGGTTGGGGGGTTAAGCTAAGTGACACTGTCTTAGCCATTGTATCCTTTTTATTAGTTTGAATTTTTGTCTTGTGATCTGAAACCTTTGCTACAGCAATGCAATTAAGAAGCTTTTCTGTGCTTGGTCTTCAGCACCCTCTTCTAGTTCCACTATCCTTATACTCATCTGTCTCTAATTTGCAGCTTGTTTTTCTGGTTCATTTCATCTTCTGCTGCTGCTGTGTCACTGTCTACAGCACAACTTGTTTCCATCTTACAGGTCCTGTATTCTGCCTGTTTGAATTTCTGGCTCATTTTGCCATGTGTTCAATGTCTTTCTAACAGACCCCATCTTGTTCTGTACCTCCATAAGCTTGTCGAACAGAAAGCAAAGCCTGGTACAGGATGCTACTGGTCTGTCTTCAGTCTTATCATGGTCCTGCATCCTTGTTTATATGGTAATTCTTTCCTCTGAGAAACTTTAATTTCTTAACTTTTTCTGCTGTCTATCCTGGAGTTCCTGGGTTAAGCAGTCATCTTCCCCTTCCCTTTTTAACATTTGATTTTCACTCATCAGTTCACATTTTGTGTGGCCACATTCATACAGTGATGTTGTGCAAAGCTAGAAGAAGTGATTTACAAACAGCAGCAATGCTCTTTGTGTAATCACAAATTAGTTCTTTACAGGAGCAGTCAGCTACTAATGTTGTTTCAACACTATACCAAAATATATGTTGATATTCAAATTAAGGTGCTTGGACAACTAACTTAGTGTACAACATGAGGAAGTAAGCATCCCACACTGCTGCATTTAACATGGAATTATAACAGTTTGTACACTGAGTTAGATAGTGAGGCATTGTGGGTTCATTCTTTTATGATATCATGCAGAGGAGGCTGCAACTCTAAGAAAAAATTAAGGAATATATCCTTACCAATAAAACAGAACATGTTGCATGCAAATATATAAATTAGTAATGTTGATGGTTAGTGCTTCTTTCAATCTTATAGAATTTGTAACTTTCATTTCCTTCAAGAAGCCTACAGATAACCTTTGTGTAACCTACAGGTGAATAAAAACTGAATTCTTGAGTGTCATTTGCTTGCAATTCAACCCACCGAGGACTGGAACTCCTCCATAGGAAATCACTGACAGTAGGTTGTGCCTGCCCAAAGACTTTCTTATGCTAACGTATAACCAAGCATCAGACCTCTGTAAGAAAGCCATATTTATTTACTTATGAAGTGACAAATCTGTTATAGTTTGATAAAAAAAAAAAAAAAAAAAAAAAAAAAATATATATATATATATATATATATGTTTAGAAAAGAAACTACCAGTTTTAATCATCTCTGCAGAATTCTGGGACTTTGTTGTTATGTGACAACATTATTTAAGCAGAATACCCACACATCTGCTAAGTAATACAGCACCTTATCAACAATATACATGATTTTCTGCAGATGTTGAATCCCTGCTCTTCAAAAGCATTTCAAAATGATGTGCTGCATTAAGATATGATGCACTCCAGTAGCTGCATAATGTGCATACAAACCTTATACATGAGCTAACTGATCTATAATTTTGGAAATAATCATAATTGCCAAAGCATAAATAATGAGTTGAAGCATAATTGCCTTTATGCTCTGCATTTGAAACATTTTTCTTATGCAATGAACAGGCTTGTGGTCATATTTAATGATCTCATTTTTGTTATTAGCATCAAGTCCAGTTTCTATCAAATGTAGCAATGCATGTACACTGTTGCAAACTTTCTATACCCAAATGTCACAAATACTTATCCTATATTATTTAAACTACAAATGCCATTTCCTTGTAAATACAGGTGGGGAAGGATATGCCTCTAAGATATCCTAGGTAAATATCCATGTTTAAAAAACAAATAATTCAATGTTTGAGTCCGACTTTCCTTTTTTACATTCATTAGATAGTACTCACATATGTATGCATTCATTCTACAAAATTGCTGAATTTGATAACTACTGCTTATTGTATAGAGCTGTTATTCTATGTATCAGTAGTTCAAACCTTGTAGCTCTTGTGAAACGAGGAGGGTAACTTGATCATTCCCTGTTCTCGGTAGCCTATGTATCTCTGCTTGTATTATAGCATCAGCAGTGCTATGTGAAGGCGTGATTAAATCTTGATGGGGCTTGCACCTAGAGAAGTAACTATAAGCATGCCTTTGTAGCATGTAGGTTGAACAGATACAGGTTGTGTTGAACAAAAATTTGTTTCACCTATACCTGTGCATTTTATAGCAAATTACTCAGCAAATAAGCCATGCTGGGAAAATGAGAACCATATTCATGTGCACACAGTTTAAATAAGACTTTGAGATATAAACCAGCCCTGTTTCTTCCTGAGCAGCCAGTTTTGGTTAAATATCATTTCACTCTGTCAGTTAAGCTAATACCTATAGATTGCCAAGCAAAACCTTACTTTTCATTCTTCAATCCCCAGTAGCTTAAAAGAACTAAAATCATTCTGAATTGCACTCCTTTAAATGCTGAATACAGACACAGTGTGTTATTACAAACCTTAAAATGTTCCGTATGTTATACAAAGCTTCCTGCATGCTCTTTCTCCCTTAAGACTCCTTTGCTGTAAGCATCTGTGAATTATGGTATGTCAGTAAAAGAGATAAAGGTTAAAGGTAGCTTCCCTAGCTATTTCATTTAATTGTTTGCTGAACTAGGATAACCAGCTTTAAGTTAAATCCAATAATGATTCCATGTCACATCAGGCATAGATTTGCTATGATCTTTTAAACTATCCTTTATGTATATAGTATTACAAACCAATGCACATAATTCAGGGAATTACATGTTGTATTACTATCTACAATTAGATATAAGTGAAGAAATTATTTCAGTTCCATGATATTAGGAAAAATGATGCTCAGAAACAGTCTAAAGAAATCAAATAATGATTATTCAAAACTGATGGAATGTAAAGGAAACAATGTCCACTAAAAATGTACACAACTGAATACTAAGTAGCTATGTATATTCATTTATTTATGTTTTAGACTCTATATGGTGTTTCTTTATTAAGATACACTGTACTATAGTGTAAAATCCAGTAAATATCTTTGTCTGCCTGTCTGACACTGAGTGTATTTGTACACACACGCAAACACACACACACACACACACACACACACACACACACACACACACACACACACACACACACACACACACACACACACAAACATACATATGCACATATTACAGTAACTTTCAAAACATAATTTAACTTTTTTTTTTACAATATATTATTCTATGTATCAGTAGTTCAAACCTTGCAGCTCTGGAGAAAGGAGGACACTAAGTGGTCATTCCCTGTTCTGTGTAGCCTATGTATATCTCTGCTTGAATTACAGTATCAGCAGTGCTATATGAATACGTGATTAAAACTTGACGTGGTTTCATTTTCATCGTCATACTTATTTGAATAGGCTTCTCCTTGGTATTTAGCAGAGATGATGTCCTTCTTTCTATTCAGATAAAGGAAGACTTATTTGAGCCTGGACATATGGAAAAAAGCTCCACAGTACAAAGTGTAAACAGTAGAAGTATAAACTATATTAATACATTTGTAGAACATTCTACATAGAACATTGATTAAAGTACACAAATTGCCAAACAAATGTACACAGTCGTAACGCTTAAACCATCAGGAGAAGATCAGAAATGTTAACAGTTTAGTGAGGTAGCTTAATGAATGAGATGTTAATGAGTTTAGGAAATAGCGAGGGTTAGACTTTTCAGTAACAGTAGTTAAAGAGTAGTGAGAGAAAGTCAAGCATTAGCAGACGTAGCTTTAGGATGAATTAAGGGAAGTTGATATTGTATGTTTGTAACTATGAAATTTATTACTCAGAGTGAAATAAGGTTACTGAAAGAGGAGCTCAGGGTATAATACAGGATGAGCGTAGTACTTGTAAACTTATAAGATATAGGTTAGATAGAGGGCTAAACAATAGATTTAATTAACTAGGATAAATGGTAGATGTAAGAGGGCAGAGAGGTAAAGGATGGAGGGGGGGAATGGGTATTTTTGGGATTAGTATATATATATAAAACTGATGTTAGTACTTTATGGCAGAGCAAACATCCCACATCTCCTGCTATGTGATATAGTCACTTCTTGGGTTTCCATTATTTAGAGAAAATGGAAATACTATTTTGTTCACAAAAATTAAGGTACTTTCCTTCTTGAATACTTTCAGAAAAAATACCCATATCTACACAATGCAGCACTTGAATGACTAAGACTCCAGAAATTATACTCAGTTTTATTTCATAGACATAAGTAACAATGCATATATGTTTGCAAATCATTTCAGGCAAAACATTAACACATTTGCAGGAGACCATTAACAGACCAATATAATTAGACTTGTCTGTGATGTTTATGTGGTAATGCAATGCACTGACTCTCTTTATAAAGTATTTGTCTAAGTCATGATTTATTTTTTTTAAATCCCAGATATGCAATGAACACTTAGAATCTAATGTTTTCTAATATCTTAAGCAACTTCCAGAAATCTTTAACAGAACTGATCTCAGATGACTACTTGGACTTTTTCTGAGCTATTCTAAACTATGAAATGTTCCTGAAATCTGCTATGCAGCCGCTTAACACCATGCATCTACATATGTTGTCAATTTAAGTCATGCACTGTCTAACAGAAAATAAAACACATTTTTGTTGTTACTGCAATGTGTTTTTGACATGAATCTTTTTTTTTTCCAAAATTGATAGTTTTTTTAATGGATTATGCAGCAGCTACTGTCACATGAAAGGCTAGGCATTTATATTAGGAGACCAAAACCAGAATCAACAGCAGCTGTGGTGCGAAACAAAAAATGCACCACTCACATGGAGCCCTTATTGTACTTCTGTATAAATATATTGGGGGTAATTCAATAAACCTTGCACAGAACTAATTTCTGTTAAGAATAGTGGTAAGGCTCAAACACAGAACATGGCCACCAAGCTTTCCAGGAAACAAGGCTCGGGGCGTGCACGAGAATCCTGACACTGTGCGAACACGAGGACACGGAGGTGTCTATGGAATGCAAATCATGTCATCTGCTGGTAAAAAAAAAAAACATGCAAATGAGGTGAGTTTGTGATCCAAGAAGTATAAAGGGACTCGTGTAGGTGCTGTGTAAGGCTGAAAAATGTACACAGTTACAAACTGTATACTGGATAAAAATCAAACAGGGGCTGTAACACCCCAAAGAAAAGGTTGTACAGTGTTCAGTAGGCATGCAAATGGCCAAAACTATGGCCAGTGATGTAAAAAAGTAATGCAATATATTAAAAATTAATCTTTTTTTTTAAGACATATGCCATGTTTAAGAGGCACGCAGCAATGGGCAAACATGCTATTTAGCAAAAATAAATAAATAAATAAAATAAAATAAAAATTGAAAAATATGACATTTAAAGCTATTTTGATTTTTTCCAGTATAGTGGCTAGCATGCAGAGTCATACAATGGCAGGTCATAGTGGTTGCTAAGGACATAGACTCTGGTATAGTACAGTATCCAGGTATACACAATTAGGTGTATGTAAATGAGGCAAGTTTATTGAATAGCAAAATGGGTCACTGTGTCCACAGGTACTAACTGTGTAAGGGCTAGAACCATGGTAGTGTAGACAGAAGAGACAGCTGACATGAAAAGGGGGTGTGTCATGGTTTGTGTAAGCAGATTTGAGCTCAGCGGCTCCTGTTTGTGCTCAGCTAAGCACAGCTAAGCAGGGGTGTGTGTCTGAGGCTGCTAAGCTGTGCTTAGCTGGTTATAGAAAAACTAAGTGTGACTGTGTACAGGGAAGGGCTCTTTTTGCTTAGCAATATTTACACTAGCTCCACGAGTTTGTGCAGAGAGCCGCAGGGTTCAGCAGTGGAATAAATGAGAAAAAAAGGGGGGGGGGTAGCCAGGGAAAGCCAATCAACTATAAATGATTGATAAGCCCTGTTTCCCTCATACTGGCCCATTCAAACTCCTCAATAATATACTTGGCAGGTATAATGCATTATAGTCACCCAATCACACAGGCTGCATCTGCAGCACACCAGTATAAAGTATGCATACAACCTTCAATCTGATTTTTTTTCCACATACTCTGCACCATTGGAGTACACACTTTAACTGACAAAATGATAGGGGCTGCTGCTGCTCTGCTACATCGTCATGCACTACAGGCTGAGGTCAGTGATGATGATGATGCTAACAATAGGCCCAGACTGAGGAGGAAAAGAGTGTTCAGGCCCAGTGTAACCTTTTAGGGGCTACATGAGCTGGAGATAGTAGAGAGCTACAGGTTGGACAGGGACATACTACAGCAACTCACCAAACTCTGCCGTCCTCACCTCAGACTCAGAGCCAACAGAGGGGAACCTATCCCAGTGGAAACAAAGGTATGTGTAGCCTTAGGAATACTAGCTACAGGTACTTTCCGAAGGCCTACTGGGGACATCATGGGGATCTCACAGGCATCTGCATCCAGGATACTCCATCAGTTCCTGGATGTCATTTTAATACATGCCAGTGAGCACATTTATTTTCCTAGCTACCCTGAGGAGAGGACCAGCAATATGCATCTCTTCCACTTTGTAGCACACTACCCAGAGGTACTGGGTGCCATAGACTGCACTCATGTGCACATTAAAGCACCACCTGGTGAGGTAGGTAGAGTCTATGTCAACTGCAAGGCGTACCACTTCATCAACTGCCAGGTCGTGTGCAATGCCAAAGGTATTATCATCAGTGTGTGTGCTGACAACCTTGGCAGTTATCATGACTCCCACATATGGCATGCATCACAACTGTACCAGGCATTTGCCAGGGGGGGGGGCATCCCCTACAGCCATCTAGTGAGGGATGCTGGTTATGCACTGCAAGCATGAATGATGGCACCCATCAGAAATGCAGACACACCAACTGAAGAATGCCATAAAACTGGCACATGCACAAAGTAGGTACATCACAGAGTTGTGTTTGGGCTGCTCAAGTCACAGTTCCGCTGCCTTGACATATCTGTTGGAGTCTTTCAGTACTCTCCAGCTACATGTGCACACATGTTCATAGTATCTGCCATGCTACACAATACAGTCCTGTGGAAACAGCTGTGGAAGGAACATCACAGGGAAGGGACACATAGCCCTCCACCATTGCCAAGGTCCCCACAGGCACAGTGGGACACAGAGGAGGAACCCTCTGAACCTGTCTCTGTAGGCAGATGTATGTGTGCCCAGTATACCCTGGCCTTGGCAAAGAGGCAATGCATAGCAGATACACTGACATCCTAGGGGCCCAGGGACTGACACCTCACTCCTATTTACATACACACAGCAAAATGGATGCCAACCACATTGCACTACCTATACCTTATCATGTATAGGCTGTGTACGGCATGCATCTGAACACTGTCCTTGCAACTACTGTAGGCAAAAGGTAAGTCACTCTACTTAACAATAAATGAATGAGTTAGTAGACCATGGTAGCATATGTATGCTATTATTGCATGTATGCATGGGAATAGAGTGAGTTGCTGGGATAGCAGCATACACTGGAGAGCTATGTGGGACAACAGGAACTCTCTCCCAAATACTGGCTGCCCCACAATATGCAGTAGGCCCTAAGCCAACAAAATATACTGCACTATGTGAGGGACTTACAAACAGCGGGGTCATAGGACAAATGCATGGATGTCAATGTTGGAGTCCCATACATAGCTCTAAACCTCTTACAGCAAGAAATCTGTACAAAGCCATAAAGAAATGTGGGGCAAAGGTCCACAAGCAGGGACAGGTCTTAAATATTGCTTTTACAAACATAGAAAGTTGATAGAATAACAGGTGTTGCAGTAGCATGAATTTTCTGAAGTGCAAGAAGTCTGAAACTCAAATGTCTGTCATTGCTTTCTAACTTCAGTCTTAAGTGATTTCACTATCATTTGCCACACAACCACATGTGTTATGAAAAATGGACCTAAAATATGAGGCAAACATCTGGAAAGTCTGTGAAGATGTGTACAGTTGAGAGGTATGCCCCCCTCCCCCAACACACACACGTGTTCACATAGAACTGCAGTAACATGTATGTTTGCAAGGTAATAGCAGCAGACCACACATTTCCAGGGCTGTTACAATCAACTTGATACCTCGTGCCAGTTTTACAATATGCAGGGATCAATCTGCTCTGTATGTTTGTGGTTAATAGTGTCAGGAAATACACCGCACTTACTGGTGGCTGCTGTGGCTTAGTGGTATTAAGCACATTACTGTGGTTGTCAGGGTCCATGGTTTGAGACTGGCTGTGCCAACTATTTTGCATGCCAGCTACACCAATGGTAGGAGTTGTATACACTGTCCAGAAGTCAATATTTGTTACTGCAGGAAAGCTGGACAATGGAGGGACAGGGGGCCACACATATGGATAGTACACAGCTCTGAGTAACCTACACAGTGCCTAGTAGAACAGCAGGTTGTGACAGGTCAGTCTAGAACCAGGATATATAGGCTTCCACTTTACTGTGTCAGTACTGACAACAAGCCAGTGGACACCATCCATACCCATGGAATGACAGGGTGTCACAGAATGTCCACACATATGCCTCATATATCTGTTCTGCTTGTCATAACATTGCATTTGCCTGGCAAACTATTTCCAAACCAATAAAGGTTGATGTGAAAACATCAATGACAGACAATTGAGATGCAGATGTCATACCCATAAGTAAATGCAAGCTAATACAAAACTGTTCTACCAACTGTCTACATTTGGAAGAGCGATATTAACAGCCTGCCCCCATGTCTGGGCCTCTGTCTGAATGTTATATATGGGACTGTCCAGATGTCTGGCTCTAAGTGTTTGAGAGCTATGGCCAACATGTAGCCTTATAATAACAGTGCAACACAAACCGTCTGAGGACCACAGCAGATGTATGGGGCACAATGATGGACAACCTGCTAAACATGTACAGTCAGAGGTGTGGAGTCTGTAACCCTGTGTGTGATGTTATGACTTCTACCCCACTCACACCATAACTACAAATACATAACAGCAGCAACTGTGGACAAAGGCTCTGAATGGACTACAGAAGGACAAAGTGACACATATAAGGGGAAGGGAAACCACTGGCCAGACAAATGTAGAATGTGCACACTAGAACAATTTCTGCTGTAACATAGTTCCCTGCAGTGCATGGGGTCAGTAAACAAATGTCTGTTAGTGCTCCCTCACATTACTCAGTACTGTATATTCACCCCTCACATACCAGGAAATCACAGTGCTACGTAGAATATACCACACATATTATGGAAAACTCTGCTCAGTCCAATGCATTCTGTAGTCACCCCAGGATATGACTCAGTTAATAAGGATAGCACACAGCCAGGAGCTCCTTCAGCCAGTATATCACTGAGGTGCTGGACTGTTTATACAGGTTCATCAGCCAATTAGCTGTAACACACATAATCCTGGACCGAAGTATAGGTAGCTCTGGACCGGAGTCCCGATGTTACTATTGAAGGCATACTGGGCATGCTCCTACACTTAGGGAATTACAGCCCATGTCTAGAGAATTACAGCCCATGTCTAAACTCACATTTGACTATTCAACTGTGTTGTCCATATATGCTTTTGCATACACACAGCTATGTACACTTTAACCGTCTCTCACCACCCTCATCAGACAGGATTACCTTTATTTATCTGTATGTGGCACATATAAGATATATCTGCATCTGATGAGTGATA
This sequence comes from Protopterus annectens, assembly GCF_019279795.1. Taxonomy (NCBI): domain Eukaryota; kingdom Metazoa; phylum Chordata; order Ceratodontiformes; family Protopteridae; genus Protopterus; species Protopterus annectens. The sequence continues at coordinate 551,372,171 of NC_056728.1, forward strand.
TATATATATATATATATATATATATATATATATATATAGGTAACATACACAAATGTAACAATTATAGACAGGCAGACACAAGGGGAGAGAGAGATAGACAGAGACAGAGAGAGAGAGAGAGGGCTAGAGAGAGAGAGAGAGAGACACCCTGAAAGGCATACAGTGAAGTACTTCTGCAGCCATTTGCACACCAATTGCAACCAGTGGCACATGCAAGTATGAAGGTGAGCTCCATTGTGTAATAGTAGTGATGTAGAGGTTGTAATCTCACAGCAACTGCCTTGTGTGTGTGTGTATGTGTGTTTCTGTATCTATTACATTTGCAGCAGAATACATATGCCCAACAGGTCTATGTCTATGTAATGGTCACCCATTTTATGGGCCTGATATTAGTGTCATCCACAACAGTGGCCCACCTGTCAGCAGCTACTGATGTCATCCACCCCAATAGCAGTGTCAGATTCGCATCACATAAATAAGCCTCGTGGTACATGCAATAAGTATGTAGCACTATAGTGTAGGCAGTTAGATAGGTAGTGACTCTAATCCTCCCAATGTCAAGTTAGTCTGTGTGTCTATGTGTGTGTGTGTGTGTGTGTGTGTGTGTGTGTGTGTGTGTGTGTGTGTGTGTGTGTGTGTGTGTGTGTGTGAGTGTGTGTATGTTTATGGATATCCCCTTGTGGCTGTCTGCATTTGCTGCCTATGTGTGTGCAATGATAATACATTTTAAGACCTGTTCCACCCTGTTAACCCAGCATTGCGCTACTGAACAGGGCCTGTACATGTCATCCACCTTAGAAGCAATGTTAGACACTCTTCAGCTGTATAAGCTCTGTGGCGCATGCAATACGTACATAGCATTATAGTATAAACAACTAGATAGGTAGGAATTCTAATCAAAGCACTGGCAAATGTCTGTGTGTGTGATTGCAGATTAAAACATTTTGAGTCCTGTTCCACCCAGTAAACCCCCATTGCCCTACTTTACAAGGCCTGCTGATGTCATTCACCATAGAAGCACCGTTGGACACTCCTTTATCATATAAGCTCAGTGGTGCATGCGATAAGTATGTAGCATTATAGTCCTTACAACTATATAGGTAGAAGTTCTAATCAAAAAACTACCAACTGTGTGTGTGAAGCATGTCCTGGATGTGTGGGTTGGTTACTCCATTTTGAGGCCTGGTCTTCCCTCCTGACACCCCCATTGCATTAATTGACAAGGCCTGTTGATGTCATCCACCTTAGACACAGCATTGGACAGGTTGCAGGCATATAAGCTCGATGGCACATGTGATAAATGTGTGACAGTACAGTACAATAAACTAGATAGGCATGGGTTCTAATCTCTGACTGCAAGCATGGGTTCTAATCTTTGACTGCCAAGTGTGTGTGTGAAGCATATTCCGTATGATTGTGTGTGTGTGTGTGTGTGTGTGTGTGTGTGTGTGTGTGTGTGTGTGTGTGTGTGTGTGTGTGTGGTTGTTTATAGCATTTTGAGGCCTGTTACACCCTCCTGACACTCCATTGCATTAATTGACAGGGCCTTTGATGTCATTAACCTTAGATGCACTGTTTCACCCTCTGCAGGCCATACCTCTGAAATGTATACAGTCTTGCAGAATGTCCAGATGATTGGCTCATAATATTTTGCCTGTGTGTCATAAACATATGGTTCCCTGGCCAATCACTGACAAAGCATTAAGAGCTGAAGTCAAACAATAATGACAGACATCTGAGTGTCAGACTTCATACCCTTCACAAAAGTAATGGTAATATGAAACTGGGCCCTCTATCAGTTATCTATGTTTGTAAGAGCAATATTTAATACATTCCCCTGTTTTAGGCCTGTATCACCCCATTATTGAAGGCTTTGTCCACATGTATTGTTCTAACATGCTGACAGGTATGCCCCAGGCATATCATCTCCATGACACATGCATTAAGGATATAGCACTATACTACATATAACTAAGGTAGGTAGGGGTTGTAATCTCAATACTGACAACTGTGTGAGTGTATGTCTGTGTATGCATATCCTCTGTAGCAGAGTGGCTGTCTTGCCTGTGTTTGTGCAATACCTATGCCATTTTGTGTGCCTGTGCCACCCTATTAACTCCAGAATAATAGTGTCAGACACTGCAAAACTGTATAACCTCTGTGGTTCATGTGATATGTATATTGCGTTATCATACATATAACTAGCCAGGTAGGGGATCTACTATCAACAAGTGTGTATCATGAGTGTGTGTGTGTGTGTGTGTGTGTGTGTGTGTGTGTGTGTGTGTGTGTGTGTGTGTGTGTGTGTGTGTGTGTGTGTGTGTGTACATATGTATATCTCCTTGCAGCAGTGTGCCTATGTTATGGCCCTAAACATGCCTCTCTACCCCTTACAGAAAAACATCTGGAGAAAGCCATACAGAAAAGTGGGACAATGCCCACATATTAGGGTCAATCTCTATATATTGCTCTGACAAATATACACAGGAGATAGCATAACAGGTTGTGCATTTACATGCATTTTTGAAGGGTATGAAGTCTGATAGGAAAATATCTGTCAGTATTGTGTAACATTAGTCTTTAACAAATTCACACACCTTTGCCAAAAAAACACAATATTATGCCAAATGTAAAAAAAATATGGATCAAACAGCAGGGCATTCTGAAGACATCTGTAGAGGTGGGGGTTATGGCCACCACCTGTTCCACCCTACAGGTTGCAATCCATGTTTAGCCAGGTGTGACCTGTGACAATGACACAAGCAATAATGAAGTCCCAGAGTGTAGGGCAACAAACATTTTCTAAGGTTGTCTACTACATGCATAAGGCAGTTACTTAACATCAGAAGCACCATACTGGTATGAGAAATAGCATAATCTATGGTGATGTGACACAAAGAAGCAGTCATGCTGACAAACCAATGGAAGTCCTGTCTGGTGCACTTGCCATGGTTTATGGTATGTCCTGCCAAGTGTCACAATACTACAAGATGTTTCCCACATTCCACATTTGATAAGGTGGCAACCCTACCCTGTGTTGCCTATGTGGATGCTATATGTAGGCATGTGTATACCCTGTAAGTAGCTTCTGTCCACAATGACCCACATGTATAAAGGCATGAATGCAAACTGCCACCTCCCACATATGTAGGCACCACTTAAAGCTGTGGCAACTGTGCATAGTGTGCTGTCTGTCACCGACCCACAAACCAATGTTAACACACTGCAATGGGGTCATACAGTGGGTATGGAATGGTGGCCAGGTCCTGGCCTCCAGCTGAATACAGAAAACAGCACCATCATACCATATGGCAAGGACATGGACCCACTATTTCCCACATCAATGACAACCACATAAATTACAGAAATGGCTACTCAGGTTGATAATACTGTTGCCGTCAACCATGAAGTAGTAGCAGTGGTCAGAAAAGTCTTGGACGTGGTTCACCACAAAGGTAAAGGGATTGCATCCAGACAAAAGGTGGACATTACCTCGGCATAGTCCTCAGTCAGTACAAGACAGTAGTGGCATGGCTGGTCTGGTATGGACCTATGCAGGCATCTGCACTAAATGGTAAGGCTATGTTAATACCCACAAACGTTATCTATGGCCTTCAAAACCTGTGCCATGTAGACAGCCTTGAATCAGTACTGGCCCACTTGGTATCAGACAGGTCGTCCACAGGTGAGCTGTTGCATGCCTAGATGGCAATGTTTTGCTCAGCCCTTCAACAGCTGCTCCATATATGTCAGTATAACTCTATGGGCATTACTGGCACAACAGGCTTGAATCACATATGACACAACAAAATAAACAGCTGGAGAGACAGGTTTGTCTCCCAGAGGCTGCCCTGTGTCAGGAATGCACTCCCCAAAAATGTCAAACAGAGTAGCATGCAGACCCTCATTAACTGCATCAAGGTTGAGTGGATGTCAAAAAAAAATCTGTCCCAGGGGTCCAAAGTGTGTCAAGCAGTGGCAGGGGCAACAGATGCTGATAGATTATTCTGATGGGGATACAGTACTGGATAGGTTTGTAAGGGACCCAGTGCCAGTACTGTAGTAACGTCCACTGTACCTATGAACCAGTGATCCTACAGAACTCCCATGTGACATGTAGCAAGAGTAGCTTGCTGTGTCAAGGGGTATGCATGCAAGGTATGCTGTCTGCCCTCATTGTTCCTCACACACTGTTCCACGCATACACACCTAGGTAAACATGGACACATACAGCTGTACCAAGCAGATGAAAAGGTCTCTGTGTTGCCACTCTGCCATCCTCAGCTCCTGTACTGGCAGTGGCCCATCACAATTTACACACACTGACACCTAGAATGGAAACAGAATAAGGTCTGTGAGACAACAGTCAGTCAGCAGTACTAACAGCAATAAAGTGTCATGGCACAAAGGTATGTACACTATGATGTGTACACATGACAATTGCCAGCAGACAGCACCTTACAGACCATAAAACTACTACACTACACACTGCCATTACCTGTAGTATATTCACACTGTTCATCAGACACATATTAGCATGTCCCTGCATCGATGGCATGAATAACAGGGATGTGGCACAGATATCATCACATGCACAGAGTCAGGTGTGGGGTTGGCAAAGGCCTAGGCTGTGCCATACAGTTGACATCATGTGTGCGTGCATCTGGAGGGGTGCTGGTCAGCTAGGCCAGGAAGAGGAGCTGTGTGCATTTGTCAGTGACCTGCATGTGACAGTGATGTGTGAGTATGTGCATGCACACAGTCAAGCCATATGCTAGCCCTACACGGGGCGTATGTTGGACAGCCATGGACCATACATGGAAGAATGTACAGTTCACTGTCTTCAGCCATGAACACAGGAACTGGTTCTGACAGGAGTGGCATTGGCACCATTATGCCCATGGCCAGATATGGTACTACTTCCTGATGGTGGCCAGTGTCTGCTGGGTCTGCATCCTTTACGGGACCACCCAGGACCATGTGCCCTTGGCCTGCCGCATTGTGGTGTGGACAGCACTTTCCCTTCATTAGTGCTGGTGGTACAGCCACTATGGGAATGTGACTGTGCATGGCCACATCATCTCTCAGCTGATGCTGTTGCTGACCTACATCCACGTATCTGATGCTCCATTCCCACCACATGTTCAAGCACAGACATTGCACAGTCTATCCACTACATCAGCAAAATGCAGAAAGGCATCACCAATGCCGTGGTGGGTGTCATGCATGCCAGGCAGTGTTGCATCCATGACCCTGAGCATCCATCTGGTGTACCCTTCAAAATGTGCCTGTGGCTCCATGATGGACCGAAACATGCATGAAGTGACAAGTGCTGTGACACCTCTGACAGGGGCTGGGTGCCCAGCAGTCCTCCTTCAAGCACCCTTGTCAATATGTCTGTGTAGGACCTTGCCAGCCCTCTGGCTATGGCTAGTATCTACAGTCACTGATGCCATAGTCACCACACTACCCTGTTTGATGTCACCACCCTCCGACTGCCCAATATCTGTGGCTGCTGGGGATTGGGTATGTGTGGGAAAACTGGCCATCTGCAGGGACACTGGGGGTGGAAATGGGATGTCAACCAAGATTCACCCCAACAACCCCACCTGTGCCACACAATGGCCACCGTCATCATAAGAGTTTGATGAGACACTAACATCAGGTTGTGAGGGGGGCACACTCCAACCCCATGGTCACCTGTGAGGGGAAGACAACATGACTGTATTAATTCATGCACTATAATGTTTGCTGATGCACATACACACACACACACACACACACACACACACACACACACACACACACACACACACACACACAAACACACACGTGTGGTACCACAAAGGCATTATATAGACCACACTGCCTGACTGATGCCATGCACAGCACACAATCAGACCACAACAGACACACTCAGGACAGGCCCTCAACAACCTGCAGTGCAGCTATGTCCAGTTAATGTTGCTAGTGCTATATACCTGTGAGATACGTGACAAGTCAGAGTATGTGATGGATCTTCACCTAACACATAGTGCACCCATGTACAAAATAATAATGCACCCCTGTATAGCACAATGGCTACACTTATACAAAACTATGTGCTAATATGTTATGGCTCCTGCAAATATGCTACTGTGATTACCAATGTGATGGACTGCAGTGAACCCCATCACAAGTGAACATTCACATACTGCAATATGGCTACACTTAATAGTTGTGTGCATGGCAAAATGGCAGCCTTTAACATGCCTAGAATATAGATGAGCCATAACATGATAGCCCCAAACTCACCGGCTATAAGCTGATGTTCTCCATTCACACCAGAGGAACCTATGGAATTGTGGGGGAGAGGTATTGTCAGCATGCACACATATGGCAATGGTACAGGATAATATGTGCATTCATGAACATGTAACAGGACAAGCTGCAATACTACCCAAATTGATGACATTCACAATATGTCTGCACGTGTACATTACAAAATCCCAAACACAGATGCAGATTGACTTGACATATGAGTACAGATATGTAGAGACTGCCAGTATGAATGCTACAGTATTAATCTGATGACCACTGGAGGCTTACCTGGACACTCCTTGGCTGTGGACTCTGTACCACCCACCTCCACAACATATGTACTGATGGTTTCCTGTGAGCTGGTGGCTGACACCAGGTTTGCCAGGAACTCCTCTGGCTGAGAGTGGTGGTTGTGTAACAGGTCCTTCCCCCTGTGTCAGCACAGTCCTTAGCCACAGCTGCAGCCCTTTGCCATGCATGGTGTATGAGATCAGTACCAGAGTGCCGGACCTGTTCATAACTCTTGTTCCAGTGGCCCACATTATTCATTGTTTCTACCAGGTTTGCCCACAGGACAGTGCATTGTTGCTGGTTATGGCGGCTCCTTGACAACAGAACCTGGTGATGAAGTCTCAGGGCATTGATAATTGCAACAGTCCCAGCTTCTGAGAAGGCTAGGTTGCTTCATCTGTACATCACACCTGAAAGACATGAACACAGGAACACATCACAGGACTGCATACATTGCTCATCATTATGTACAGACCCTGCACATCCAGTTTTGCCAGCAATATCTACTGCTAACCCCCACATCATACCCCCACCATCTATCAGCACATTATGTCAGTGGGTATTGGCAACATACTGGCAATACAGCATGCATTGCCCCCCTGATCCTGATGTTTCATGCTACTTGCTGCATGTGCTATGAGGTGTTGCACTGCATGTATCTGTTGCACCTATTATTGCTTGTTCATAGGATGTCTACATGAACTGATGTGGTGTCAGCCTCCTACTGTAGTAGTACTACTCACCTGGTCTGTAGGCCCACCCCTAAGGTCTCCCTGGCCTTCCTCCAACAGAATCTGGACTATATGGCTGGACAATGTCCTACAGTTTCCCCAGCCAGTGTGGTTGATATTGGTGTCCTGGCACTGTGTAGCACCTGTCTCATGTACATGGATGGATAGCCATCTACAGACACCACCAATGAACACACTGTGTAAGAAATGCAATGATTGTAGGAACCTGCAGTCCATTTTCTCTACCTGTCAAGGCTGCATAATCTGTCCCCAAACAGGTTGTCAACACAATCAGTATGCCTCATACACCACCCAAATCTACACAATGCACACAAACATCTGCAGTAGTCCTCAGCATACACATCCACAAACAAAGAGGATATCTGAGGCAAAGGCACACATGAACACCACAGTCATACACAGCACCTACCACTCATGGCCACACACCTATGTCCCACAGCGATGCAGGCATGAGCCCATGTCAAACATGTTACACATAGGGGACACCAGTGGAGACACACTGGTGTGCCTCTGACCTGGCTGGGTATGGGGATTGTCATAGTTACTTTTGTGTCAGTTGACAGATTTGGCCATATTGCATACACACTGCCATCTCTCATCAACAGGTACTGTCATGGGTCTGTCACTGTACATGCTGGTGTGTCTGACCTGACATGTATGTTCCTGGACTATATGTAGTGAGACATGAGTGAGAACACTGGTTATGTGTCTCAGGCAGGTATGTCCCTAGGCTTATGCAGCATTATGCTGTCACCCAGACAGATGCAGCAATACAGCCAGGGAATGATTGTCCTTAACATGTGCACATTTATCTTGTGATATTCCAGGGATTCCAGTACCTGTGAGTCTGGGATGATATGGTACACAGTCCATGATGCTCTGCAAGAGATGGCCTCCATCTGTCTTCACTGGTCTTCATGTATCTGGCAGTCATTCCCACCAGCCCCATAATGACTCCATTAATAACACTGATGACATTATCACTACCAACATACAAGTGTCAGTCCAGCATACATTGAAGGCTATGCTGCTAAATGCTAGAGGTATACACATGACTTTGCCCTCATTGCAAACAGTCCAACCCTGGGAACATCAGACATCTGTACACTCACACAGACCATGGTTCAAAGCTGCAGAGAGCACTCCAACCTTACATGGTCAACCATCCTATCATACATGTAGAAGGAAAAGTGTAGCTGGTAATGCCATGGGACATGGGGTTTCCACATATGTGAGACACCTCCACACCTCCACGCTGTACAGGCAGTAAGATGCACAGGGGGACACTGCAGGGCCAGTTCACCATTGCCAACGCAAATCTATGGAAATTATAGCTAGGTACCGACCACCACAAGTGACCAGGAAGCCAATTCTGCCCACATGGACCTCATCAATTGCATTAGGAGTCAGGTCTGCACCCTGATCCTGGGTCAGTTGAACGACCCTGACATACATTGTAAGATGTACCCATGCCAGCACACAAATGGCCAGGAAGTCATCAACAGTGGAAGTACAAACACCTTGGTGCAGCCATTGGCTGCACCCACATGAGGTGAAGGTGTATTGCAGTTGACATCACACAACACTGGTTACCACTGCAGCATCCCTACAGTGTAATCCTCCATGACAAAGCAACCATTATGCAGTCATGTTTGCAGTCACCATCTCCCACAATACCCAACTAGCTAGGCTCAGCCATACATAGACCTCCTACATGGAATACATCCTCCTGGTTTGTGAAAGCAGATCATGCCTCCTGAACCTGATTGACTTCTTTGAGGCAGTCACCAAAGCTATAGATGAGGATAAGGTGGTTCACACAGCCTATCTTGACCTCGCCAAGGCTTTCAACACCATCCCCCACTCCGGAATTATAGCTAAACTCACTAAACTAGGTATAAATCCCTATGTCACAAGATGTGTTGCCAAATGGCTCACTGACAGAACCCACACTGTAAAAGTTGCAGACTCCAAATCTGACTTCAAAGCAGTGACAAGTGGAGTACCACAGGGTTCCATCCTGGGACCTCTCCTGTTTGTTATCTACTTTTCTGAAGTACAGGCTAACACAGAAAGCCTCTGGCTAACAACGTTCACATATGACTGCAAACTAGGAGCCATAGTCAAGTACCCAAATGATGTGGACATCCTACAGAAGGGCCTCGCTGAGACAGATGCCTGGTGTCAGAGCCATGGCCTCAAGCTCAATGTCAAAAAGTGCAGTGTCATCCCCTTTGGTAAAAACTCTGTACCCATGAACTACTACATAGGCAGCAATCTACATAACACCGAATGTGTGATAAGAGACCTTGGGACCCAGGTGGACAGTAGTCTCTCCTTTGATAGTCGCATTGCCACAGTAGTCAGGAAGTCCTTGTACGTTGCACAACTCATCATAAAAGGGTTCTCATCCAGGAAAAAAGAGGTCATTGTTCCTCTCTACTCGACATTCATTAGACCCATTATAAAGTACAACGCCCCTTTTGGAATATACCTCACAAGACATCTGCAGTAGCTGGAAAGGCCACAGAAGTACTTCACAAAGAGGATTATTGGCCTCAAACAAATGCCCTACACTGACCGGCTCAAAAAACTCCAGCTTTACTCCGTAGCATATCACTTACTCCAAGGTGATCTCTGCCTAACATATAAAGCTATGTCAAACCCAGAGCTGTTGGACATGCTACACCTAAAGAAATCCCACTCCCTCCCAGCTACACACTCTAGGGACCTTAACCTTGTCACCACAATAAACAGGACATACTGGAGGGATAGATTCCTGTCCCAGAGACTTCCCATACTCTGGAACAGGCTACCCATCTATGTCAAGCAAAGCTCTTCATTAGCACTCTTCAAGAAAAATCTTGATGAGTGGATGGGAAATAGGAAATACACCCCGGGGATCACTTTTGCATCTCTGCACGACAGTGGCACAGGAAAATAACTTTCTTGGGTGGCGTAAGCCAGGGAACCTTGTTGGCTAGGCTTATGTAGGCTCTTGGGCTGATAGTCTCCTATCTACCTATGAACCTATGGGGGTTTACACAGCCTCATTGCCCCCAACCCCTTATTAAGGATTGACAGCAATATGCACACATACACACAAGTGCTATATGTGCATTTGTATAGACATGTGTAGTCAGGTATACCCAACAGACCTACATCATCCTCTGCTAGGATATGCACACCTGTCTGGTGGACATGTGCAATACATACTGTCCATAACAGGGATGACATACCACTGTCTGAGACAAAGTAGGGGCAGGTGCTCATTCTGGGGCAATGTCTCCTTAGTGTATACATAAGAATGAGATTGGTCCTGCAAACCTGCACAGCAAACACAGTGCTTACATTGTCTGCATCTGCTACAGACAGTCATCTCCCCTACTGCACATATGTCTGCAACAGCACAGGTAGCGGCTGCTCACTTGTGGTGTGCAAGGACACCAGCTATACCAGTGCTGTTGGTGTAGCATGCTGGTTGCCTGACAGAGCTGGTGTGGGCTTCACTCCGTGTATTCCAAATCAGTATATCAGGATATGCACAGTACCTCCCCATCTCCTATATGTTGGGAACAGATCACTGCTGCCATGTGATAGTCATGGTATACATCTGCCATGGGAGCCTATCACATCACAGGATGCATCCTACCCGACCCCCAAGCATAACCTGCAACACTATAAGGAACTGTATTGAAAGGAGTAATGAGTACTGTCTTTGTCCCATCTGTTTGATCATGACCACTGTCACCCTTTTATACTAAGGTGAGGTGTCCTCCACTCAGTCACATGATAGACCTCCAGCCTAAGTAGGCTATTCTACAATGCCATAGCACAGTTTTAAGTGAAGCCCATTAACAAGGACATGTGCAACCTGCCCACATTCCATTATGCACACTTAGGCTTTGTCAAGGAAGGGTTCATGTCTGCTACAGTCAGGTTACATCTATGACACAGTCCCCAAAGTCATGGACAGGAGGTGACAGTGCAAAATGCCCACCTTGACCTGGACAAACTATGTGTCAGTATAACCCATGTGGCCATTATGGATATAACACTCCCAAGTATTTATCACATATCTTACCATAGGGGTAGCACAGTGGTGCTCTGACATCACCCAACTATTCCATATAGGGAAATGCACCATAAGCAGTAGACCTATAAGTGGGTGTGTAACCTGTTGTTCCATGTTTGGGCCTCTGTTATGTGTGATGCACACATCTGAGGTGCATGTAACAACCATTAGCCTATGATCAACCATGTCTGCAGACAACTACATGCTGTGTGCCATCACTGGATTCCATTGTGATGTGGACATCTGCCTAGGAGTATCTTACACAGATACATGACTATTGCCAGACACATGGCTTCTGACCACATACCAGGACATACAGTGTCCCCTATGGGGAGAGTGATGTCCCCACATATTATCAGAATATGAACAACATCCTAAGTACGCAATCAGTCATGAGGGTGCTGTGGACACAAGTCTTTGGCAATACGTAAAGGTATATCATCATGGGAGATAGGGTATACAAATCCCCACATTCCCCCCAGTGAGGACCATTAATATGTAAAATTCCCTGTTCATCATTGACATTACACAGCACATGCAACAGCTGGAGACATCACAGAGGTTCCCCACCAGGGAATACCAGGGCATCAAAAATCTTCCACACACTGATAGGCTATAAGCCAACTCTCTACCCAGTTTCATACATAATCATCATGGGTGACCTCAGTGTGGCATGCAAGGCACTCATGGACTCCACATTGCTGGGACTACTGCGTGAGTATAAATCATGATCCACTCTGTTAACACACAGACACACACACACATGCACACACACACACACACACACACACACACACACACACACACACACACACACACACACACACACACACAAAAACACTCAACCTGGTGTGTTGCATGAAGTGTGATTGCTGGCAGTTCAGATGTGTGTGTCACACAATCAGGCTGGGGTGGCATGGGCACCCTGTCCACATCAGGCAGGGTAGCTATTTACAGCTTTGCAGGTGTAGCCTGGATAACTGGATGGTTAACTGCACATACACCATTGGGATACCACCTGTGTCACTGATGGACAGGGATATCAAGTGCTCCCTTGCATACACATGGGCTAACATCTGGCCTAGGCATACGGCTGCTCAGGGCCCATAGCCTAGTAACCTCATTTGGTACCAGGACTACCAGATATGGCCTGAGTGCTGTAACAGACTATGTTGTTATGTGTCCACATCCATCACTGTCATTGTCTGCTGGGCATCACCTATGGGCAAACATACTGTACCCTGTCATCCAGCCTACATCCAAAAAATAGTTGAGTGCTACTACAAGTGCATGTGGACATTCCAGCAACATCTGTGCTACACAATAACTGAGAGCAGTGCATATGTGGTGTAGGGTCTCCTCCTCATAGCTGTCTGACATCTGCAGCACCCAGATGTTTGCGGAATATGTACATGTGCCTGATAGATGTAGACCCCCTGCTAGACAAATGTGTATTTTCTCACATCAGTAGGACAATATGTGATGGCTGTCCCCAGCATTTGGGGAATGTGTCTGTGACATGACAGACCCCTGGGAACACAGTAATGGTACATGAATATGTGGTACTGTATGGATTCTCTTACACTGTATGCTCAATATGTATGCACTGCTGCTGAGCCAGAGCCAGTGTTCCCCCCACTACTAGTACCTACAACCTGCTGTCCTGCTGCAGAAGGTTACCAGGTATGCTAGCCATAGGTGTCAGGCATTCAGATACAAGTGTGGGGTACACAGTGCCCTAGCCAGAGTATGCCATGAATAGTCAGGGACCCCTGGACAATCTTTGAAGTAAGCCTGTATAACATTCACAGACTGAGAGGTGCTCACTGACAGTACATGCTGTCATATGCTGGCTATCTGTCTTTATGAATAAAGTGTCAGGCCTGTTTACCATAGGCAGAAGCTTGCCATTTGTAGGTAATGCTCATGAACAGGTGATTGCCTTTGCTCCAATCTGTGACTCCCACATGCTAACTGTACCCAGAACAGCTGGGTTGCCTTTCCATTAGCCAATGGCATGGCAACACAGTGTTATAATTAAGGCCTTCATGTAGGCCTTGTCCCCTTTCCTGGCCTATGAGGAGGACACTATCGAGGCCATTGCTAACATACTTTCAGATTCTGTAGCAGTGTACTGTTGAACAATGTGTGTTGGGGTCAATAAGGAGACAGGCAGATTTGAGTGTCATACATCCTTTTTATCTGAATGTGCATGCTGCTACAGTTGATGCTGTTTTATCAGCTGTGTATGTTTGTAGGGGGAGATGTGACACATGTCCCTTTCACATGAGCACCCCCCAACCCTTGATGTATGGGTGTCATGTGGATACTCTGTTCTAGGTGTTTGGGAGGTATGATAGGTCTGTAGCAGGTAGCTGGACATACTGCTGCATGTGTAGCAGGCCACAGCTGCTGCATTCTGGCCAGAAGACATACTAGGGAATGTGAAGACATAGGGGGACAGCAGGCTGTTACTGTCAATGAGGTAGTGGTGTCAGCTGTTGTGTTACAACATCACCTGGGTGATGGTAACCATAACAGTCCAGGCGAAGAATGTGCCTCTAGTACATGTGTTACATAATAGTGCCATCCAGACAGTGATAGGCCACATTTAGAATACATATTCATAATTGTGAAATGTGTCCCATCATGCAGGCTTTACATGCTAATGTGGGTGGCATTGACTGCAGTGGGAGCAACCAGTTTTGCTGGACACAGCATGGCTCAGTTATTCCTATGTTGTATTGACATGCACATAGTTGTGCTACAGACTGGGCTGTGGGCCAGGACTGTGGGTGTCCAGATGTGATGCATGCTAAGAATGTAACAGATAGATTATATATAATATATGAATAATATATATTATATATTAATAATAATAATATATTATATATAGCATAATACAATATTATCATATTATAGGATAATATATATTATATGATATATTACTAATAATATATTATATTATGGCAAGTGTTTTTGTAAGACATATGTGCATGCCTACAGTGTGTTACACATGACTGGTATGGACATGTGTGTTCAGATGGGTATGACGTGTGACACTGAGCTGTCTGTCATGGTTTTTAACCCCAATCTGCACTACATTGCCAGAATGTCAACACACGGAATAGGTTTTATGACAACCCTGTCATAAGTAGGGGGCACAACTGTGTTCATTCAGCAACAGTCTGTGCAGTCATCAGCTCTACCTGATATTGTGGACTCCCCGTACATCCAGCAGCATTTATTTGTTTGCGTACTGGTTTGTTGTCTGCGTCAGAGGTACTGGCCTCTAGTACACTGTGATTTGTCCAAGTATATATAGAAGTAGTGTGTCACTGGCAATCAGGATATGTTTGTGAAAACAATAGCTGTTCTCCTGAGCTCAGTTGGCCTACTGGTGTATTTTACTATGTTGCAGTTGACAACATCTTGGTTGCAATACTTGGCAGTGGTGTCTTTTTTCCCCTAATGCTACATGACTGTACTGCATGATATATTTATGAAAGCAGTACTAATTCCCTTGAGCTGATTGGGCCTAATGGTGCGTTGCTCTCTTTCTCTAGTGCACAGGGTCCTGGGTTCAATACTTGGTAGTAGTGTCTTTTTTCCCCCTAATGTTAAATGACTGTACTGCATGATATATTTACAAAAGCAGTGCTAATTCCCCAGAGCTGATTTGGTCTAATGGAGAATTGCTCTGACTCTAAAGCACAGGGTCCTGGGTTCGACACTTGCCAGGGCTGATTATTTTGTTCCTGGCAGAACAGTGCCTGAATGAGATAGAGTGATTAAAGCAGTTTTAAGCGGGTTTGTGGAATTTTGCAATACACACCATGATGCCAAGCAGCACTTAGGTCTGCTTAGCTTTGCACCACTTATCCCCACTTAAACCCGTACTATTTCCAAAAAAAGAAAAGAAAAAAGGGGTGATAGGAAACTGGTGAAATGGAGGTAAGCAGGGGGAAAACATTATGAAAGGCAGCTAAGGATGTGCAGGGTGGATGTAGGGAAGGACCACAGCTCTCCATTTCTTGTGCAGCAACAGCTGTGCATGATGTGGACAATTTGGAATTTACAGCCTCACACCCCACAGGGAGGGGTGTGGGAGACATAAATATGTTAATTAATTAATGGGGAAATTGATTAATGTCAGTGTACATGGGGGCAAAATGGAGAGCTATGTATGGGACATTTTTTTTGGGGGGGGGCAGATGCCCATTTTTAAGGTGAGAGTGGGATGTTGGAGAAGGGTTGTAGTTACATTTGGGGAGGTAAATTAGGTAAGAGAGGTTTCATTTGCAGACAGACAAGGCAGCAAACAGGGGTGATGTATTACACATGAGGGGATAAACACCTTGGATGGAGAGAGTGGTTGGGAATCAGAGGACCAAGTGCCTCCAGATAGAAACAGTGAGACTGAGGTCCCCACCCATGGGTAGTCACCACTGCCCCTTCATGGCAATGAAGGTGGCTGTGCTGGGGGCTGGACACTGGGGCCAGCCTTCCCCTCAAGGTGTGCCAGTCTGCCCTCTATCTGGTGCAGGCAGTCATCCAAATCCCACTGGATGACCCTGTGCATCATACTTCGGAACTGGTGTTGGATGACAGAGTCCCTTCCATGCCCGCACCTGGGGGGTGCAGGACCAGCAGAAGAGGCATATCGAGGTTGGGTCACAGAAGGGCTGGGACCCGGTGCCATGACCAGATGTGGCGGGAGAGGTGAATCCACTGGAATCAGCCTACCCAAACTTGCTATAGTGTTCAGGTTTGTCAAAGTGTATTGGTTAGTCATGAACAAAACAATTCAATGTTAGTTATAACAGCATGCATGGGTGTTCCAATTAACCCAGAGAATAGAATTGCATAGCAAATGGAACACATGCATAAATGGAATAACATTCAATATTGTAATAGCATGCCAGTAACAGTTATGGTAACAGGCCATCAACAGCAGTGGAATTTCAACAAGGTATGTTAGTATGCAATCATTTAAATTTATGAACAATAATACAACACAAGTCCTAACATTAGGTATTGAGAACAATATACCCGTAGTATATGAATAATAATTAGTGATGTAGATAAGGGGTTGGGGGAGAGAAAAACATTCCATTAACTACTGTATAGGCTATATTTTTCACAACAGTAATGCTGGATGCTCTACAGGTCTGCCCTTAATTTACATCTACCTGTGCCCTTTAGCTTCTGTAGCATGTACATACCTGTTAAGCTGTCAGCCTGGAATGGTATGGGCCGAGCTGTGAGAACTATAGGTACATAACTACAGGGAACTTGTACATATCAGGGTTACATATATGACTACCCTGCACAGATGTTGCATGAGTGTGCTACTGGCATACTGCAACTGGATTTATATCTGTGTCCAAGATTATTGGTAACAGTGATCACTAGCCATGGCAGTGTGACACTTGAGAGACGTGTATTGGGAAGAGTGCATGGTGTATATACCTATACTGTTGGCATTTGTAGGCATGGGGTTGGACTATGGCACGCATTCAGAGACACACCAGGCATACACTTGTACATCTGTATACAGTTTATTAGTATACCCTTCCTACAGCTAATACAAACATTTTTTTACTTGTAAGCCCTGTGGAGAAAATATCTGTTAACACTACATGACTGTTTCTACAAATGGTCAGGACTACTTGTCTGTAACTATAAATGCACCTTAGTACCAGTCCCTGGATTCAAACCATGGTCTGTGTATGCAAAAATGAAGAACAATTCTATTTCTTATTACACTGAGATAATGGGCCATTGCTGTCAGCTGCTTGACTGATTTGTGCCTAAAAGCCACTTGGTTACAAAGTCACACCTGGTAATATAAGTAGAGTGTCACAGAAGACTGCAGTGACAGTTGAACATATATCCATGAGAGTCATGCATGACAGAGATATCTGGTGAACTGTGTATTAATACTTTGAATTCAGGTGTACATATGTAACCCCTAGTGGATGTGAATATGTGTGATCAGTACAGACCATAACATGGTGCTGAATTGCATACCCATTGCATATACATTTGCACATCATATATTTGCAGTCTCCATTTATTACAGTCTCATACTTGCCTGCATCAGCATACCTACATTCAGGAATACATATAGCTGAAATACACAGGTTAACACAAGACAATCCTGAAGGGAAAACATTATAATACATTACACATTACTATTCAAGGTTCAGATCTTAGTGCAGAACATATATCAAATTGCATTGTATCTTGTTTTACAGCTCCACATCTACACTTTAGAATAACAGTTGTTTTTCAGCCAAACTTCATTCAATTCATGGTGTCATAGCCATATTTGCTGTTGAGCACCTGTACAATTCTATTTCTTCAACAACAGACCAGAATAAACACAACAGTAGCTGGAAATTACTTTAATGAGGGTGACATGACACAGTGTTTTTTTACACTAAAAATTCTGACTTCAGTTGTACTGTATATCCTGTAGATGATGAATGAATTTCATTTATTACCGTCACAGTTTCAATCATGGTGTACTTATTACAAGATCTTTAGTATTACTACAGTATATACTTATCTCATTCCTGCACAGTATTACTACAGTACTAGCTTTCTTTCATCAATAGTAGCTTCTCTGATGCCTTCCTCTGTATTGCACATTACCTGGCATTACTCACTTAAAACAATGTGGGTCTAGGAACACATTTATTGCAGTACACTTAGAACACACTATACCCACTGGCAGTAAATAATATACTATTTCTTATTTATTGTACTATATATTGCAAGATAGAGCTGTACTCACCATACTGTCAGTGCATCCTTGTTAGGTACATGGTGTGGGCTTCTACATTGTGAGTCTTCTCACTGCAGCTGTAGGGGGAAAACACACTATTATGCGTACCTGTCTATCAAATATTCATGCTAGAATTTGGTAAAGCAATGATTCGTATACTTTCAAACTGCTGGGGCATTCCTGTCCTGAGTATCATGGATCCACTGGGCCAAGAGTACTCCATTCCTCCACTTCAGGTCATCATAATGATGATGCACCTGCTCACCAGTGTGGGGGATTCCAGTGGCATTGGTGAAGTCACGTGCCAGATGGTCCCAGGCCTTAGACTTGTATTCAGTGCCCTGGTACTGGCCCTGCAGCAATCTGTTATTATGTTGTTGAACAAGCAGCACAGTCATGACCCTGGACTCCAACATGCCCCAGCTCTGTGGCCCTCTCTAGCTCTTGCCATAGTTCCTGCATGGGTCAAACTCCAACAGGTTCTGGCTGTATTCCTGCCTGTGCAGCTTAAATAAGGCTATTTTCCCACCCTTTGTCACCATTGGACCATTTTTAAAAATGCTAAGCACAGCTCAGCAGTGTGCAAACCTGCTAAGCTGAGTTGAGCAGTGCTTAAAGTCGCAAATGCTTAGTAATGCTTAGTGGTGCACAACGCTGCTTAGCTTATCTGAGGACTACTTAGAGTGGGAGTGCTTAGCAATGGTCAAACTGGCTAAGTGGAGCTAAGCATTGCTGAGTATTGCTAAGACAGGTCCTGTTTAGGCATTGCTTAGCTTGACAGCAGTGCTGAACAAAATGTAGCTAGGGGCAAACAAGACCTTTACATAATAACACAAATATATATTGATATTAATTACTCATTATTGATACTTTATTATTATGTGCTTATATTTTATTTTAATTACACTACCTTGGTGTGTGACTGAACTGTATTGGACACTTTTGTTTAAGTGGAGGTTTTCACCTCATATCCCCACTGACACTGGGATTCTGGACCAGCTGCACTAACATGGTTGACAAATATCAATAACTAGGGCAATAACAAAAATTGAAATATAAATATAAATGCTTTCCAATGTAAAAGCTGAATAGTCTGTCTTGGTATTTGAACCGTGCACCTACTGCACACAAAGCCATGACTCTAACCATTCAGTTAACTCAGCAGTGAAAACCTCAGCTATACATTCCTATACAACTTTTCGTTACGTTTCAGCACTGCTGAGCAATGAGCCGCACATCACAAACACTCTCAGCTATGCTTAAACCTGAAAAAAAAGAATAAAAGATAAAAAAAACAAAAAAGTTAACATAGAAGGAAAAATCACAATGGGACATGTAATTTCTATGCCGTACAGCACTCTGACAGTACGGGGGTGTGTGTTACGGACACTGTAACACACCTCCTGTGTGACATAAATAAAAAAATAATTCATAACTGTCCAAGGACACTTTCTTCAATCTTTAAGTGCCATACTGCACTTTCACAGTGCAGGGGGGGGGGGTTACAGACACTATAAGACACCCCCTGTGTGAAATGCATAAATAAATATATAAATAAGTGTCCGAGGAGACTTTCTTTCATGGTTTAGTGCCATACAGCACTTTTACCATGCAGGGGGTGTGTTACACATCTGCGAGCACTGTAACATTCCCCCTAGCACTGATTCAGTAACTGTGTACACGGCTCTCCCTCAGTAGTGTGCCTTCATTAATATGCAAGGCACGCTGCCAAGGGGGAGCTATGGACATGGCCAGCATACACTCTGTGTAGGAATTACACTATTTCTACACTGAGTTTATTAAATTTGGGAGGTTGTCAAAAACATTTTAAACTTAACCAGACTGGGCCAGACACTAGTATTTTGGGTTACAAAACAGACTTCAGGGATCATAAAGTGTGAAAGATTAGAAGACTACAGGCCCAATCAAATTAAGTTGGTAACTCATTCTATTCTATTCTATTCTATTTAGATTTTGTTTATTAACCAACTAGGTTGGTTGGTTCAAGGACCCTTTTCAGCCACAAACTATACCCAAGACAAATTATAAGCCACGTTGCACTACATGTGATGTATTACATTATATGCACGTCAGAGGTACAATGCTTAGCAATAAAGACCAGCATTATATTAATTGAAGAAATGCATGAAAAATTATCTCACTCAGGCAATAAAGGCATGTTACCAAAATTAGGCTTTAAAACAAATTGTAGTACCCCCTACAAGTAAACAAACAAACAAACAAATAAACAATGCTGTATCATGAAGAGCCAGATATTTTTTAAAGAAAATACAGAATTGGGTAGGTCACATTGATGTAGTTGATAGTTATTATGTGTGCTAAAGCACACACATCTCTTAGAGCACTTCCATTCATGTTTTGCATTAAAGTGGTGTTTCAGTTTTGCTTGGGACCTAGCTAATATCTATTGTTCTGTGAATTTTTGCCACAAGTTGGTTCTAAAAGCAAGAGCTATTTTAGAGATTTTTTTAAACACAAGATTTAATGAAAAATATCAGATAAGGGTGATTGCCCTGTCTTCATTAGCATTAAGTGAGTAGTTAGAGAACCTGATGTAAAACATATCCCCTAGTAAGTGGAGAATTGCAATATTTGTTAAGAGGAGTTCTATCTTTAGTAAATGATCAGACTGAGGCTAATGGACAATAGGACTTCTTGCTGATTAAAACTTTCTTGTATTACAAAGCACACTTTGTGCCTTGACTCTTAATACTTTCTTTGCTGCATATGAAGAAAACAGTCCCAGGGCCAGGTTATTACTTTTTGTGGTACATTTTGCTGTTTCTGCATGTAGTTTTTTCCCTACAATCTTGTTTACTCCTAATCTTCCAAAGCTATTCCCTACTGCTTTTGGTATGCAATTTAAGACCTAAGCCCTTTATTTCCTTTGGTCTACATGTTTCTTCTTGGTTTTACAAATCAAAAAGATAAAGAAAAAACAAAAAAGTAATTTTACATGATGAAAAACGTTTAGAGGTTTTACCATTGATCGTGTGTTTCTTTCATCTCACAGCATTGATGAATGTATCTTCTTTCCTGACCTAAAACACTTTTCCTGTTGTTGAGCTTTATATTGCATCTCTTTGCCACAACAGACCAATATTTTCATAAGTGTCCTTTGAAGAGGAATATTTTTTTCCAAGACATGCACTCTGTTTTATTTGTGTGAGCAATGCCATACTCATATGTGCACTCTTTATATGGCATGCTCTTCTACTTCTGTGAAATGCACACGAAGTTTGAGGCTGCATTTGTTAGAGCAATCTCTTTCTTTCAAAGATTCAGTGAAAGCCTGTAATTATTCATTCTCCCAACCAGCAATATACAAAACAGGTTTCATCAGCTCTTCCTAAAAAAGAACGTTTCCAAATCTAGCAAGTCCCCCTAGTGTTTTTTTGTTTCCAAAGACTAATGAAGGGTCAGCACAAAATGTTTTATGTTATGGTTTCTGCGATGCCCCCACACTGGGCCAGTAATTAAAGAGCCTGAATCCTCACCATTAACACTGGAGAGGGATGTTTACTTGGAATACAAATGGATACACTCAGTATTTTCAGATGCAGCTCTCTGCACCAAGTACAATTGCCCATAAAAGCACACAGGGAACACAGCCCGGAAGTCTGGATTTCCCTATATCTGTTTCCCTTCAGGTCCCCAATAAGACCCCCACTGGTACAACTATAGGGTTAGGTCCTCAGTCAAGTGTCCATGCCAAGTCCACCAGCATTCCCTCTCTGAAACCAGTGCTTTGTGTCCCTGTCCCAAGTAGTTGACACACACACTCTTTGAGATTTCATTTTACGCACACACACATACATACACACACACACACACACACACACACACATACACACACACACACACACACACACACACACACACACACACACACACGCACACATGCACACACACACACACACACACACACACACACACACACACACACACACACACACACCTGGGAAAGGCTGGCACAGATTTACCTGCTGTTCTCCCTTCTGCCCAGAGTATAAGGTAGTTATCAGTGCCACCAGATGCTCCACAATCAGCAACTCTAAGGCTCTTAACAAAGAGTGCCCAATTATACTGCGTAATATTAACACTAATACAAATGTTAGTAGTTGACCAAGACAGCTAGGCCTATAGGAGTCACCCACACATCGTCACAAAATAAATATAAGCACTCACAAGGGTTAAATACTTTCTAAAATGACCAGTCACAATAAAAGTTTTAAATATCTTTAATAATAAATAATAAAAGAGCATGGTAATACCGAATATATATTTATAATAAACCACAGTGTTCAAATCACAGGAAATATTGAAAATAACTTTGATGGACAGACTCAGACAAATAAAGAAAAATAATAGCTAAACTAAGCTTCACTATATTTTCCTGACTGAATCTAGGAGAATTACTATTTTCTACTTACTTAATAGAGCAAAACAGATGATGTGGTGAATGGTCCTTCTTGTTGTCAGGCCCAAGACAGAATACTCAGTGCTGAGAGATTTCCCACTCTAATGTCTAAAACATAATTTCCAAGATGGCTGGCAGAATGATCTCATCTGGTCACCTGATTCTAGGTTCTCACAGTTTCCCCCTTTGATCCTGAGATAGGAATTTAGTAACGACAGCTTCAATACACATCTAAATGTTTATGGCAGTGCCCTGGAGCGATGAAACAGTTACAGTATTTTCCCTCTTCTTTACAGAGGCTATTAAATAATGGCCTGTCCCAGACCTACTGGCTCCAGTTCCATTCAGCATACTGGGGTGCTATGTTATGGCTTAACAGATAGTTTAATTTCAAGGATTTTCCAAAAATAACATGACTGAGATTAACCGCTTCTCTTCCAGGGTCCTTTGCTAACATATGTGCATACAGTCTCACATGTATATTCCTTCTCTATCCAGCAGGCACCACTGTTGATACCTTTTATTAACACTAACAACTTTACAAACACATTTTGATTTTCAAATGCCATACCATTCCAATACATTTGTAATGCAAGCATCTTGCACACATCAGTTTGATATTTAAAGGATATAATTTTTTACAAAACTCCATCTAGCTCTGCTAGCACTAGCCCATATCATCACAGTTTCCAATGTTTTTTTCTGATATTACTTGTTTATTTCTTTCAGTTCAGATGGCAAAACTGACCTGTTATTCACAGTCTGATTACAGTGTTTCTTCTTTTCAATTGCTCTTGAAGCTTGCTATGCTCACAACTGCCCATTTTCTACTATTCTAATCACAGACTATGATAGGTTGGCAGAGGTCCTTTTCAGGACTCAGGATAGGTGGTCTGATGTCCAATCACCTGCTACATAAGATGGAAACAGGGAATCCTTGGAAATATTTTACCCACTCCTTGAGCATCAACAATTTCATCAACAGTTCCACTGTTTCCAGATCCATTTTTGCAATCCAGTTTCATCTTCCTTGGTATCAGTCCTGATGCTTGTGCCACAGATGATATCAACCTCTGCACTACTGATTTCAACACCTTGTGGATGGGTGCCAACATTTATAGCATTGGGTGCTTCTATGGTACTAATGTTGTCATTGGCTTTCTTACTGGTGCCAGTCAATGGCATTGTTGGTGATAATGCAGGTGACTGGGACTTCAGTACTAATGTTGACACTAGTCCTGTAAGTACTGAAGTCAGGGCTGACCTTCCAAGGTTTGTCAGTACCAAGGCTCTCAGCATCTACACTTTCTGCAGGGACAATAATATCTTTGCTACAGTGTTGGCCATTGACTCTGCACCACCTTTTAATGCTACACCACGTTTAAGATTATAGCAGCTCTCAGCAATGCCATCCCTTGCACAGCAGACCAGAGAGATCCAAATACTTCTGCAGCACACCCCCGACACACACACACACACACACACACACACACACACACACACACACACACACACACACACACACACAGCAATGTTTGCTTCCTTGGGCCCCTTCTCTTAAGAAAGAAGCTGAGAAAGACATTGTATAAGAAGAAACACCTATATTCCACCCTGGAGCATCCCACTGGAGATGTTGAAGATGAGGAGGACACTGACTGTCCTGCATGCCACCAAAGGCCTTATATTGATGAATACCTTCAGCTGTTTCATCAGGAGATGATGAACTATTGGCTTCACGTTATCCTAATGGAAGGGGTTATTGATAACCTGTCTGCCTATCCAGTAGTCATTCTGTGGGGTCTCTCTGCTGAAGAATGTATTCAGGAATAGCAGCAAGATGACCTGGGAAATTTCTGATACAGTGACCTTTGTTACTAAAGTGGCTTAATCCATCCTTTGCTCCCCCAAAAGAAGAAGGGTTTTAGCAAGAGACTCCCAAGCTGAAAACATTTTTTTCAGCAGCTGCCTTGTCAGTGCAAAGAAGGCTCTGACCCCTACAGAGACCATGGGTCTATTCACCAGATATGTTTTTCAGAGCAATTGGCAGGATATAGAAGCAGGTTTATTTATCCTGTACATTTACTTCATGGATTTTGATTTTTAATTTATGATGAAGTCCACCACATTGTTGAACAGTTGCCAGGCAGGCCAGCCAGAAACAAGTAATTTTCTTCTTCCACAATTAGAGTGTTATGACCAGACTAATGATGCATGCTTTGTACAGTAATGTAAAAGGTCAAGCAGGAACAATGGAATCTGGAACTGTAGTATGCTAGCATGAATATCTTTGATGAACAGATTTTGACCAGGACACCAATGTGACCTTTGTGTATAGCCCCTTTAAATGTCAATGTATACGTAATCTTGATAATATGGCAAAGAAAGGCATAACCCCACATCTGTATGGTTAGTAAGTTCTAGCCACCCCAACACTCTTTTTCTAGTCTGCAGAATAGCTGGTAGCTGGCACCTTATTGAGTACTATAATCCCAGCTGCAAAAAGTAAAAAAATAAAATGCAGAAGATGCTTAAGCAAGGGGTGGAAATAAAAAAGAAATCACAGACTGAGTGGATTATCCCCACTGGCCTGGTTCCCAAACATGATGTGACTATAATATTTTCCAGTGACTTTAGAAAACTGAATAGTATATCTTAAAGTTTATTGCTACTCTATACCTAGACTGAACAATTTCATTGAAAAGTCGGGGAAGGATAGATTGCTGTCCACAGTACACTCATCTAAGGATCATTGGTAAATCACATTCACTACACCTACTAAGGAGAAAGCAGCATTTTTCAAATCTAATGGCATTTTTCATTATGAGGTGATACCATTTGGCTTTCCTGGCCTGCCAGTAATGTTTCAGAGGATTACGGATAGGATTCTTAGTCCCCCCACATCAGGTATACAGGCTTTTAGCATGATGATGCAATTATCTTTTTTTTCTGAAGACTGGAAAAGTCACATTGTCAATGTCCAGGCTGTTGTAGATTCTCAGCCATGTGTAATTTGGAAATGGCTGAAGTTCATTATTTAGTCTACTTGAAAGGAAGGGTGATAAATGTGTTTCCTCAAACAATGGAAGTGTGTATATTAACATTCATGACTTGTTGAAAGACTTATCCTATAAAATACTTAAATATAAAAACCTCCTTTGGAGCAATTTATATTTACAATGATGTAACAAGAGTCAGGTTGCCAATGGTGTTATGAATATTCTAATTTCTGTCTGATATGCATAAGGTTGCCACTTATTTTAATCAATTTTGTGAGAGTTATAATAATGCAGGCCTCCAACTGATGAAACTGGTGGGCAAGATATTGATTTATATTTTTACATAGAGATTTTGATAATTAAAATTTGGAGTATGCCCAACAATGGACAGTTTCCAGTTAATTATGTCACATTTTCTCTGAGACTGCGAATCATGAAATATTTATTTATTTATTGAACATTTGTTTACCAGAAATGTCCGACTTGGAATTAACCCATTTTTATCAGAGGCCCAGGAAGAAATGCTCCAGACACATGTCTTTGTAATGTGGGAGGAACCCCACATGAATGCAGGGAGGACATACAGACTCCACACAGAAGGCACCCCAGCCAAAAATTGAACCAGAGAACCTCTTACTGTGAGGTGATAATGCAAACCACTGCACCACTGTGCCGTCCTGAAAATAAAACTGCATAAAATTATGAAACTGAAGCATGAAAATAAAGAATATTTTGATATAATGTCATATGACATATAAACAGTTCCCAAATAGTCAGAACAAAGTAGAACTTATCAGAGACCAGTCAGAGACATTACAGTTGGCAGTTTCATCCAATCCCATAACAATAAACTTTGTTTTAGAAGTTCCTCTGGTCTGGACTCCAAAAGAGAGGTCCCTGTGAATGGCTGCAAGACAGGAGCAGAGATTTCAACATCTGTGTAACAAAATGAACCAATCATAGTCACAGGGGAGGAGAGAATAGTATACTTCATGATCAAGGGGTATACAATATTCGACACAGAAACAGCATTGTCTAGCGCTACAGTAGTGATACAACAGTCTAAGAACTGCAACAACTCAGCCAATTACTGTATTTGGAGGGGTCAGTTGAAATTCATCTACTGCATGGGTGAGTGAGGAAATGGATATGAAGAATGGTTTTAGGGTTATTAGTTTACCGCAAATAAATCTGCCTCTGTTAATTTTCTACTTTTAACAAGGGGCTGAATTATATTCCGTCAGATAGGATCTTTAAAGATTTATTATTTGGATCTAAATTTAAAATGTTTCTCAGCTACACGAACCCTGTGGGGATTGATGAAGTAGTTAAAAAAGTGATTTTGCACCATTTCTTATTGATAAATTGCAAAAGTTTCAAAACTTTTATAAGTAAGATACTATATAATTATTTATTTATTGGCATTTTTATCAGGAAAGTCCCATTCTGAATAGAAGTCTAGGGAGAAAACCTCCAACATAATACACGAAATATAAAACAACCAAATACAGCAAATATTAACATTTGATATGGATTGTCTTTTATATAAGTATGATACAAAATAACAAAGTTCTAAAGGTTGTCATTTATACAAGCATGATACAATATAGTGCAGAGTTACCAAAGAAATAGTAAGATTGTCTATTGAAAGAACTAAGATTAATTTGTTTAAATCACAAGAGGTGAAGAAAGAGAGCCGGAACCAAAGGTGAGATAAGCAGGGAAAATACACAAATTAAAAAATAGATGAGAGAGATAGAAACAATGGTGAGTTGAGGAAAGGATTATTAAAAATTGAGAAGAGTACCAGAGATGAGAGACCAGGCAAAAGATTGTCTAGTAAAGAAAGGAAAATGTGTATACAATAGAATAGAAAGTATTTACATAAAGTTAGAAGAGAAAGAGAGATTTACAAATTACAAAGGAATATTTGGAAGATATAAACTTTGGTAGCATAGCAAATGGGTAAGATTTTCAGTAGTGGAACAAGATAAGATAGTAAAGAAAGGGAGAGCTATAGCAGGTCATGAAATGAAACTTGATTATAGCTGGAGGAAGTGAAGGGAGAGGCTGGCTGCAAGAAAGTGGGGTGCGAGATTAAACTTAAGTTAGAAGATGAAACTGGGGTAAAAGAGAAACAGTGGTTATAGGATGGGACTAACCTGGTGCTGATCATGAACACTGCCAGGAATTATGAATGTTTTTAAAGACTTTTGAACATATAGAGATCGGGTGATGAGTTCCAGGTTTTTGCTACTGTAATAGAGTATAGGGAGTGTCCTGAACTGACCAATGAAGGAGAAATGTTATAATTTTACAGCTGAGGAAAGTCAAGTATTAGACAATTTAATTATATGAAGGCTGACAAGTGGTTGTCTATATTATTATTGAATGCTCAGTGCTGTAAGTAAGAAATATTCACATTTTTACTGATGAGGTTTGTTACAAGGGAGGAAATAAGCTTTTATAGTAATATGGTTTTAAGACTGATGATCTGGATTTGAATGAATTTTTGTATGCAGGCTGTTTGATTTAAAAAAAATGCCCATAAGTTTTGTAATGTAACTAATCTAGTCATACCATGTTTTGGGTTTGAATAATATTACATTTAGACCAGTAGTTCCAGTGACACATTCTAAAATGCAACCTATGGCAGTTTTGGTATATAAGATTTTGAATTATTTTTTGTTGAATATCATGTTTTGTAAAGGGGATACCTTTTATTTTATGCAGACAATCAAATATATATGTTTTATTAGCTTCTTTAGCTATTATACTGCAAGAACAAGGAGGTTTGAATTTGAAACAGTTTTTTGGGGGGAATTGAATAACTTAATGTCAACTAATAGAATAAGCATGATGGCACAGCTATTGGAGCTTATATTTCATTTTTTGTTTCAAGGAAAATTTTGCCAAAAGATCTTAGTGGTGGCAATAGTAGCCATGAAGGTCTAAGCTTTTTTTTCAATTTGGTAATGGCATGGTGGGAAAAGAAATGTATTTATAATTTTTAGATACTGCCAACAGATTATTAGTTGTAGGCATTTAGTGATGATCCTTTGATGATCTGGAAGGGTGCTGAAAGTGATTTTTCAGGAATCTGTTATATACATCAATTCTGCTATATATATATATTTTAGCTAATACAGTCAGATATTGGATGCTGTCTTGGATATTGAGTTTTATAAAGAAGGAAGTACTGAGAGTATTATCTAATGAGAACATTTAAAAATGGCAGACAAATATTTATGCTCATTACAGATGTACACATCATGAATTTATGAAGGGCTATGTGTTTTTTAGTGTGTCCTGACTTACTACTAATGACACACACACACACACACACACACACACACACACACACACACACACACACACACACACACACACACACACAAAACTACCCCCCCCCCCCCACACACACAGACTGCTAGCTGCTAATGGCAATGGGGAACAACTACAAGGTAATTTTGCAAAAGTAGATCAGCTACAATCTACTTTGCAGACATGCTGTGTGCAGTGCAGATCATTGCACAACTGTTTGCAGCTGTCTTTCATACAGATATTGCTTCTCACACTAATCAATAGCAATTCAGGGAGGTTAGGTATTATAGGGAAATATACATGTGTCTATATAGTACATTGTTAAATGCAGGTGAGCAATAAGTAGTGAAGAACAAATGCAGATGATTTATAACAACACGGGGAAGCTAAAAGCTGGAAAAAATCAAACAAACATACTGGCAAATAGAAAATCAGCAATCTTCATGGTTTTATGACAATCAGAATCCTAAAAATGGTTAGATTAATTTCCTCTCTCACTAGAGTTAAATCAATAGAAAGCCTCAGCTTTTTTACTAATAATCACCAAAAAAGGTGCATTTATTGCAGTTAACACAGTAAAAACACAAAATACTTATCCCATATCATGTAGGGTAGGTATTTGAGTCAAATCCAGTGGAAGAATTTCACAATCAGTAGCAGATAAGCTTGTAGCAACTTATAGCAAATGAGCTCTGGGATGCACAAACATGGACACTTATAACAACACAGAAAAGATGAAAAAAATTCAAATGACCACACTGGCCAATAGCAAATCAACACTCTTGAATGTTCTACAGCAATCAGAGACCTAGAAATGGCTACAAACTTTCTCTTCTTTGACTCAGTAGTGTAGTTATAGTGGGGCAAAGGGGGCAATTGCCACGGGTGTAAAATGTTAGAGTGTGGTCAGCCATCTGATCATGATCGCTGTTTAGTGCATACTGACTTTCAAAAGGCAGTATTGCATTTTGTGGTCAGAAATTAGCACTGTAGCATTCCTTGTTTGATCTAAACTGTAGCAACTGTTTGCTACATTTATGGGAATCAGTTTGCTACAGTTTAAAATAAAAAAGAAAGAAATAAAAGATTTGCTGATTTCTTTTTTTTTTAATTAAAACTTGAGTGCTATACTGCTCTGTCTGTGGTATAAAGCATAGCAACAGTTTGCTATAGATTAAAAGAAAAAACAGATTTTTTTTTTCAAAATAATATCTGAAGAAGGATGGTCAGGGGCAGAATGCAGAAATGGAATCTGACCGGCTTCTGCATTTCAGGAGCTCTGGGTCCTTTTTGTTAAACGGCTCCTCCATTGAGCAAAAGGCAGGGGTGTAACGCAAAAACAGAACCTCTTTGGCAGAGTGGCTCCTGCATTTCAGGGCACCAGGCACCAGACCATGGACCTTTATTTTTACTCTTCAATTGTTGATGGGTGCAATATCAAGGAATGGTTCCAGGCACCGGAAGAGTCAGCAACTCCTCTGCTCTGACTACAGTTAAAGCTGTCGCTAATCTCAGTAACATTACTAATAGTCACCAAAAAGTGCACAGCTATTATAGCACTCTATAAGAACACAAAAAGTTCTGATTGCATGAAATTTAAGATGTGTGCTGATTTGCTAAATTGCCCAATCAAGGAGGAAGGGTTTTCTGCCCATGATTTGACACTGCATTGCTGATAAATAGGATGCTATATTCACTATGGAAGATCGTCACTAGTATTTCAGCATGGGGTGGGGGTGGAGGCAGAACTAGGTAACATTATGTGTATTGATGTGTGTGGTATTAGTAGCTCTGGCCAGTTTTCAGATACAGAAAAGTCCCTTGTCATGCAAAACAGTCTATATGATGCTGATGGTTGTTCCACTCCAATCTGCCTGTCCTTCCCAACATGTGCAGTCTCAGACCCAGGGGTGATAGTACCAGTGACACTACGGGAAAAATGGAGCTGTACTAGCAGCCATAGAGAACAGCCAATGGTCAGCTGAAGGAGTGGAAAAGGAGAAGAGAAAAGATATTTGTTGACATTCTACATGTCTCTACATGTCTCTGTCAATCTTACCCGAGTTTAACAAAACTGATATCAGTGAATGCCAGATGAACTATGCTATAGTGTAAGATCCGCTACCCTACCCTGTTGGAATTCTGAGTGCAGCAGTTGTGAGCCTTAGAACAACAGACTTCCTCTTTCAGATTTTCCCGGTTAGGGGTTG
This sequence comes from Protopterus annectens, assembly GCF_019279795.1. Taxonomy (NCBI): domain Eukaryota; kingdom Metazoa; phylum Chordata; order Ceratodontiformes; family Protopteridae; genus Protopterus; species Protopterus annectens. Next base: position 551,403,353 of record NC_056728.1, read on the forward strand.
CCACAGCAGATCACCTGTCCGCTCATGATTAACAGTGGAGTTTCTTTACAGTGTTGAGTTGCCAGTGTGGCATCCAAGCTTCCACAGAAGGCACACACATGCATGCACTCATGCCTAGGGCCAATTATTTACAGACTGAAAGTGGGAAAAGGTGAATATATCCCATGTCTGAGGTTGAGACACCACAGAGTACATCCTCCACTTCAAGGTGCTGCAATGACAGAATTAACATATATAAATGGCAGGGGGGTGTGGGAAGCAACGACCATGCTGAGGGTGCAGTAAAGTAAAACACTTTGATAACATTACAAGTAATTTTAAGGTATGGGGTTTTTATGGCATTGGAACTTTATTTGTTCTACTTGCACTACTCATCATTAAGGCTGTCCCACATGTTATGGGAAGTCTTCTCATACATTGCAGTTTTTATGAAAACAGACAAGAACCAACATGTCAAGCAAAGTAAATATGGCAAAACAAAATCAACTGCAATAATTTTGTATAGTGGTAGGTGGGGTGTGTACCCTTCCTGTGTAATGGTATCCAGGCCAGAGTTACATAAATAAGAGGAAACACTCTTCCCTTACATTGTGCAGTCCCAGAAATTACATATTTAAGTTAAGCGGTGCCTTTTTCTTCAAAAATTTAATGCACATTTTGCTATTTTCCAGTTCAATTGGAGTATATTGTGGTGTCCATGTTCTCTGTGATCAAGCCATACTAGACTTGATGCAGTATAGCTGAAAGAATGTAAGATCAATGTGTCAACTTTTTGCTGAAGGCAGTTTTGCAATTTTCACATATTCAAATAGTCCCTATAAATGTATGTATAAGCAAAGGCAGGTAGATCACCAGCAAGGGAGACAGAGACAGAGACCGATAAATAGACAGATAGATAGACAGACTGATAGATAACCTGTATTAAGTAATAAAATACATTCAGTTTGGAGAATATAGAAGATAAACACAATTTTAAACAAGGAAGTCACCATCAAGGTTTAAATAAGTTCCTATGGAGATTACCAAAAGCACACCTTATACAAAAGCTAACGCATTAAAGGCTCACATGAGATTCGAACTTCATGCAATAAAGGTAAATAGAAGTAGTTCTTTAATTACTTAAATTCATTGAAATGCATGACTGGTAGGCTGGGATCACTTACCATTGTGGTTTCAGATATAGCTAATTAGGAAGCATAAAGCATGTTATTCAATTATATTTTTGTATTTTCCAAGTTCTGCATGCCATATTATTTTCCTGCAGCTATCACTTGTAGAGCTTGCATTTTTGTTTCCCAAGACACAAAAGTAAGATATTTATTTAGGGTTAAAGGACAAGTTATGTAGCTCTGGATGTTGTTACATGGGTCTTTAATAAAGAGTAATGCTGCTTTATTTCAACCTTGTTATTTCTGTATGACAAGTCATTAGCTAAAGGTCATGTATCTTCCACAGTGCAATGTTCAGATGTTATTCCACTTCACAAGTAAGGCTCAAAGGACAATTTAAGGAACTATCTTTCTGTCAGATAAACTAACTTACTGTGCAAAATCTTAGAAGGGATTTTATTTAATTCATTGTCCTGAATGAATGGTTGCATTATTTGGAAATCATTCAGCATGGGTTTGTGTCTTTAAATATATTTTGTCAAAATGTTTTCATTATTTTCAGTCCATCAGTGGGTCATTGGACTGGGGTTTATCAGTCAGTACAGCTTACTTAGATCTGGTAAAGGCATAGATTCTGTTCATCGTGGTATAATTACACAATACCTGGTTTCATATGGTTTTAATAAATGCATTGTTACATGAACATCGTCCTGGTTGTGTTCCATAATACAGAGTGTTATTGCGAAGAAATGTAATTCAAATAAGACTTGTGTATTCAGTTCTATTCCTTAGGGATCAGTATTTGGAATATGGGCTTAATTCATGTAGATGTAACACTGATCAGCAAAGTAGGGCCTGGCTTAAAAGCTCCCTCCTGCCTGGTAAAGTTGCACCTGTTGTCAGATACCCATCACATTCAAGCTTCTGTAACTCACATGAAGTGGATGTTCTTCAGAAAGCTTGAAGTTCAGTCTGTCAGAAATAATTTTCATACATTTTCAGTCTACCTGTCTGGACTTCACATACTTTCTGAGCTCAAGAAACATTAAGGCAGAAAAACATTAAGGCTGAAATTTACAGAAAAATCTTGCTACTTGTATTTATTCAAGCTGTCCAGATTTTGGATTATTGGGTTTAGAACTGAAAAAAAAGCTTCAATATAATATATTGTGTATCAGGAATTAATCTTTTATTATTTCATTATATACCAATCTGGTAAGGTCAGTTATTAAATACAATGAACAAACTACAGTTACTTTTCTACATTAATAGACCTTAAAAAGTACATAATGTGCACAGAAATATTTTTTTCTTTCGCCAGTATCCTATAAAACAGGTTGGAAATGCATATTTTATGTAAATTATTGTGAGAATGTGCATCACCAACATCATTTTCTAATCTGCTTGCTCCAGTGAGGAGGGTGGTGGTAGCAAGCTGAACCAAATCATAGCTAGCTCATCTGGTGCCCTGTGTTGATCCACAAAATAATGCCTCTTTCAACTCAATACTGGAAAGCAAACAAGTAAAAAAAAAAAGATAAGCTGTGCTTCTGCAATAATGGTATGAAACATGCTACAGTTACCCACACTCACCTCATGCTAAACACTTCAGCCATGACCACAAATGCGGCATCAGCATTCATTTATGAATAAATCAATGCTGATACTGCACCGCCACACCAACAGCACCCGATAGTCATGACCCCTGCTTATACCCAAGGCAGCTGCTTCCTTTACCCCTCTCTAGTTATGGCCTTGAAGTTGAACAGGGTAGGCCAGCCTTCTCTATCCCCATCAACAGTCTTCACATTACTCTGTGAGGACACCAAGGTGTTTCCAGGAAAGTAGAGTGGTAGAATCCATCTAAGGCATCTTGGGTTTGCTCCAGAACATCCACGCAGGAAGAAAGCTCACAAGATTCTGAAACACCTCAGTGGAATTTTCTTAATATGGAGGAACACTGTAGTAGTCTGGGGATCTTTCTAGACTGCTAGCTCCTCATTCTGTCTTAAAGTATGTGTCCATCTATGCTGTGAAGGATTCTCATTTCTGCTGCTCGTGCTGCTGGTATTTGTAATTTCTTCCTTCCCAACACTTCTCTAAGTTTGTTGCCCCAGCTGAGGATTCAGACATTGACTAAGTGGTAATTTGGGGTCTATATTATAACATCGAAGTGTCAAAACTTCGAATGTTATAGCATTGAACCCAAAACCATGAAAGCTAAAAACCCCGAAGACTGAAAACAGCGATTTTTTTCCCTGGGAAAAAAATCGCTGTTCCAGTACAAAACACGAAACACACAAACACTACAAACAATTTCTAATGTGCGGGGCTTCACCCACACCCCCCTACTTAAATATATCAACTCCGAGATCGCACCACAGCGGAGGAAATAGCGAAGCTGTGGAAACGGTCCACCAAATTCTTTCCCTGGGAAAGAATTCGATGTTCCGCGGCTTCAATATTGTCAGTCTTCGAGGTTTCCAGTTTGATGTTATAACATTCGAAGTTTTGACACTTCAATGTTATGACATAGACCTGGTAATCTGAGAGCTCCAACCTAAGGCTCAGTCTTTCTTCAATACCACAGTCTACTGGTCATTCATGTAATCCCTTCTACCAACATTTGTGAACAAGACTCCAAGATACTTAAATTCCTTGACTTGTGGTAGTTACTACTGCCTTACATACAGAGAAAATTCTATTTTGTTCTGGAAGGGAGACATGACCTCTGATTTAGAGATGCTATTCTTCATCCCATCTTCTTCACACTCAGCAATGAATCAATCCATTGCATGGTAGAGATTGCAGCCACTTGAAAACAAGAGGACTACACAATATGCAAACAACAAACATGCAGCCCACTAGTTCTCAGGTTTACTTGGCATCTTGATATCCTGTCCATGACGGTAGACGATATTGTTACTCTCACAAAATATTTTAGGGAAAATGCATTAATAGGCATATTTTTTAATTGAAAGTAGTTGCTTATTTCAACATACAGACTCTTTAAAGATGTGGCTATAAGGTTGACTAAAGTACTTAAAAACCTACCAAATTGGAGCATTTGTTTAATTTTTTTACATAAGTCAGTGGTGATTTTTTTCAGACACTATATTTTACATCTCAGGAATGTTCACTTCTCATCACCCTTGACATAGCTTCTTTTCTAAGTCACTCTGTGCTACAGTATGTTGTTTTCTTCAGTAATGCGAGACACACACTGACAAATATAATGAATATTTCTGGACTGACCACTGAACTCACAGGTTAATCCTAATTATGGCTGACCAACCAATCAGATGTAATAACAGACTGTTGACATCACTTTAACAAAGAAAACATATGCAGAGTGAAAACAAGTGATTCCATGTCAGGATGTGCAAATGTTTGTGCATCAAGGTCATCCCTAGCCCCTACCCCCCACTTTCTGTTATGACATATTGTGACCCACCAGTGGCACTCACCCATGGAGAGACTACATTTCCACTGCTGATAGCTCAGTGAAGGGCAAGAAGGAACCCTCCAGGCCATTTCCCTCTGGACTCCCTACATCAGTATGCATAGATACTGTTCTGGAGACAATGTCAGTGACGGGCTACAGTAACAGTGTATCTGTGAGTTTTTAGAACCAGAGAAATTTGTAGACTAAGCATGCATTTTAAGTTTAATAACTCACTGTATATTAGGGATATCTTTCTAAACTATTTATTTGTGTACATTTGTAAAGCAGCAGAGAATAGCATATACTAATGAAAAAATATGTATAATTAATAGCTACATTGTCATTTAACAGCTCCTGAAATGTGACGTTAGATATATAAAATCTTTGAGAGCATAAGTACAGCCACTACAGTATTCAACCAGAAAGCCATAATGTAAGATCACCAAAGTGAAGAGTCATTGTTGCACAGAGAAGCAACATGGCTGTTCTCACACATATAATCTAAAATGGCTACTTCTTTGGCAAAGGCACATTAGTAAAGCATGCAGTCTATACCTGGTGTTGTACCTTATGTTTGTCTTTGTAAAAAGGGAACATATGGTCAAATCCTCTCTGACAACAGCAGCATAGTTAGGATGTAGGTGAAGAAGAAGAAACAAAAAAATGAAAGTATTACACAGGTCCTGAGTGAGTGATCTATGCCATCTTCCTGTCTTCTCAGAGCAGCTGTCTCATCCTGCACCCATGCAGCCTTCTCAGAATCTTACATAAATAAATAAGAATACAAATAAAGTTTATTTTATTTCACTTGTATTTGAGACAAACTGTTCCCTTATTTCATATTCTCTGCATAACGGTGATATAACCACAATGTTGTTGCTGATGTCATAACTGTTTACAATTGAAGAGATAGAAAAGGGAAGGAAGTGGGCCATCTACATAGCTGAAGATGACCATGACAAAGTAGGAAAGCAGTTTCTGGGGGTCTATATTATAAGTTCGATGGCTGAAAACATTGAACAACATATGGTCGACACCATATGGTCAATGTCTTCAAACGTCGATCTTATAATAAGACAAAAACAAAAAAAGAAAAAGGTACTCTGATGGGTTTAAGCAGGGGGGAAAGCTCCCCTGAACCCCCCACACCCCCGCTACTTAAATATACCAACTCCGAGACTGCACTACACTGCAGTAAACGGAAATCTACCCTTACGGAGATTTCCGTTTACATGCTTGAGATTCTGAGCGTTCGATATTCTTATGTCGACAATGTCAGATTCGACATTGTCGACTTTCAAGAATATAATATAGACCCTTTCTGGGGTACTAGAGTGAATACAACTCACATGAATAACCTGTTTGATTAACTTCACATTATTTTGAAAATTGGTGCAGCTCTGTGTAAGCATTTTTAGCAGCTAAGACTGTCATGTCAGGAAATCCTAACGCCTACTTACAGCATCCACTTAAAAGATAATCATCACCATTGTCATAACCAAAGAAAATAAAGCATGTCCAATGAATTACTAGGAAATCAGGAAAGTAGTGGAGTTAACACTTTATCATCAAAAATATTGTCTAGATTCAACTGTTATGCAGACTGAAGCAATGCAGTTAGACAGCAAAAATGCCTTAAGAAAATCTGTGAGTTGAAATGATGACAAAATAAGTACAATGCTTTTTAGAATTAATTCATATAAAATAAGGATAATACAGCCTTCTTTGCAGGATTTGTGGAAAACTATATTACTGAAAGATATTAATAAAGAAAAATAAAAAGTAAAAACAGCAACTTGTGTTAGGGAATATTATTTATAAATATGAAAATATGCTTGAAGAATAGAATACAATAAAAGAATGAAATAGTTGTTGCATGAAAATATATATTTTTATGTGGGTAGCTTGCAAGACTGAATTAACTGTTTAAAAATAAAGACTGGAAAATAAATCTCAGTGGTTATATTATACAGAGTAAAAAGAAAAAAGAGGTATGTAGTTTATGATATACAATGAAAGGGTTATGAGAAAATGAGTGGTTAAAGTACAGGGCCACTTTTTTGCTGTTGTTGCTTAGGATTTAAAGCCTAAAATGTATACACACACACACACACACACACACACACACACACACACACACACACACACACACACACACACACACACACACACATATGGGGGGAATTCAGCAAAGCCTACACAGAGTGATTTTCCATGCAGGCATAGTGACATGACCCCATCACGGAAACTGGCAGCCAAGTGATCCAGAAAACGGAGCAGAGGGGCTTGCACGAGCGTGCAGACATGGAAGTGTCCGTGGAATGCAAATCACCTCATAAGCAGGTGAAATACATGTAAATGAGGGTGATTTCTGATCCAGTAAGATCAACAGTACCCATGCAGGAGGCTTGTTGGTGTCAGAAATGTACACAGAAAGTAACTGCACAGAAATGTAAAATTTAAATAGGGGCTGTAAAAGCCCAAAAAGAAGGTTGGGTATAGCAATGTAGGGATGGAAATGGTCAAAACTATGCCCAGTGAGTCCAAAAAGCAATGCAAATCATTATAAAATATTTTCTTTAATGCACATATTACATTTGCGCTGCGCACAGCAACATGCAAACATGCTGTTATGCAAAAAAAAAATTAAAATGTTGAAAAACTGAAAATAAGACATTTGCAAAAATAATGCATTATAGTGCCCTGTATGCAGAGTATACAATGGCAGGGTTCAGTGGTTGCTAAGGAGGCAGACCCTGGAGTAGTGAAGTATTCAGGGAATATGCAAGGATCTGTATGCAAATGAGCTAGTTTTACTGAATAGCAAAAATGGGTCACTGTGTCTGAACATAAAACCCGTGTAGGGCCAGAATTGTGTTGGTGTCAGTAGAACAGGTAGCTGACATTAAAAGAGGTGTATCATGCTGTGTTTAAGTGCATTGGAGCTCAGTGGCACCTGTTTGTGCTCACCTAAGCACAGCTAAGCAGGGAGTGTGTCCAGTGCTGCTAAGCTTTGTTTAGCTGTGGGGTGCATGCTTTAGCTGGTTTAAGCTAACTGAGCATGACTGTGCATGGGGGTGTGTCTAAACTGCTGAAACGGTTTATACTAGCACTGTGGGTTTGCATGCCATGCCCCAGTGCTTAGCAGTGAAAGAAATTAAAACAAAAATACAAGGAAATAGCCTGGGAATGCCAATCAAGTATAAATAACTGATAAGCACTGTTCCACTGACACTGTGCCATTCAAAACCTTCAGTGATAAACCTGGCAGGTGGAATGCATCATAGTCAGTCAATCACACAGACTGTATTTGCAACACACCACTATAAAGTATGCATACACCTTTCAATTTTATTTTTCCCACATACTCTGCACCATTGGAGTACATACTTAAGAATTTTAACTGACAAAATGCTAGGGGCTGCTGCTGCTCTGCTACATCTGTATGTGCTAGAAGCTAAGATCAGTGCTGGTGCTGATGCTGACCATAGGCCTAGACTGAGAAGGAGAAGAGTGTTCAGGCCCAGGGTAACCTTCCAGGGGCTACATGAGCTGGAGATAGTAGAGTGCTCCAAGGTGAACAGGGACATACTACAAGAACTCACCAGGCTTTGCTGCCCTCAACTCAGACCCAGAGGTAACAGAGGGGAACCCATCCCATTGGAAAGAAAGGTATGTGTAGCCATTAAAATACTAGCTACAGGTACTCTTCAAAGACCTACAGGGGACATGACGGGGGTCCCACAGGCATCTGCATCTAGGGTACTCCACCAGTTCCTGGCTGCTATGCAAACACACGCCAGTGAGGACATATATTTACCTCATACACGTGAGGAGTAAAATACTAGCTACAGGTAATCTTCAAAGACCTACTGGGGACATGATGGGGGTCCCATAGGCATCTGCATCCAGGGTACTCCACCAGTTCCTGGCTGCCATGCAAACACACGCCAGTGAGCACATATATTTACCTCATACCCGTGAGGAGAGGGCCAGTAATATGCATCTCTTATACCTTGTAGCACACTACCCTGGGTTACTGGGTGCCATAGACTGCACTCATGTGCACATCAAAGCACCACCTGGTGAAGAGAGTAGAGTCTATGTCAACCGCAAGGGGTATCAATCCAGGTCATGTACAATACCTAGGACATTATCATGAATGTATGTGCTGGCACCCCTGGCAGTTATCATGACTCCCACATCTAGCATTCATCACAGTTGTACCAGATGTTTGCTGGGGAGACATCTCATATGGCCACCTACTGGGGGAGGCTGGCTATGCACTGGCATCATGGATAATGGCACCCATCAGAAATGCACACTCACCTACTGAAGATTGCCATAATGAGGCACACACACAGACCAGGAACATCATAGAGTTTGTGTTTGGGCTGCTCAAGTCACAGTTCTGCTGCCTCGATATATCTGGTGGAGCCCTACAGTACTCTCCAGCCACATGTGCACACAAGTTCACATTATGTGCTATGCTACCTAATATTATATTCCTGTGGAAACAGCTGTGGCAGGAACAGCACAGGGAAGGGACACACAGCCCCCCACCAGTGCCAAGGTCCCTCACAGCCACAGGGGAACTTGGAGGACGAACCCCCCTGAGTCTGTTCCTGTAGGCAGATGTAGGCATGCCCAGTATGCCCTGGCCTTGGCAAAGAGGCAATGCATAGTACATGCACTGATATCCTAGGGACCTAGGGACTGACACCTCACTCTGACTCACATACATAGTAAAAAGGATGCCAGCCACACCACACAACCTGTACCTTACCATGTATTGGCTGTGTACTGTGTGCATCTGACAGAGTCAGCCCTGAAGCACTATCTCAACTGCTGAAGGCACAAGATAAGTCATTCTTCTTTACAACAAATGTATGGGGTACAAGACTATGGTAGCATATATGTAGACCTGCCACATGTATGCAATGGAATAGAGTGGGCTACTGGGATACCTGCAGACAACTGACAGCTATGTGGGACAACAGGAACTCTCTGCCCAGTACTGGCCACCCCATAATATGCAGTAGGCCCCAAGGCAACAAAATCTACTGCACTATGAGATTGAAATGACAAACAGTGGGGCATAGTACAGATGCATGACTGTCAATGCTAGAGTTCCCTAAACCTAACACACCCATGTTCCCATACAACTGCAGTAACATTATGTTTGCAAGGTAACAGTAGCATACCACACAATCCCAGGGCTGTCCCATTCAACCTGATCACATGTTCCATGTCCATAATATGCAGGGGTCAATGTACTACGTATGTCTGTGGTTGATAATGTTAGGAATTAAACTGCACTGTCTGGTAGCTGCTCTGGCTTAGTGGGCTAAGTACATTCCCATGGTTGATGGTGTTCATGGTTCGAGACTGTCTGTGCCTACTATTTTGCATGTGAGCTACACCTATGGCAGGAGTTCTACAGACTGTCCATATGTCACTATTTGTTACTGCAAGAAAGATGGGCAAAGCCAGAGGCAATGGAGGGACAGGGGGGGCAAAGATATGGACAGTACACAGCTCTGCATAACGTAGATGGTGACTAGTAGAACAGCAGGTTGTAACAGGTCAGAGTATCAGCAGGATGTAAAGGCTGTCATGTAACTGTGTCAGTCAGTGGGCACCATCATAGCTCTCAAATGTACAGAGTTTCGCAGAATGTCCACATTTTTTCCTCATATTTCTGGTTCGTTTTTCATAACATTGCAGTTTTCTGGAAAATTAGTGACAAATCAATAAAGGTTGATGTTAGAAAATAATGACAGACATTTGAAATGCAGACTTCGCACCCTTCAGAAAATTCATGCGAATACAAAACCTGTTATTCTACCAACTGTCTAAGTTTGTAAGAGCAATATTAAAACATGTCCCTATTTTTCGGCCTGTGTCCCACTTTTGTATATGGCTTTGTCCAGATTCCTTGCTCTAAGAGGTTGAGACATATAACACCATGTAGCATTATAATACCAATAGAGCACAAACTGTCTGAGGACCAGAGCAGACATATGGGGTGCAATGCTGGACATCCTGAAAAACAGGTACAGTCAGAGGTGTGAAGTCTGTAACCCTGTGTGTGGTGTTACCTCTTGCACCCAAGTCACAGCATACCTGCAACTACATAGAGCTGCAACTGTGTACAAAGGCAGGAACAGGAGTGGGACAAAGGCTCACATATAAGCAAAAGGCTGAACTACTGGCCAGACAAATGTAGAAAGCATAGAGTAGAACAGGTCATGCAGTACCATGGGTTCCATGCTGTGTATGTAGTCAGTAACTCAAATGTCTGTCAGCAGTTCCTCACATCAGTCTATAATGATCTGCCACTGATGTACCAGGAAATCACATTGCTATGTAAAACGTACCAGACATATGATGATGCAACAGCTGGAAAGGCCACGAAAGTACCTCATGGAGAGGATCATAGGCCTTAAACACATGCCCTACATGGACAGACTTAAAAAACTCCAACTTTTCTCTGTCTCATATTGTCTATTAAGAGACAATCTCTGCTTGACTTACAAAGCCATTTCTGACCCAGCCCTGTTAGAAATGTTACACCTAAAGAAATCCAAATCCTTTCACACCACACGCTCCAGGGACCTCAACCTCATTACCATAATCAACAGAACATGTTGGAGGGACAGGTTCATAACCAAGAGACTGCCCATGCTCTGGAATAGACTTCCCATACATGTCAAGCAGAGCACCTCACTGGCCCTTTTCAAGAGAAATCTTGATGAGTGGATGGGAAATAGAAAGTTCACCCCGGGGATCACTCCAGTGGCTCTACTTGATAGAGGCACCAGGAACTAATGGTGGCATGATGCCAGGGCACTTCTATGGGCTAGGCTTGTAAAGGGTCCAGGGCCGTTGGCCTAGTACACACCTATGAACCTATGAACCTGAACCTTGTTCAGTCTAATACAATCTGTACACACCCTAGGTATGAGTCAGATATTATGGTCAGCACACAGCTGGGGAATACCTTGGGCATTATATCAGGGAGGTGCTGGACTCTGTAATCAGGTGCAGCAGCCAAATTGGCTGCACCACACAAAATTCCAGACTGTAGTACAGGTAGATCTGGATCGGAGTCCCCTTGTAAGTACTGCCGGTCACACTGGGCATGCTCCTACACTTAGCTAATTTAAGCCAATGTTTGAAGCCTCATCTGCCTATAGAACTGAGATGTCAAGATATCTCTGTGCATACAGACAGCTATGTATACCTAATTGTCTCTCTCTATCCCTATCAGACATGATTACCCTTATCTATCAGTATGGGGCACATATAAGATATGCACGTATTTGTAGAGTTTTATATATCTCTCTTTTATATAACTCTCCAAACACATAAACTCAGTGGCACTTGTGATAAGTACATAACACCATAGTATATACATCTAGATAGGTAGGGTTTTAATCCCAACAATGGAAACTCTGTGAGTGCATGTGCATAAATATATCTCCTTGCAAAAGTGTATCTGTGTTGCCTATGTGTGTGCAATGCTAATACATTTTAAGGCCCGTGCCTACCTGTTAACTCCCACATTGGCATATTTTACAGGGCCTGCTGATGTCATCCACCTTAGAAGCACATTTAGGCACTTTTCAGCACCTAAGCTCCATGACGCATGTGATATGTCCGTAGAACTGTAGTGTATATAACTGGTTAGATAGGGGCTCTACTCTCAAAACCGGCAACTCTGTGAGTGTATGTGCATGTGTGTGTGTGTGTGTGTGTAAGCATATCCCCTTCCAGCAGTGTGTGTGTGTGTGTGTGTGTGTGTGTGTGTGTGTGTGTGTGTGTGTGTGTGTGTGTGTGTGAGATGATTATGCAATTTTAAGGGCCTGTTAATCCCCCCATTGGCAATCTTTTCAGGGCCTACTGATGTCATCCACCTTATAAGCACAGTTAGACTTTCTCCAAACGCAATTGTTCCATGGCACATGATAAGTATGTAGTACTATAGTGTATATAACTGGGTAGATAGGGGTTCTACTCTCAAACGCTGCAACTCTGTGAGTATAGGTGTGTGTGTGTGTGTGTGTGTGTGATTGTGTGTGTGTCTGTGTATGTGTGTGTGTGTGTGTGTGTGTGTGTGTGTGTGTGTGTGTGTGTAAGCATATCTCCCCACAGCAGTGCGGCTGTCTTGCCTGTGTGTGCGCAATGGTTATGCAATTTTAAGGGTCTGTGCAAACCTGTTAACCCCCCCCCCCGGCAACCTTTACAGCACCTGCAGATGTCATCCACCTAAACAGTAGTGGCAGACACTATAAAAACACATAAGCTCTCTGGCGTATGCGATACATATGTAGCGCTATAGTATGTACACCTAGACAGGTAGGGATTCTACTCTCAAAAAGGGCAGTTCAAGAGTGTGTGTGTGTGTGTGTGTGTGTGTGTGTGTGTGTGTGTGTGTGTGTGTGTGTACATATATCCCCTTCCAGCAGTGTGTGTGTGTGTGTGTGTGTGTGTGTGTGTGTGTGTGTGTGTGTGTGTGTGTGTGTGTGTACATATATCTCCACGCAGCAGTGTGTGTGTGTGTGTTTGTGTACATATATCCCCTTACAGCAGTCTGAGTGTGTGTGTACATATATCCCCTTGCAGCGGTGTGTGTGTGTGTGTGTGTGTGTGTGTGTGTGTGTGTGTGTGTGTGTGTGTGTGTGTGTGTGTGTGTGTGTGTGTGTGTGTGTGTGTGTGTACATATATCCCCTTGCAGCAGTGTGAGTGTGTGTGTGTGTGTGTGTGTGTGTGTGTGTGTATATATATCCCCTTGCAGCAGTGTGAGTGTGTGTGTGTGTGTGTGTGTGTGTGTGTGTGTGTGTGTGTGTGTGTGTGAGTGTGGATATATCCCCTTGCAGCAGTGTGAGTGTGTGTGTGTGTGTGTGTGTGTGTGTGTGTGTGTGTTTGTGTGTGTGTACATATATCCCCTTGCAGCAGTGTGAGTGTGTTAGGCTTAGCACCTGTCCCACTGTGCAAGTTGCAGTCCATGCTTGGCCACGTGTGTCCTGCAAAAACAACTAAAACAATACAAACATCCCGAGAGTGTAGGACAACAAACATTTCCTACATTATTCTAATAGTTGCCTAAAACAGTCATTTTACATCACAAACACCTAAATGTTATGAGAAATAGCATAATCTAGACAAAAGCTACAGAAATAGGCTGTTGTATTGTCAAAAAAAGTGATGTTCTGTCCATTGTACTCACTGTGGGTATGGTTTGTCCTGCCACCTCTCATGGTACTAAAAAAAAGTGTCCCACATTGGGCACTCTCAAAAGCTGCAGCTCTGTGAGTATAGGTGTGTGTGTGTGTAACCATATCACCTCACAGCAGTGCGGCTGTCTTGCCTGTATGTGTACAATGGTTATGCAATTTTAAGGGTCTGTGCAAACCTGTTAACCCCCCACTGGGAACCGTTACAGCACCTGCAGATGCCCCTAAATAACCCACATGTCTAGGCATGAATGCTACCTGCTATCACCTACATTTATAGGTACTGACCAAGCTTGTGGATAATTGTAAGTTGGGTGCTGTCTGTCATTGACTCCCCAAATGATGTTAACATACTGCAAGAGGGTCTTACATCAACTACAGACTGGTGCCAAGGTTCTGGATTCAAGCTAAATGAAAAAAACTGTATCATCATACCAGTCTACAAAGACACAGCCCCATTGTTTACCACATGAATGGTAACCCCCCTAAACATACAACCTTTGTTGACAGACCTGGGTACTCAGGTTGATAACAATTTTGCATTCAACCATCATATAGCAGCAGTGGTCAGAAAAGCCTTCTACATGGTTCATCTCATAGGTAAAGGGATTGCATCCAGAAAAAAGATGGTCATTATCTCTCTATAGTTTTCACTCCGTAGACCAATATTTTACTACAATGCTCCATTTGGTATGTACCTATCTAGACATCTGCAACAACTGGAAAGGCCACAGAAATAACTCACAAAGGTAATCCATAGCCTCCAACACCTGTCCCATGCAGACAGACTCAAATCACTATTGCTCCACTGGGTTTTGGACAGGTTGCTTAGAGGTGGGCTGTGGGCTGTGTCACATCTACAAGGCAATGTTGGACCCTGCCCTACTACAGCTGCCCCATATCCATAAGTCTAACTTCTCACGCATTACCTGCATGACAGGCCTGAATCTGATATATGACATCAACACAATCTGCTGGAGAGACAGGTTTGTCTCCCACAGGCTGCCCTATTTCAGGAATACACTTACATACATGTCAAATAGAGTACCACACTGACCCTCTTCAAGCACAACCATAATGAGTGGTTGTGAAACCACATTTCTTTCCCAGGGGGGTCCTACCTGTGTCCCTCATTGACAGGGGCAACATGTGCTGACTGCTGTTTCTTTCTGGGGATAAACTAAGGCTAGCCTTGCAAGGGCCCCAGGGCCATTACTCTAGTAACCTCCTATGATCCTGTGAACCTATGATCCTACTGAACTCCCAGGTGACATGTATCAGGAGTAACATGCTGTGTCATGGGCTATGCATGTAAGGTTATGCTGTCTGCTCCCATTGTCCATCACACACTGTTCTACACATAGACACCTAGGTAATCTTGCACATATACAGCCGTACCTTGGGGAAGTCACATTTCTGTGTTGCCACCATGCCACCCTGAGCCGCTGTATTGGCACCAGCTCTTCACGGTGTAGACAAACAGACTTCTGGAAAAGAAACAACAAAAGGTGTGGGAGATAACAGTCAGTCAGTAATACTGACACCAATGCAGCATCATGGAACAAAGGTACATACACTTTGATGTGTACTCATGATACATGCCAGCAGACAGCACCTTACAGGGCATAACACTACTGCACTACAAAATGTCATTAAATGAACTTTAGTCACCCTGTGCATCAGACACATATTTGCATGTCCCTGCACCGATGGTATGGATGACAGGGATGTGGCACAGGTATCATCACCTGCACAGGGTGTGGTGTGAGGTTGCCAAAGGCCTAGGCTGTGCCACACAGTTTACATTTTGTGTGTGTGTGTGTGTGTGTGTGTGTGTGTGTGTGTGTGTGTGTGTGTGTGTGTGTGTGTGTGTGTGTGTGTGTGTGTGTGTGTGTGTGTGTGTGTGTGTGTGTGTGTGTGTGTGTGTGTGTGTGTGTGTGTGTGTGTGTGTGTGTGTGTGTGTGTGTGTGTGTGTCTGGAGGGGTCCTGGTCAGCTGGGCCATGGAGAGGAGCTGTCTGTGTCTATTGGTTACCTGCATGTGACAGTGATGTGTGAGTGTGTGCACGTACACAGTCAAGCCATGTGCCATCCCTACACGAGGGTATGTTGGACAGCTGTGTACATGGCAGAATATACAGTATACTGTCTCCGGCCATGAACACAAG
Organism: Protopterus annectens; assembly: GCF_019279795.1. Taxonomy (NCBI): domain Eukaryota; kingdom Metazoa; phylum Chordata; order Ceratodontiformes; family Protopteridae; genus Protopterus; species Protopterus annectens. The sequence continues at coordinate 551,419,312 of NC_056728.1, forward strand.
AACTGGCTCTACCAGGAGTGGCACTGGCACCACCATGCCCAGAGTCAGATGCAGTACTACTTGCTGATGGTGACTGGTGTCTGCTCAGTCCGTCTCCCTCATGGGACTGCCCAGGACCACGTGCCCATGGTATGCCACATTGTGGTGTGGACAGCACCCTCCCTTCTGTAGTGTTAGTGGTACTGTCACTACGGGAGCATGACTGTGCATGGCCATGTGGACTCTCAGCTAAATTTGGTGCTGACCTACATCCCCATGTCTGACTCCCTACTCCCACCACATGTTCCAGCACAGGCAATGTATGGTTAAGGGCTGACAGTGTCTCGCCCCACCACCTGTCCACAACATCAGCAAAATGATGCCAGTGTTGTGGATGGAATTCTGGATGCCAGACAGTGATGCATCCATGATCCTGAACATCCATCTGGTGTTACATTCAGAACATGCCTGTGCCTCCATGATGGACCAAAACATGCGTCAAGTGACTCGTGATGTGATACCTGTAACAAGTGGTGGATGGGCAGCAGTCCTCCTTTGAGCATTCCTGTCAATCTTCCTGTGTGGGTCCTTGCCAGCTCTCTGGCTATGGCTAATGTCTACAGTCACAGATGCCATAGTCATCACACTCTCCTGTTCGATGCTACCAACCTCTGACTGTCCAATATCTATGGCCACAGTGAACTGGGTATGCATGGGCATACTGAATGTCTGCAGGGACATTGGGGGAGGAAATGAGATGTCAATCCATGGGACAGATTCATCCCTCAACAACTCCATCTGTGCCTTACTATGGCCACCATCATCATCAGAGTCTGATGAGACACCGACATCAAAGGGACAGACTCCAACCCCCACGGTCACCTGTGAGGAGGAAGACAACATGACTACATTAATACCTGCACTATTATGTCTGCTGATCCAAACACACACACACACACACACACACACACACACACACACACACACACACACACACACACGCACACGCACACACACACACACACACACACACACACACACACACAATGCCACAACTGCATTATACATAGGTTCATAGGTTCATAGGTAGGTACTTGGCTATCGGTCCAAGGGCCTAAGTAAGCCTAGCCAACAAGGTTCTCTGGCTTATGCCACCCAAGAAAGTTAATTTCCTGTGCCCCTGTTGAGCAGAGCCACAGAAGTGATCCCAGGGTGTATTTCCTATTTCCCATCCACTCATCAAGATTTTTCTTGAAGAGTGCTAATGAGGAACTTTGCTTGACATAGATGGACAGGTTGTTCCAGAGTATAGGAAGTCTCTGGGAAAGGAATCTATCCCTCCACATGTCCTGATTATTGTAGTGACAAGGTGTACATCCCTAGAGCATGTAGCTGGGTGGGAGTGGGATTTCTTTATGTGTACCATGTCCAACAGCTCTGGGTTTAACATAGCTTTATATGTTAGGGAGAGATGTCCTCAAAGTAGGCGATATGCTACAGAGCAAAGCTGGAGATTTTTGAGATGGTCAGCATAGGGCATCTGTTTGAGGCCAGTAATCCTCCTTGTGAGGTACTTATGTGGCCTTTCCAGCTGCTGCAGATGTCTTGTGAGGTACATTCCAAAAGGGACATTGTACTCTATAATGGGTCTAATGAGTGCCGAGTAGAGGGGAACAATGACCTCTTTTTTCCTGGATCCTTCTGTAGGATGTCCACACCCTTTATTGATGAGGTGTACCACATATAACAGGATTTCCTGACTATTGTGGCAATGTGGTTATCAAAGGAGAGACTACTGTCCACCTGGGTCCCAAGGTTTCTTATTACACATTTGGCGTTAAGTAGACTGCCATTTATGTGGTAATTCATGGGTACAGAGTTTTTACCAAAGGGGATGACAATACACTTTTTGGCATTGAGCTTGAGGCCATGTCTATGACACCAGGCATCTGTCTCAGTGAGGCCCTTCTGTAGGATGTCCACATCATTTGGGGACTTGACTATGGCTCCTAGTTTGCAGTCATCTGTGAACTTCATTAGCCAGGGGCCTTCTGTGTTAGCCTGTATTTCAGAGAAGTAGATACCAAACAGGAGAGGTCCCAGGACTGAACCTTGTGGTACTCCACTTATCACTGGTTTGAAGTCAGATTTGGAGTTTGCAACTTTTTCAGTGTGGGTTCTGACAGTGAGCCAGTTGGCAACCCATTTGTGATGTAGTGATTTATACCTAGTTTAGTGAGTTTAGCTATAATTCCAGAATGAGGGATGGTGTCTAAAGTAAAGCCTTGGCGAGGTCAAGATAGGGTGTGTGAACCACCTTACCCTCATCTATGGCTTTGGTGACTGCCTCAAAGAAGTCAATTAAGCTCAGAAGGCATGATCTGCCTTTTACAAACCCGAACTGGGTGGGGTCCAGAGTTTGGAGGTTACCAATGTTTTTGTTTATGATTTCCATGATGATACATTCCATGGCCTTGCAGACCAGGCTCGTCTGGCTAATAGGGCAATAGTTTCCAGGATCAGTGGTGGCTCCCCCTTTGTGGAGTGGGATAACTGTTGCTGTGCACCATTCAGTAGGCACAAAGCCTGACGTGAGACTATTATTGAACATGGTGCTTAGGTGGGGAGCCAGTTTGTTCTGAAGTTCATGTAAAACACAGCCTGGGATATTGTCCGGTCCCATGGATGCTGTATTTTTGGTTTTAGAGAGAGCAGCTTTTACCTGCATAGATGTGATTACAGGGACTCCACATTCTTCCTGTATAGATATGGGCCCTTTAGGGGGTGAGAGGATGGTAAAGTTAGCACTGAACCTATCTACCAGGATCTTGTCAATATCAGTTAGTTTTGTAATTTTCATGCTGTTGTGCTGTAACTCAGAGCAGATATGGGTGTTACCATTGAGATTTTTTACATAGCTATAGAATGCTTTGTGGTTGCCCTTAGAATCAGTGGCGATTTTGTTTTTGTAGCTAGCTTTGGAGGATCTTATAAGGGATCTCAGCTCTTTCTGAGGCTGACTAGGGAGCTCCTCCACTCATGGGATTTTACTCTCTTTTGCAACAGTTTCTTCTGTCTGTTCTGAATAAAAAAAAACACTTTCCTCTAGACAAGTGAGGAAAGTGAGTATAACAGCTGTTTTTCTCTAAGCAAGTGAGGAAAGTAAGTACAAAAACTGTTTTCCTCTAGGTAAAGAGGAAGGTTGAGTGCAGTAGTAAATTGTAGCTTATTTAGTGTTAACAACAAGTTCTGAACAAGTGCTGAGCATGAATAAGCAAATTCATGTGCTAAAACTAAGAATCTGTATCCGGATCTTGTGGTAGATAGGCTACCTAGTGCTTACCACTCCCAATGATACGCTAGAAGGCTTCCCTCCAACACAGAAAGGCTTGGGGGGGCTCAGAAGCTTACAAGCAGTCCTGGATACAGCAAATCTGTATCTGGACTAGACTAGTTACAGGAAAGGTGGGAAACGAGCGCAAACGTGGGCTTTTAAACCAGAAGGTTGAAAGAGTTGGAAAAATTGCCCAAACTGCCAATAGACTATAATTTCTGGGCCAGAAACCACTCTTGTGTTAGATAGGCTACCTAGTGCTTACCACTCCCACTGATAAGCTAGAAGGCATCCCTCCAACACAGAAAGGCTTGTGGGGCTCCAAAGCCTACACACAGTCCTGTATACAGCAAATCTGTATCTGGACTAGACAAGTTATAGGAAAGATGGGAAACAAATGCAAACATGGGCTTTTAAACCAGTAAGTTGAAAGAGATGGAAAAACTGCCAAATGGCCAATAAACTACAATTTCTGAGCCAGAAACCACTCTTGTGTGGATAGGCTACCTAGTGCTCACCACTCCCACTGATAAGCTAGAAGGTTTCCCTCCAACACAGAAAGGCTCGGGGGGCTCAGATGCTTACAAACAGTCCTGGATACAATAAATCTGTATCTAGACTAGACTTGTTACAGGAAAGGTGGGAAACAAGCGCAAACACAGGCTTTTAAACCAAAAAGTTGAAAGAGATAGAAAAACTGCCCAAACAGCTAATAAACTACAATTTCTGGGCCAGAAACCACTCTTGTGGTAGATAGTGCTTACCACTCCCAATGATAAGCTAGAAGGCTTCCCTCCAACACAGAATGGCTTTGGGGGCTCATAAGCTTACAAACAGTCCTGGATACAGCAAATCTATTTCTGGACTAAACTAGTTACAGGAAAGGTGGGAAACAAGTGCAAACACAGGCTTTTAAAACATAACCTTATTACTGATCCCATACTTAACACACAGACAGACCACAACAGACACAGACAAGACAGTCCTTAACAACATGCAGTGCAGCTATGTCCAGTTAATATTGCCTGTACTATACACCAGTGAGATAAGTGACATGTCAGTATATGTGATGGACCTTCACCTAAAACACAGTGCACCCATCTCCACCATGCTGTTGTCCCCTGTATAGCAGACTACATACCCTTTTAGAAAAATATGTGCAAATATGTTACAGTTCCTGCAAATATGCTACTGTGATTACTACTTCAATGCACTGCAGTGACGCCTCTACAACTGAACATACAAGTATTGTACTAAGGCTAAGCTTAACAGTTTTGTCCATGGCAAACTGGCAGCTCTTAACATTCTTAGGGTATAGATGAGCCATAAAAAAACAGTTTCACTCTCACCGGCTACAGGATGTTGGACTCCAGCCACACCAGATGTACCTATGGAATTGTGGGGGAGAGGTATTGTCAACAAGCACAAATGTGGGATTGGTACAGGATAATATGTGCATATGTCAACATGTATAGTACAAACTGTGATACTAGCCACATTGCTGACATTCTGAGTATGTGTGCACATGTGTGCATTACAAAACCCTACACCCAAATGCAGATTGACCTGACATAGATGTACAGGTATGCAGAGGCTGCCACTATGACTGCTACAGTTTTAAAGTGATGAGCACAGGAGGCTTACCTGGATGCTCCCCTGCTGTGGAAGCTGTGTCACTTGCCTCCACAATGTATGGGGTGATGAATGCTTGTGAGCTGGTGGCTGAACCCAAGTTTGCCAGGAACTCGTCTGTGGCCAAGAGTGGTTGTTGTGTTGCAGGCGCTCCACTGGTGCCAACATGGTCCCTGGTCACAGCTGCAGCCCTTTGTCATGCAGCATTTATTTTATTTATTTATTTTACATTTGTTGACTGGGATAGTCCGACTGGATACATGTCCATTTTCAGCGGAGGCCCGGGGAGAAAAGCTCCAAGATAATAATACACATTGAACATTTCGTAAATGCTAGTTTCAAGCAGATTACAGTCATAAGAAATACCAGCATTTAGCACATATAGTACTTATTATAAAACACTTTACAAAACATAACATTATTTTTAAAGTTAAACATACATAACATTACATTCTGGTTTAAGACACACTGAGCAGCAGTTATACAATTGACCCTTCCTGAAATGGAGCGGTGGGAAAAAGTTAGAAGTAGTTGAAGGTAAGGCAACTAAGAAATAGAGAGGTCACTAGTCGGGGTTAGTGCAAGGACATAACCAATGAGTTTTGAAGTATTTCTTGAGTTTGTTTTTGAATTGCGTTAGTGAGGGTTCTAGGGGCATTCATTTATAATTATAATTCATTTATTATGTCGGTGGCCCAGTGTCGGACCTGCTCATAGCTTCTTTCCTGTAGCCTGACGTGATTTACTGATGCAACAAGGTCTGCCCACAGTGCAGTGCATTGTTCCTGATTATGGCGACTCTTCAACAGCAGAATGGCATGATGCAGTCTGAGGCCGTCAACTATAACTTCATTCTTGGCTGCAGAAAAAGGTGGGTACATCACTCCTGAAAGACAAGAAGAGGGGAACACATCATAGGATCACATACATTGCTTTCCATTATGTACACACCTTACAAATCCACATTTGCCAGCACTATCCCCTGCTAAGTCCCACATCATATCCCACTATCTCTCACCACAGTCTGTATGCGGCTATCAGCAACATAGTGGCAATACATCATGCATTTCCCTCCTCATCCTGCTGTTTCCTGCTACTTGCTGCATCTTCTCTAAGGTGTTCAACTGCATTTTTTCTGGTGCAGCTATTACTGCTTGTTTATAGCCTGTCTACATTGTATGTGGTAGTGGAAGCCTCCTATGTTTCTTTTAAGTACCTAGGCTGTAGGTCCATCCCTTCAGTCTCCCTGACCTTCCTCCCTCAGATTCTGACAAACATGACTGGACAATGTCCTACAGTTTCTGGTTGATATGGACATCCTGACACAGTGTAACAACTGCTTCATGTACATGGACAATCATCTACAAACACCACCAAGGAACACAATTTGTTAGAGATGCAATGACATTAGGAACCTACAGTCCATGCTCTCTCCCTTTCAAGCTTGTATATCTGGCACCGAAAAGGTTGTCAACACAATCAGTACACCTCACACACCACCCACACCTACACAACACACACCCACATATGCAGAGGTCCTCAACATAAACATCCCCAAACAAAGGAGACCTCTGAGGTAAAAATGCACGTGAACTCCACAGCCCTGCACACCACATACCATGCATAGCCACACACCTGTGTCCCACAGTCACTAAGGTGTCACCATAAATTAAACATATTAGTCGCCGGGGACTCCATTGTGAGACACACAGATGTGCATCTCACCAGGCTGTCCATGGAGAAGGTCATGGTTACTTGTCTGTCAGGTGCCAGAATCTACCATATCACATATGCACTGCTGTCTCTCAACAACAGGTACTGTTATGAGTCTGTCATAGTCCATGTTGATGTGCCTAACCTAAGGCGTACCTCCCTGGACTATATGACATGACATATGATTGAGCCCATTGATTATGTGTTCCAGGCAGGTATGACCCTAGCCTTAAGCAGCATTCTGCTGTCACCCAGAATGATGTTGCAATACAATCAGGAAATTATTGACCTAAACAATTGGCTTGTTTTTTTGTGTTATTCCAGGGGGATCCAGTACCTGACAGCCTGGGATGATATGATCAACAGATGACGATGCTTTGCCAGAGATGGCCTGCTTCTATCTCACTTGGCCTTCAGGCTTCTGGCCATGGTTCTTTCCACCCTCATAGTGCCTTTATTAGGAAAATGTGTGATGTTAACACTACAAACATGAAACTGTCAACAAATCACAAATTGAAGGCCATGCTGCCAAATGCTAGGAGTCTAAACATGAATTGCATGCATTGCAAGCAGTCTTAATCCTGGAAAATGCTGACATCTGTGCAGTCACAGACACATGGTTCAAAGCTGCAGAGAGCACCTTAGCCTTACATGGTCACCCATCCTATCATACAGTCAGACCACAAGGTGTGGCCAGTAAAGCCAAGGGATGTGGGGTTTCACTACATATGAAAGACATACACACCTCCAGGCTGGTTAAACAGTAAGATGCACAGGAGACACTCCAGGTGCAGTTAACTATTGCCAAGATCCGTGTTCAAATCATAGCTAGCTACTGGCCCCCACATGTGACTAGGAAGCCAATTTTGCCTATATGGACCTGTTCAACTCTATCAGGACTTGACTCTGTACTCTGATCCTGGGTGACTTTAAGTATCCAAACATAGATTGGAAGAACTACTTATGCCACCACACAAATGCCCAGAGATTCATGGAATTTGGCATTGCAAACACCTTGGAACAGCTAGTTGCTACCCGCACATGCGGTGAAGATCTCTTGGAGTTGATATTAAACAACATGGGTAACCACTGCAGCATCCCTGCAGTATCATCCTTCATGGTAAAGCCAAACATAAAACGGTTACATCTGCAGTCACTGTCTCCCACAATACCCATTTAGCTAGGGTGAGACATACAAACATGTCTGAAGTTAATTACAGCCTCATGAATGATGGTATAAACAGCTTCACAGCCCCATCCTTGTCTGTAGGAACTGGCATCAATATCCACAAATACATCAAAGCACTATATGTGCATTTTTATAGATGCAAGGAGTCAGGTATATTCAATAGGACTACATCATCCTCTGCTAGGATAAGTAAACTTGTCTGGTGGACATCTGCAATAAATACACTCTATAACAGGAGTGAAATACTGCTGTCCAAGTCCAAGAAGGAGCAGGTGCCCAATTTGAAGCAATGTCTCCTTAGCCAGAACAAGCAAATAAGAACACTACTGAAATCCTGCAAAGCAAACTCCGAGCCCACATTGGTGACATCCACTACAGACAGTCATATTTCCTTCTTCACATATGTCTGCAACCTCAAAGGAAGCACCCAGACCTGCTCAGAAGTGGTGGTCAAGGACACCAGTTATAAAAGTGCTTTAGATATACCAAATTTGCTGCCTGACATGGTCAGTGAAAGCTTCATGCCCTGTCAGTGCATCAGGATATCCCCAGTACCTGCCCCCTTCCCCTTATATATATAGAGAACAGGTCATCATTGCCATCTCAAAGTCATGGAATACAGCCTCCATGGGACATGATCACATCACAGAATACATACTACATGACCGCAAGCATGAACCTGCAGCACCATTAGGCACTGTATTTAACCAAAGCCTGAATACCGCCTTTGTTCTAGCTGAGTGGAGGAGACCCACTGTCATCCCTTTACACTAAGGTGGAGCATCCACTGATCCAGCACATTATAGACCCATCAGCATAACTAGCCTGAGCTGCAAGGCTATAGAACTGATTATCATGAGCCTCAGTAACAAGGACATTGGAAACCTCCACACACTCAATCACACACAGTTTGACTGTGTCAAGGAGGGATCATGTCTGTTATATTTGTTTGACTTCTTTGAGATGGTCACCAAAGCCATGGAAGAGGGGGAGACAGTGCATACTGCCTACCTTGACCTGGCCAAAGACTTTCACAGTATTCCCCATATGGCCATAAAAGATATATGCTCTCAACTAGGTATCAACCCATATGTTACCAGATGGGTAGCACACTGGCGCACTGTCAGCACTCACCTACTCAATATAGGGGAAGACACCTCAAGTGTTAGACCCGTAACTAGCTGCGTAACCCATTGGCCTGTCTTGGGGCCTCTGTTTTGTGTGGTTTACTCTTCTGAGGTGCAGGGCACAGCCGGTGAGCTATGGCTGACCACATTTACAGAAGAATGGATGCTGGGTGCTGTCAGCAAATCTCCTAGTGATGTTGACATCCACCAAGAGGGTCTCACGCAGACACATGAGTGGTGCCAGACATATGGCCTCTAGCTGAATACCACAAAATCAAGCATCATTCCCTTTGGGGAGAGTGACGTTACCACAAATTATCACAATACTAATGAAGTCCTAAGCACACACTCAATCGTGAGGGATTTCGGCACACATGTTGAAGGCACCATGATATTTGACCACAATGTTGTTTCCTTTGTAAGGAAAGCCTTCTACATGGCCCACCTCATATGTAAGGGCATCTCATCCAGGGACATGGGGGTCATAACATCCCTGTATTCCTCGCTAATAAGGCCCATTATTGAGTATAATGCCCCTTTTGTCATGTACCTCACAAAGCACATGCAGCAGCTGGGGAGACCATAGAGGTTCCTCACCAGGGAATATCAGGGCCTCAAAATCTACCATACACAGATAGGCTAAAAGCCCTATACCGCTACCCAGTTTCATACAGACTCCTCAGAGGTGACCTCTGTCTGGCATACAAGGTGATGACAGACTCTACCTTGATGGGACTGCTACACATCAGCAAGTCAAGCTCCACTCAAGTAACCCGCACACGTACCCTCAACCTGGTCTGTGACATCAACAGGACTTGTTGGCAGGTTGCATGTGTGCCCCACACACTCACCTAAATGTGGAATGGACACCGTGTCCACATCAGGAAGAGTACCTCTTTACCCCTTTTTATGTGACACCTGGATAACTGGATGGTAAACAGGACATACACCCTTGGGATACCACCTATGTCCCTGTTGGACTGAGGCATCAGGTGCTGACTTGCATAAACATGGCCTAAACTCTGAGCTAAGCTTATGAGGGCCTCAGGGTCAATAGCCTAGTAACCTCCTATGTTCCTAGGTATACCAGTTATGACCCTGTGTGCTGTGATGGACTGTGTTACTATGTCTCCACATGCATCACTGCCATCTACTGTGGTGTGTCCCATATGGACAGCTTACCAGTACCATGTCATTACAGCCACCATCCGACAAATAGGTGAGTGGTAGTAGAAGTGTATGGGGACAGTCCAGCAACATGTGTGTGACCCAATGACAGACATCACTGCAAACATGCTGTAGGGTATCCTCCCTGTAGATGTCTGACATCTGCATTACACAGATGTTTTCAGAATGTGTACATGTGCCTGCTATATGTGGACCCTCTGCCAGATAAATGTGGACGTCTGGCAAACAGCTGGACAGTATGTAATGGTTGTTCCCAAACTGTGGGGAATCTGGCTGTCACATGCTAGACCCCTCAGAAAACAGTTATGGTACATTAATATCTGGTACTGTATTCATTCCCTTACATAGTATCCTCAATATGTACACTCTGTCTCTGAGGCTGGGCCTGTGTCCCCCCACTACTACTGGCTATAACCTGCTGTCCTGCTGTAGGGGGTCAACAGGTACATTAGGCATAGCTCTCAAGTGATGGGATACAGGTGTGGAGTACACAGTGACCTAGCCAGAGTACATCAGGAACAGTCAGGTACACCTGCACAATGTTTGAAGTATGCCTGTGTGACATTCACAGACTGAAAGGAGCTGACTAACAGTACATCATGTGACATGCCAGCTGTATCCACCAATACTTACTTTCACTATTGTCTAAAACACAATCCAGTAGCATTCGTACATGAGCCAACCATTGTTGGAGGGACATGGATGGCCAGAGCTGTGATCTATGTCACATCAGACAGAGCCAAAAATGGAGCCTGTAGGTGCTGGACAGCTGACTAACAGCAAGATGCCATTCCAACATATGTACTACAGACCTACTGTTGTAATCTCTATTTCCCATAGCTGCATCCTCCCATCTGCATCCCATTACATGGGGACTTCTATTACATACCGGGTATAGTGCTGTTCTCCTTTATGTGCAGAAATCCTGTAGTGTAATGCTTATGTTCTCACAGTTTGTTTTCGTAAAGAAAGTTGCAGACCTGTTCACCATAGGCAGCAGCTTGCCTTTTGTAGGTAATGTTCATGAACAGGTGATTGCCTGTACACCAGTCTGTGGCTCACAATTGATAATTGCATCCAGAACAGCTGGGTTGCATTTTTATTAGCCAATGGCATGGCACCACAATTCTATATTTAAGGACTTCATGTAAGTCTTGGCCCTTTTCCTGGCCTGTGAGATGTTCATTATCAAGGCATGGGGACTACAGCATCACAAAGGGTAGGTAAAAATACTGTCCACTATTTGGATTTATGTGGTATATCCAGAGTTTGGCATGCTATGTTTGGTCTTTGTGAACAGACGTTCTGATTATGTGACAGTTTACTGTTTAACAATGTTAGTTGAGATCAGTAAGGGGACAGACAGATGTAAGTGTCATATGTTATTTGCATCAGAATATGCATACTGCTGCAGTAGCTGCTGGTCTGTCAGCTGTGTATGTTTGTAGGGGAAGACTGTCACACATGTCCCCATCACTTGACCATCCCCCCCACCCCTTTATGTATGGGTGTTTTGTGGATCCCTTATTCTAGGTGTTTGGGAGGTATGCTATGTTATGTAATAGTGCCATCCAGAGAGTGGTAGGCGTCATTTAGGATGTCTATACATATTTGTGAAGTGTGTCCCAACCTACAGGCCTTTGATGTGCAAATATGGGTGGCAGTGACTGCGGTAGCAGCAACCAGTTTTGCTTAAAATTCAGGGCTAAGTCATTTATTTGTTGTTTTGACAAGCATGTACTTGACATGCAACAGACTGGAATAGTAGCCAGGACTGTAGGAAGCAAAATGTACAGCATGCTAGGAATGACTGCAGTAGCAGCAACTGGTTCTGTTTAAAATCTCAGTCAGTTATTTGCTGTATTGACAAGCATGTACTTGATGTGCAATAGACTGGAGTGGAAGCCATGACTATGGGTGGCAAAATGTGAAGCATGCTAGGAATGTAACAGATTGAACTACCGAGTCAATACTATAGCAGGTGTATTTGCATGACATATGTGCATGCATACAGTCTGTTACACAGGATTGGTATGAACATGTGTTTTGAGATGGGTATAATGTGACACTGAACTGTTTGACATGATTTTCTAATCTCAATCTGTTTTGACTTGCCAGAGTACTTCAGCACACAGAATAGGTTTTGTGACAACTGTGCCAAAAGTAGGATGCATAGCTGTGGACATTCTGCAACAGTCTGTGCAGTTGTCAGCTCTACCTGATATCCCAGGCCTCATGTACATCCATCAGCATTTATCTGGCTGTGTACTGGTTTGGTGTCTGCATCACAGTCCAAAGTATGCTGTCATTTTTTCCATTATATGTACAAGCAGTGTGTCACTGGCACTAAGGATATGTGTATGGAAACACCTGCTATATATCTTAGCTGAGTGGCCTAGTGGGCTAATGCATTATGCTATAATTGACAGAGTCCTGAGTTTGAGACTTGGCAGGGGTGAATGCTTTGCTGATGTGCATCACTGATACTCAGGATATGTTTATGGAAACACCTGCTATTCTTCAGAGCTGAGTGGCCTAGTGGGCTAATGCACTATGCCTGATGTATATCAATGATATCAAAAATATATACGAATCCTCCACTTCTTCACCAAAGAAACATGTAGAATACAAAAGGAGAACACCAACTGCAGTTGGTGTTCTCCTTTTGTATTCTACACGTATATCAATGATACTCAGGATATGTTTATGGAAACACCTGCTATTCTTCAGAGCTGAGGGGCTTAGTGGGGTAATGCTCTCTGATCTAGTTGGCAGGGTCTCAGGTTCAAGACTTGGCAGGGGTGGTCATTTTGCTGATGTACAGAACAATGTCAGAAAGCCAGAGGGTGATTAAAGCAATTTTAAGCAGCTTTAAGTGGGTTTGCACAGGTTTGCACACCACTTAGCTCTGCTTAAACCTGTGCTATTTCTAAAAAAAAGAGAAGAAAAAAGGGGCGATAGGAAAGTGGCAAAATGGGAGCAAGCAGGGGGAAAGCAATGTGAAAGGCAGGGAGGGATGTGCAGGATGGGTGTAAGAAAGGACATAGCTCTCGCTCTCTATTTCTTGTACAGCAACAGCTGTGCAGGTTGTAGAGAATTTGGAATTTGGAGTCTCACATCCCAGAGAAAGGAGTGTGGGTGATATAACTCTGTTGATTAATTGCTGTAAGGATTTATTGTGGGCAGTGCATGTGGAGGTGAAATGGAGAGCTATGCATGGGGTGATTTTTATTGTGGGACAGATGCCCATTTTTTTTAAGGAGAGAGTGGAATGCTGATGAAGGGATATAGGTACGTGTGGGGAGGTAATTTCAGTAGGAGAGGTAGCATTTGCAAAAAGGCAAGATAGACAAGACAGCAGACAGGGGTGGTGTATGACATATGAGGAGGGGTAAACACCTTCGATGGGGAGGGTGTTGTGGAATCAGAGAACCATGTGTTCCCAGACAGCAGCAGTGGGACTGAGCTCCCCAACCATGGGTAGTCACCATCAGCACTGCTTCTTCACTGCCCCAAAGGTCCCTCTGCTGGGGGCTGGGTGCTGGGACCAGCCTGCCCCTCCAGGTTGGCCAGTCTGCCCTCAATCCAGCACAGTTGATCATCAACCCTTGCTGCATGATCCTGCACACCATGCCTGGTAGCTGTAGCTGGGTGACAACTCCCTCTCCCCGCCTGCTTCTGGGGGGGGTGGGCCCTGTCCCCTGAGGTGGTGTGACCCATAGGTGGTGCAGGACTGGCAGAGGAGGCAGCTGTAGGTTGGGTCCCAGATGTGCTTGGACCTGGTGCCACAGCCTCTTGAGGTAGGGCAGGTGGATCTGCGGGAAGCGGCCTACCCAGTTGAACAGCAATGGAACAGCTAGTCACCTCTCCCACAAGGGGAGAAAATATACTAGACCTGATCATCACAAACATGGGGACAAAATGGTCCACACCAGAAGTATACCCCTCACTAGTGAGATCTGACCACAAACTAATCACCCTGGATATTCATATCCCACCTCCACCCCCAGCACAAAAGACCACAGGGAAAAACTTCTCAAAAGCTGACTTTACACTTCTCAAGACTGAGATGGTATCCTTTAAGCCCCCTGGGCCAGAGGAAACCACATTCCACAATGCTGAATCCTTCACAAATGCCTTCTATGGACATCTCCAACAATGCATGGATCATGCAATCCCAAATAAAACCAAGACCCTCTCCACCAAGGGCAGGCGTCCTGTCTGGTAGACCCCAGCCATAAACAAACTGTATAACAAAAGAAGGAAGCTACTGCAAGACAGAGCAAAATCCCATAAAGGGAAGGCATCTCTGACCAGCACTAGCAAAAAACTATGTTCACTCATAAAAACATCCAAGGCCAACTTTGAGAGAAAAATCGCTAAGGACACTAAAGATAACCATAAGGCCTTCCTCAGCTATGTTAGAAACCTGGGCGGAAACCCTCAGATATGCTCAGAGTTAGTTCATAACGACAAAAAATACACTGAACCCACAGATATTGCCAACTTACTGGCAGACAAGTTCAGTGCAAACTTCTCCCCTCCCTCACCCCCAAAAGAAGAAATATTTATCCCAGCTGAATGTAACCTCCCTGTCATCTCAGATGTCCAGGTGAGAGCCACTCTCAGCAAAGCTAAAAACACAGCATCTATGGGACCTGACGGTATCCAGGGTTGCGTGCTACATAATCTCCAAGAGGAGCTAAACCCGCACATAAGAATGCTGTTTAACCTTAGCCTTACTACAGGATATGTACCTGAACACTGGCGTACAGCAACAATGGTCCCACTCCACAAAGGAGGCTCCTCTACAGACCCTGGAAACTACCACCCCATAAGCTTAACCAGCCTGGTCTTCAAAGCTATGGAAAGAATCATTATGGAACTCATAAACAGGGAGATCGGGGACCTACAGACACTTGATCCAACCCAGTTCAGCTTTGTAAAGGGCAGATCCTGCCTTTTGAACCTGGATGACTTTTTTGAAACAGTCACTAGAGCCATTGATGAGGGCAAAGCAGTCCATACAGCCTACCTGGACTTGGCTAAAGCCTTCGACACAGTACGCCACTCAGGCATCATAGACAAGCTCAGCAGCTTAAATGTAAACCCATATGTCACAAGATGGGTTGCAAACTGGCTAAAGGACAGAACCCATAAAGTCAAAATCGCTGGAGCTATGTCAGACTCAAAGCCAGTCACAAGTGGTGTCCCACAGTGCTTTGTCCTGGGACCCCTCTTGTTCGGCATTTATTTCTCAGATGTGAAAGCAAACACAGGAGGGTTGTGGCTGACAAAGTTCGCAGATGACTGCAAACTAGGCACCATAGTCGATACACCAGCTGACACATGCATCCTACAGAAAGGCCTTAATGAGACGGACAACTGGTGCCAAAGTCATGGCCTTAAACTAAATGCCAAAAAATGTATAGTCATCCCCTTTGGGAAAAACAAAGTACCCACAAATTATCACATAGGCAGTAACCCACTGAGTATGGAAAAAGCAATCAGAGACCTGGGGACCCAAGTTGACAGTGACCTCTCATTCGACACCCATGTTGCCAAAGTGGTTAGAAAGACCTTCTACCTTGCCCACCTTATCATGAAGGGATTCACATCCAGATCAAAGGAGGTCATTGTACCCCTATACTCCTCCCTTATCAGGCCCATGATTGAGTACAATGCCCCATTTGGTATGTATCTCACCCGGCACCTGCAGCAGCTGGAGAGAACCCAAAAGTACCTCAACAAGAGGATCAAGGGCCTCCAACATATGTCATATGCTGCCAGACTAAAGAAACTCTAGCTGTATTCAGTAGCATACCGCCTACTCAGAGGTGATCTATGCCTGACGTACAAGGCCATGTCCAATCAGGAACTGATGGACATGCTCCATCTCAAAAAATCCAAATCCATCAGAACCACGAGAGCTAAAGATCTAAACCTCAGCACAAATATGAATAGGACATGCTGGAGGGACAGATTCATAACCCAGAGGCTTCCCACACTCTGGAACGGGATCCCAGTTCATGTTAGGCAGAGCCCCTCACTGACTCTCTTCAAGAGAAATCTTGACGAGTGGATGGGAGATCGTAGGTTTACCCCGGGGATCATCTCTGTGTCACTACTAGACAGAGGCACAGTAAACTAAATCTATACTTTTGTACCATTACATGGGGTGGCGAAAGCCACATACACTATGGCTAGACTTGTAAATGCCCTAGGGCAGATAGCCTAGTACTAAACTATGAAACTATGAACTATGATGTTCAGGTTTTTTCAACGTGTATAAGTTAGTAATGAACAGAACATTTAAACGTTAGTTATAACAGCATGCCAGGATGTTCCAATTAACCCAGTAGCATAACATTGCACAGCATATGGAACATAACAATAAGTGGTATAACAGTCAGTACTGTAACAGCATGCCAGTAACAGTTGCAGCAAAAGGCCAACAACATAGGTAATTCAACAAGATATGTTAGTATGCAACCATTGCAATATATAACAATAATAAAACACAAGGCCCAACATAACATTTTGAGAACAACATATGTTAAAAGTAAGCCATACCTAATGTATAACAATAATAAATTATGATGCAGATAAGGGGTGGGGGGTGAGAGAAAGACATTCCATTACTACCAGTATAGGCTATATTGGTTGCAACAGTTCTCTGATATACTCTACAGGTCTGCCCTTACTTTTTGTATAAAAGTGCCCTATAGCTTCTGTAGCACCTACATATCTCTCAAGCTATCTGCATGGGACAGTATGGACCAAGCTGTAACACTTACAGGTACACAACTACAGGTAACTAGTACATGTCAGGGGAACATATATGAGTACCAAGATGTACTGTGGACTGATGTAGTGTGACTGTGTTATTGACATAAATCAAGTGTATGTTAAATCTGTGCCTAAGGGATTTGGCAACAGTGATCACAGTACATGAAAGCATGACACTTGAGGGATATGTATCGTGCACAGTGCAGACACGTCATGCTTATCATAGCGTCCTTGGCAGGCATGGGGTTAGACTATCAGCAGACATTCACAGACACACCAGGCATACAGTCATACCAAGATTAAACAGTTTTATTTGTTTTATTAACCTGTATTAGTTTTGTACTTGTTGACTTTTTATATACTGACATCTTATCACCTTGCTGAGCAATGCTGTTAACACTCTGGTACATCTGGACACACAAATTAGTAACCCATCCAAACAGCTACTACAGCAATTTATTTACCTGTAATTCTTGTGGGAGAACATCTGTTAATAATACATAACTGTTTCTATAAATATTTAGTAGTACTTGTCCCTGGATTCGAACCCTTGTCTGTGTGCGACAAAATGTACATCATACCTAGTGTTTATCAAACTGAGCTACTGAGCCACTGATGAATACTGATTGACTGATATGTGCCTTGAGCTCACCTGGTAATAAACTGTGACCTAGTAATAGAGGTAGAGTGTTATACAAGACTGCAGTGACACTTGAACATACATACATGACATTCATGCATGACAGAGATAGTAGGTGAACTGTACATGAATGCAGGTGTAGACAACCCCTAGTGGGTGAACTATGTGTGATGTGTACAGACCATATCAGAGTGCTGGGTTGCCTACCTGACCCATATACAGTTGCAGATGGCATATTTGCAGTCTATAGCTATTACAGTTTCATACTTGCCTGCAGCAGTGTAACTAAGATCAGGAATGAATATAACTGAAATGCAATGGTTAACACAAGACAATCCTGAGATACACACTATATACAATGGCTTTTCCTATTCTAGATTCAGATCTTAGTGCAGAGCAAATATCATAATGCATTATATCTTGTAGTACAGCTCCACATCTGCAGTTTAGCAAAACACTTCTTTATTAGCTAACCTTTGTGGTATTATTCCCGTTTTTAACTTCACAGCAGTTGTACTATTCAATTTCATGACCAACAGCCCAAAATACACACATATTGCACAACACAGCTTTATTAGGGGTGACATCATACGGTCATTGGTATACATGGAACAGTCTTTATTGATGAACACTTCCTATAATGCAGGTTTTGCAATACAGCTGTAATTCCACAATAAAACAAATTCCACAATAAAACAAAGCCTGACTAGCTTGGTCTGCAAAGCAATGGAAAGGATCATCATGGACCTCATAAATAAAGATATTGGGGACCTACAGACACTGGATCCTACCCAGTTCAGCTTTGTTAAGGGCAGATCCTGCCTCTTAAACCTGGTTGATTTCTTTGAAACAGTCACCAAGGCCATTGACGAGGGGTAGGTGGTCCACACAGCCTATTTGGACCTCACAAAAGCCTTTCGATACAATACCCCACTCAGGCATTATAGATAAGCTCACCAGCTTAAATATAAACCCCTATGTCACTAGATTGGTTGCAAACTGGCTCAAGGACAGAACCCACTTGGTTAGAATTGCTGGAGCCATGTCAGACTCCAAACCAGTTACAAGTGGCGTCCCACAAGGCTCAGTCCTGGGACCTCTCTTGCTCGGTATATATTTCTCGGAGGTACAGGCCAACACGGAAGGACTGTGGCTGACCAAGTTCGCAGATGACTGCAAACTGGGCACCATAATCGACTCTCCAGCTGACACAAGCATCCTCCAAAAGGGTCTCATAGAAACAGACAACTGGTGCCAGAGCCATGGCCTCAAGCTAAATGCCAAAACGTGTATAGTCATCCCCTTTGGCAAAAACAAAGTGCCCACAAATTACCACATAGGTGGTAATCCATTAAGTACAGAAGAAGTAATTAGGGACCTGGGGACCCAAGTTGATAGCAATCTCTCATTTGGCAACCACGTGGCCAAAGTGGTTAGAAAAACATTTTATATAGCCCACCTAATCATGAAGGGATTCACATCTAGATCAGGGGAGGTCATCTTGCCTCTTTACTCATCCCTCATCAGGCCCATAATTGAGTAAAATGCCCCTTTTGGGATGTACCTTCCCAGACACCTGCAGCAACTGGAAAGACCCCAAAAGTACCTCACCAAGAGGATCAAAGGGCTCAAACAGATGCCATATGCTGCCCGGTTAAAGAAACTCCAGCTCTACTCAGTGGCATACTGCCTGCTCAGAGGCGATCTGTGCCTGATGTATAAAGCCATGTCCAACCCGGAATTAATGAACATGCTGCACCTCAGAAAATCCAAATCCCATCAAGCTACGCACTCAAGAGACTTGAACCTCAGCACTGAAATAAATAGGACATGCTGGAGGGACAGATTCATAACCCAGAGGCTCCCTTCACTCTGGAATAAAATCCCAGTCCAGGTTAGGCAGAGTCCCTCATTGACTCCCTTCAAGAGGAATCTTGATGAGTGGATGGGAGATCGTAGGTTTACCCCGGGTATCACTTCTGTGTCACTGTTAGACAGAGGCACATTATACTAACCTCAAAAAAGGGCATAGCAAAATTAATTTAAAATGGGTGGCGAAAGCCAAACACACTCTGGCTAGGCTTATAAATGCCCTAGGGCAGATAGCCTAGTATGAACCTATGAACCTAAAAACTATTTCCTTAACATTATGAATGCAGTTGAACTTTATTTCCTTAACATTATTCATGCAATAAAAACTTTTATTTCCTTAACATTATTAATGCAGTAGAAACTCTTTTTCCATAACATTATCAGGTGTCATGCTTTCATCTTTATTGAACTGTACATGGCATTACTGAGTTATATCAGTCTGGGTCTATGTCCACATTCACTGCAGTATACTCAAAACAAACTGGCAGTTACTTATGTACTCTTTCTTGTTTATATGACTATAGATTGCAAGATGCATCTGGTAGTCACCACACTCTTGGTGCAACCTGGCCTGGTGCCCTGCATGGGCCTCCAGGTTGCAAGCTCTCTCCTCTGCAGTTGTGGGGAGAGAAACACACCATTATGCATACCTGTCTATCACACATGCAGATAACTTATTGGTAAAACAATGCTAACAATACTTACAAACTTGTGGGACATTGTCATTCCAGGCATCTTGAATCCAAGTGGACAAGCGATCCCCCTTCTTATGCTTCAGATCATCAAAATGGTGAAGCACCTGCTCACCTGTGTGGGGGATACCAGTTGCACTGGTGAGATTGCATGCCAGCTGGTCCCAGGCCACTGATTTGTATTCCAACTCCTGGTATTGGCCCTGCAGCAGCCAGATATCATGGTCTATTACTACGAGTCCAACCGTGACCCTTGAATCCAGAAAGCCCAACCGCTGCACTTGGAAGCATACACCCTCTCCAACTCCTGCCATAGTCTCTGCCAAGATCAAACTCCAACAGATTCTGGCTGTATGCTCACCTGTTGCACTTAAATAAGGTTGTTCTCCCACCCTTTACCACCACTAGGCCATTTTTAAACATGTGGTGCTTCACTTAGCACTGAGCAGACCCACTGAGCTCAACCGAGCAGTGCTTAAACTGGCAATGCTTAGCAATGCTTAGTGGTGTGCAAACCTGCTTAGCTGACCAGTGCTTAAGCTGGCATTGATTAGTGGTGCATCGCATACATACAATATTCCATCAGGGGTTTAAAATACATCTCTTACATATATTTGCAACATACATGCTTAATAACCTGTCTGTGTGTATTCATACAAAATTCAATCAGGGCTCACTAGTACATCTCATAAATGTGTATTTGCACAAGAATATTAATAACTTGTCTGAGTAATCGTACAATTATTTCAGTGGAATTTTAAATAACTCTCAGAATGTGTATTCACAAAATAATCAATCTGGGTATTCAACCTCTATACCTACTGCACATAAGGCTGTTACTCCAATCATTCAGCTACATAGCCTTGTGAACTGCTGTTGCGCTTTTACATATATCTCTCCACTACGTTTAAGCACTGCTGAGCACCGCGGTGTGCTGCGCAAACCCACTCAGCTATGCTTAAACTTGACCTTTTCATTTATAATTGAATCCATCCAGTTTCTATTTTTAGATGTTTGGCACATGTCTATTGCTAAGTGCCGTGACACACAAACACACAAAAGAAAACTATTTAAATTTTATTTTCAGTGCCATACACTGACTATTGTTCACTATGACAGTGCAGAAGGTGTATTACACATCTCCAGACACTGTAACACACCTCCTATAATAATTCTGTAACCATGTTACACAGCTCTCCCTCAGTAGGGCATCTTCCATGTAGGACTTTTCCTACCCAGATTTTGTTAAATCCCCGAGACATACACACACACACACACACACACACACACACACACACACACACATATATATATATATATATATATATATGTATATATAGATATGTGGCTTTTGACAAGTGCTTTTTTATACCCCAGTAAGGTAGATTGTTTTAGTCATAATATACACAATGGGAAGATATCTGATCAGATAACTTTATGATGCTATAGTTTGTTTTTAAAGTTTGGGTGTACCTAAAAGAATGTATAGGATGGGATTCAGAAAAATTGATGATGAAATGTCATAAATAAAAAAATATTGCTGTCAAAGAAGTTCAATGTAAGCCAGAACTGAATAAAAATGTACTCTGAGTGCTGTTGCTAAACTAATGATGGAATTCACTTCAAAGGTCACACAGATCACACACTGATCACCACTCTGCAATATGGGTCATTATGTGCATAACATTCACATTGCTGCCTCACTATGACCACAGCTCAAGGTCCAGATAAGGGTTGCACAGCAAAGTCCCTACCATTATGTTGTTCTAAATAAAAAGGGAATAGGTACAAAGGACAGTGAGAAAAGGAAACAGAAAGGAGAGGAACACACATAAGAATACATAGAATTAAAAGTAGAAGGAATGACAGTGATGGGGCAGATAAGCAATGGTTTACTTTTTTGTGGAATAGATGACACATTTTAAGTTTCCCAGGATTGGAATGCGGGAAAGTAAGAAGATGAAAGTGTGGGCAGAAAAGAGGTCATATGGATAGTAGCATGGTAGAGATGCAGACACAAACATACAAAGACTAACAGGAAGTGCCAAAAAATAGGGAGATATAGCCCACTTAGGTTATGTCTGTAACACATTAAGACCTCTTTAGTGCAGAAATGACAGAGAAGACAATGTTGCAATTCATACTGTCAGTATATTTATATCATATATGGCACAGAGTGGATAATGTGAGTTGGGAAAAGAACAGAAGCTAACTGGTACTTGGCTAATGTACATATGAAGAATACAGGATTGCTGTGCCTTACTGGACCAAGGTATGGATAGGCTGTTGACATGGTGCAGGCCAGTACATTGCCCATCACCATGCTGCCCTCCCAGGACACTATTAGGATCTGTCCTGCGATAATGTGTTATGTTAGGGGTGCACCTCTTTTTGGCATAGATACTACTTAGATCCATGCATACCACAGTAGATGCAGCATATATGATATGTATTGCCACTGACTATAGCTCTATATCCACATTTCTAGCTGTAAAATAGTAGTACTAAATGAAAGGAAATGCTAGAGAGGTTCTTCCAGGCAGAGACCGATATATTATTGCAGATCGTCTATAAGCAAATGCTACTGACAGATAAAAAGTGAATACACCATCTGTGGCAATGTGTGGCACAGGCTGGTTGTGTATGTTATTACTTAGGTGGCCATTCAGAACCTTCTATCAGGTTGAGAGAAGTGTCACCAAAATTATCCTAAATATCCCCAAAAGGCCCATGCCTCTGTGTAGGAGAGTATGGCCATGGTTGGGAGACCACCATTGCAGACCACCTTGACTGCCAAGCAGGAGTTCTTGCAGTCCCTGACTGCAGAAGACAGAATGGATATCAGAACTGAAATGTCTGCACCTCCTCATGCCTCTTCTGCTCATCCACCAGGCTCATATTATCTCATGTCCATAACACAGCTTAAGGACATGATATGTCATAATCTCAAGAATGCTCACAACACCATCTTTCCTGTACAAATATGTCTGAGATGCAGATACATTGCTATATAACACAAGTTATTTATGTTTACATTCTTTCCATAGCAATAATATATGAAGCTGGTGTATCACTGGGTGATGGGAATGCCACATATTTGTAATGTCAGGTACACGTATTTATCTGTTTCCTTTTACAGGCATGCCTAATGTTAGTGGCACATTGGACTCTGATGGTGATGGTGATCTTACAGTAACACAGTCAGAGGGAAACCGCCACTGTTAGCAATGATGACTGTGAAGGGCACACTACCAACTATGCCCAGTGACACAGTTCTACTCACACCTTACCAACAGGTTATGCCAAGGAGCTGGGAGAGGTGCGCTGATAGCCATCACCATCATGCTTCTTGGCCATTGCTTGAGTTGGATGCCACAATGGGCGTTACTCAATTTCTGCAGTCATCTAGACAGATAAATGCAACAACTTCCATGGCAGAGAAGATAAGTCTACTATGTAGTCCAGGTAATGATGTACACAACAACTTTTGGTACATAATCCACTTCATGTGAGAAGTAAACAGACCCACGAATGTCTCCACAGCTTATCTAGGCCAGTGCTGAAGTCATTCCCATGGCTATTGCTCCTGTACCTCTACTGTGGGTACATTAAACAGGTCAGACAGGTTATATTCATGTAGTGCTCATCTACTCCACCTACCCCTAGGCTGCCTATCAAAGACAGAGCAAGTGCCCATTGAGATGTAGAGCAAGCAGTAGCTGGGACACACAATGGTCAGGTAGTCACAGTTGTGTGCTTCATGATTGTCCATGCCTGTCAATGCCACTTCCAATGTCAGACATTGAAGGGCACGTATGTGTGATCAGGGACATACATGGCCTGCATCTTTCCCACCTGAGGCCTCACACAGTGGAAGATTATTTTAGGGGTGATTTGGGTAGCTGCTTCTGACCCACAGTTGCAAAGGGGTGCATGGCTATCCAGTATGTATATTTGTTAGATTATGTGCTGAAATTAACAACACTGTGAGTACTTATATCAGCATACTAACTTTGAATACCATTTGCACATATGCAGTACAAGTTGGTAACACTGTTCACCTTGGGCTGTTTCATTTATTTATTCAGTTTTAAATAGCCCACAGTAATGCTGTGTAAATTGCTGCAGCTTTCTGTTTGGTGCCTTGCCATGAATCTTGGGAAGAAAGTAAACAGAAAACCTATGATAATTAAATAGTACAGCAGAGAGTTGTAGAGTGTTGGCTAGAAAGTGCAGCAGTGTGTTGTGATAATGTAAGGTATGTAGTTTGTTTTCTTGCAGGCAGACATTTAGTATGAATCAATGATTGTAATCACTAAATAAAAGGGGCTGTGAGCTAGCTGTGGGTGAAAGAAACATGTATGTGGCTCAGGAGGGAAGTTTATTATTGCTATTATTATTATTATTATTATTATTATTATTATTATTATTTCCTTGTATGCAACCAGATATATTTATTTATTTAGAGAAAAATGTAAACTCAGATTAAGACTGGTTAAATACGAAAAGGTAAAAACAGAAGTAAATCCAACCAGTCAACCACGACAGTTGCTGTATAAAATCGTGGATTTTATTCAAAGAAGGAAAATAAAACCATAACAGCAAGAATAAAACACAGATAAGTGTTTTCATGCCTTTCTAAACAGGCCCTTCATCAGATCTAAAAACTGTTACAAACAAACCATCTTTTAAACACTTTTACCTCACCAAGTCATGTGATCTAAGAATTGGTCTTAAAGGGGCAGTTCCATTAATTCCCATCCTACCATCTGTGTGTAATTCTAGAATCTACTTCATCTTTTTACATTCTGTTTTATTCCTTAGGCCACCTTCTCTATTACTAGATATAAGTAATTCCAAAACTAAAAAAATAAAAGTATGACTGGTGTCATTCTCTAGAACATATTTATAGAATGCATTACGAACACCATTCTTCCTGATGTCATTTAAATGTTCTCTAATTTTGTCTTTCAAATATCTGTTTGTCTTACCTACATAGTGGTATTCACATTTCACACAGAATGACAAATATACTAGATTTTGACTTATATAATTTGTATAAAAACAAAAGACATTGCTCTTTTTTACTCACTGGATGTAGATAGGAATCACTTGTATGAATATATATGCAGATGTTGCAATCTCTACATGGAAATGTACCACATTTATCAGAGACAGAAACCTTCTTATTAGTGGATTTATAACACAACAGCTGTTTTAATGATCTGTTGCTCTTATAGCAAAATGTAGGTGCTTTACCAAGTACTGACCTATACCTACCATCAGATTCAAGTAATTGCTAGTTTTTCTTAATAATATCACAGCTAGTTCGAACATCCATATAATAAGTCATACACATTATTAAGTCAGAGCCTCTTGCATCAGAGATCTTTCTTTCACTGTTCACTAAACTCTCAGAGAAGCAAGGTTTAGCAACATCCCTCCTATGTTGGAGGACCTCATCACAGGCAGCCTCAACCTCCAAATCATTGTAGCCTCTACATTTAAAGTCACTTTTAAGGTTCTTAAATGAGTCATACATAATTCTCTCATCAGCACTTAAACATGCATATCTGTAGAACTGTCCTTTTAGCACATCAGTTTGTACATGTTTTGGATGCATGCTGTTACGATGTAAAACTTTATTCTTACTACACTCTTTCTTATATAATTTGGTAGTTATGCCATTTTTAGTAATTGTTGCATGGACATCCAGGAAATCAATAGATGTAAAAGAAGAGGTCAGATTAAATCTCAAAAAACTAGTTGTAGAATGTAACTACTCATCAAATTTGTGTAAAGCTTCCATAGTGCCTGAAAAATCAAAAACACATTGATAGCAAACCATACATAAAAAGGGATAAACTTAAGAAAAAAATTACCTTGATTGTATATATATATATATATATATATATATATATATATACTTATACATATATATATATATATATATATATATATATATATATATATATAGAGAGAGAGAGAGAGAGAGGGGCCACCCAGTATGCCAGCACCATATTTGCATAGCTGTTGGCACACATGCTGCTTACTCCTTAAATAAGAAAAAGAACACCAGATCAGGAGATCAGAATGGACATTTTTTTCTTTGCTCCTCCCCCTTCTTCTTTAAATAAGGATAGCAGTGCTAGATCAGAAGCAACAGACTTTTTATTAAGTTAAAGGGCAAGGCACCAGATTAGGGTATGGCAAAAGGTGCCAAAATAGCTACGCCTCTGCCTATTACAAACACTGGTTGCAAAAACAATCTGATGCTTGACTTAGCACTCTAGTGTGGTTTCTCTTTCTCTCAAACTTTTGGTAGACCATAACCGATAGAGAAATGTTTATATATTTCTGAATTGCTCAGCCATGATTTATCCTTATTTGTATTCCTAATGGGCTCATTAGCATAATGTTGCTCATTTCTATCATTATAAAGTCTTTAGCATATCATGCTGACCATACAATTTCATCTTCTGGTGTGACAGTGATACCTGTGTTTTTGAATGGACCCCATCATGCACGCTACCTCTTGTCAAATTATTTTGCTTAACACATTGTACTATTTGTTTCTGAATCCAGATATAATGTTTAAGATGCCACCCTGAGGTACATGGGAGTATCTTTTTAAAAATATACAGCTGGTCTAAAAAAAAATGAACAACTGTGGTAACTTCCCCTGTCTGCATTGTTTTACACTTCTAGCCCCAATGTCACCAACTCGTATGTCCATGCATCTACAATTCACTCACTATATATCAATAACCAAGCGTGTCACATCCCTGTATATTTGCCTCAGTTTAAATGCCCATTTCTCATGTTCCCAGTCTCATCACACCCCACAAATGTGTTACATCTCTAGGACTGTAGGCAGATCTGACTTCTTCCATCTTCTAGTTATGGTCTTCATCACCAAAACATGACCAGGACAAAAATATTTACTCTAACTTTGCCCATTTCACTTCTAGGGTGACACACAGAAAATAATTTTCCCAGCCAAGCTTCTCAGACTTCCCTTATACTTGGGCCAATATTTTTCTGTCAGCTCTGATAACTGCTACTTAAAACGGATCTAATGTAAAATAGTCCCAAAATATATGTCTCCAGAACCCTAGCTGCCTCTGTTTACACCTTTATCATCCATTAGATATTCCAGAAAACATTATAATCCATTTTCATTTCTAGAGGGTGTGATTCCCAATGCAACATTACTTGATTTACAACCTTCCTTCATTAAAATCTGGATATACAAAAAACTAAACTGTTCTAGTTGCAGCTTTATTTCCACTTTTCTTCTAATATTTGACACCTGTGAGTATATTTTGTTAACTACACATTTTCCATTTCATTGTCATGTTTATCCATAAATTAAGTGACCTGCTGGGGTTCAATTTGATCTTTGGTAGGAAATATAGTTATAATTTCCTAGGCCAGACATCCTGTCTCTGAGCTTGAGATCATACACAGTTGTAAAATTCTTTACTTATCAGCTTTCTTCCAGCAGAGTGCACTGTGGTTACATTTCTGAAGCTCAACACTTAACAATTTTTTTTTTTACATTTTTGAAACAAGCTTGTGGAGCATATTAATACTTACAATGACATATAATTATTTACAAAATTCTATCTAACTAGGCTGGCAGCCTTCATAATTGCTATGAACATTTTACAACTGTGGCTTAAATTAAAATAAAAATTAGTCTATCTGAGCTGGTAATATGGAGTCATTTTATTCCTTTGGGATCACTATTATAACTGCTTCGTGTCATGAAGGCAGAGCCCATTTCATTTCTATTTCCTTATTCATAGCTTTACTTAGCTACTTCAGTATTTGCTCTCCCCTGTTCAACATGACTCCAAAGGGATTCCAACAGGTCCAGGAGTCTTACCCTTTGATAACTCACTCATAACAGCCACCAATTCCTCCATTGAGATAGAGACCACTAATATAGCTTGCCTGTTGGTTACTTAGTTTGGATGGCTCAGATCTTTTAAGAATGAATCTCTTTTCTTCACTAAGGTCAGATTGTATGCCATGGGTGTATAAAGATCTTCATAATATATTTTAAATATCTCAAGTAATTTAACTGGGGATATCGGCACTTCAGATATTTATGCACTGCAGACACCTTGAACCACTTATACCATCTTATGCTGCATCA
Organism: Protopterus annectens; assembly: GCF_019279795.1. NCBI lineage: Eukaryota > Metazoa > Chordata > Ceratodontiformes > Protopteridae > Protopterus > Protopterus annectens. Next base: position 551,447,631 of record NC_056728.1, read on the forward strand.
AGTTTAGGACCAAATAACTCTGTGTGATTTTGGGGTATGTCAAACTCCATAAACATGAAGGATTTTGATTAAAGATCAGCTTTTGATTCAATAATTTTAACTGTTTCCCATTTCTCTTGAGCAATTTTCCCATGCAGTTTTATTCCTTGTTACATACAGACACTGCATTTCACTGATACATTCCTGCCATTTCTCCCAGGCAACTAGTCTGTTTTCCCTCAATAATCTTATTAAATGCTTCACATGCAGCCTTAATATTCTCTTAATTTTTTCACAACAGGATAATATATTATGTGTATTTTGAAGACTGTTACTCAGCCAAGCTTATTTAGAATAGTTATTTTCACAAAAAAAGAGTTATCAATTCTGCAATGTTTAGTTACTCTGCTAAATTCCTTCTTCACCAATAGTATCACTGTTACATGAGTCAACATTATAACAGGACATTAGTTCACCCACTAATATAAAAGATCCCTTGAAATAAGAGTCCTCTTTGATAGCAAATATCAATTATAGGCAGAAGAATAACATGTGAACCAATTTCCACTTAATTTTTCTGCTATAATTATGTCTATTAACACCATACACTTAATATTGCAAACCAGATGCCTTGACGTGGCACTTTAAATAGTCTATGCCCACAGTGAACACACAGATTTCTGTCCCCAGCCATCCTGTTTATCCCATTTTGAATGCCCATCATTTTTGTTAGCTTTTCCCTTATCTCTAAGCAGGTGGAATTTCAGGACATATAGCTCAAGGCAATTACTATTATTTTTTTTGCTACCACCCCTTTACAACTATAAAGCAATCTTCAAGATCATGTAGTGTCCCCAGTATTCTAAAATAAAAACCTCTCCAAACCAGAAAGGCTACTCCTCTCAGACCTCCTAACTGTCCCTATTTTGTAGACACACCCCTATGGTTTCTCAAAGTTTTGTTCCATTCCTCCTAAAATTGGAAATCATTTTGAAAATGTCTAAGATAATAGTGCAAACATTAAAAATGTCTCCCTAATTTGGGTCCCTTTCCTTAGTTATTTGTTTAAATTTGTTCCAAATTCTGTTGTTAAAAGTCGAGAGCTCTGATTTCTGTCTTTATGGCCCCTTGAACAACAGAAGCACCTAAACTCATACCCCCTTCTAACTAGCTTTTTAGATACTTTTTCTGATAATTGTTCCTTGAAGGGAGGCAATATTTGGAGAGTATCTTTCAAAATAAGCAGACATTCTAGATCTCTTCATGGGATTGGTAGGCCATTAATATTTCAAAAGAATAGAGTAGACAACTTTATAGATTATTTTCGACACTCGACACACCACAAAAGAACTAAATAATTGGACCAGCTGCTGGCAATGTGAGAAGAAAGGATACGGACACCAAACTAGAGCTTTTGTTCCTTGTTTAATAAAACAGAACTTCATCAGAAATGAAACAAACCACTTCACAAAACATTTAAATAAGAGCATCCAATAATCACATGATGTCTAACATCCAATGAATGTTCCACAAAATTTAAAGACACATAGCATAAAACAATATAATTTATAGATTAATTAGCGCAGTCATTTTTTTCATCCACATTAGTCTTATTGTCCTCGTTCAATTTTTCATTAGCTACCTGTATTAATTCCACCTTCACATCTTTCCTACTATGTTTTGATAACATACATTTAAGTGATTGTCCCTATAGGCCTAAACAATAGCACATTTTTCATTAGTTATATCTTCTTTCAATATCCTTTCACCAAAAACATTATAGGCCAGCATTTGTATGACCTTTTCGCATCAGGAATGCAGAATGCATTTTCCAGCTCACAATGCCCTTAAAAGATAGCATGTCTTCATTTCTATAAAGTATAGGTTTCCATAGTAATCATTTAAAACATAATACATTACTTGACTCTTCTGTAAGTAAACAATTAGACAACAAATACTTATGAAATTTGAATAAAAAATAAAATAGTTTACCCCCTCTTCTTTTTCTTTCCACAAACAACAATTTTGTATATATAACTGTGTTTAAGTACTTAAGTTTAAAGCATTGAAATGATACTGACATCAATATTTCTTGTGTCCTAGTCATTTAAGGTTCCATATTTATCCTTCTTCCATGGTTTGTTTCAAGCTTCTAGATGCATCACAGCATCTGCTGCTAATGACAGTTGCAAGTTGTGGCTGCTTATGGTAACAAGTGACAGCAGTATCACTGGGTAGGTGGCTCCCTTTACTAGTTATTCTCTATTGCCAACATCTCACTTTAATATTCAGTCATCTAAAAGCTCAGTACAAGTCAATTGACCCATGACTCAGGTCCAAATACTTAACAAAAGTAAAAAAAAAATCTTCCTTTTGCTACATCAATTTCCTTGACAGCAAGTATTGCAGGATGTATACAGTATATAAGATGATATGTAGATAATGCTAACTTACATAATGTTTGCTGTTATAAAAATGCTTCCTTTTTCTCTAATGCAGTCCACATCCATGGATATTCACCCTTTCTTCCTTTAGACCTTCTCATAACTAATCTGCCAGCTAGGTTTATTCTCTCTCTCTCTGCAGAATCTTTTTTTTTTCCTCAGGTGCAGTAGAGATGTGTTCACAGAGCTTTGCTTTTCATAATGGATTGCTGCCTGATTGTTACTCAGATCTCTAACCTTTTTAATATTTGCTTCTTTTACTGCCCACTGTTTATACACCATCCTGCAACATTTGACTTAAAAATGTATTTGCACAAGAGGGAAAAATACATTTTGAAACTGAGTTTATGTCTGTTATTGATGTATTGATAATATGCGTTGATGCATATTATCTATACAGAAAGAATGCAGAGTCCCTGTAATCACATCTATGCAGGTAAAAGCTGAACTCTCTAAAACCAAAAACACAGCATCCATGGGACTAGACAACATCAGCATTTTACATGAACTTCAGTACGAACTGGCTCCCCACCTAAGCACCGTGTTCAATCATAGTCTCACGTCAGGCTTTGTGCCCACTGAATGGCACACAGCAACAGTTATCCCACTCCACAAAGGAGGAGCCACCACTGATCCTGGGAACTATTGCCCTATTTGCCTGATGAGCCTGGTCTGCAAGGCCATGGAACGTATCATCATGGAACTCATAAACAAAGACATTGGTAACCTCCAAACCCCAAACTCTGGACCCCACCCAGTTTGGGTTTGTGAAAGGCAGATCATGCCTTCTGAACCTGATTGAATTCTTTGAGGAAGTCACCAAAGCCGTAGATGAGGGTAAGGTGGTTCATACAGCCTATCTTGACCTAGCCAAGGCTTTCGAGACCATCCCCCATTCTGGAATTATAGCTAAACTCACTATACTAGGTATAAATCCCCATGTCACAAGATTGGTTGCCAACTGGCTCACTGACAGAACCCACATTGTAAAAGCTGCAGACTCCAAATCTGACTTCAAACCAGTGACAAGTGGAGTACCACAGGGTTCAGTCCTGGGACCTCTCCTGTTTTGTATTTACTTCTCTGAAGTACAGGTTAACACAGAAGGCCTCTGGCTAATGAAGTTAACAGATGACTGCAAACTAGGAGCCATAGTCGAGTCCCCAAATGATGTGGACATCCTACAGAAGGGCCCCACTGAGACAGATACCTTGTGTCAGAGGCATGGCCTTAAGCTCAATGCCAAAAAGTGCATTGTCATCCCCTTTGGTAAAAATTCTGTACCCATGAGCTACCACATAAATGGCAGTCTACTTAATGCCGAATGTGTGATAAGAGACCTTGGGACCCAGGTGTACAGTAGTCTCTCCTTTGATAATCACATCACCACAGTAGTCAGGAAATCCTTCTATGTGGCACACCTCATCACAAAAGGGTTCTCATCCAGAAAAAAAGAGGTCATTGTTCCCCTCTACTCGGCACTCATTAGACCCATTATAGAGTACAACACCCCTTTTGGAATGTACCTCACAAGACATCTGCAGCAGCTGGAAAGGCCACATAAGTACCTCACAAAGAGGATTACTGGCCTCAAACAGATGCCCTACACTGACTGTCTCAAAAAACTCCAGCTTTAATCTGTAGCATATCGCCTACTCTGAGGAGATCTCTGCCTAATATATAAAGCTATGTTAAACCCAGAGCTGTTGGACGTGCTACACCTAAAGAAATCCCAATCCCTCCAAGCTACATGCTCTAGGGACCTAAACCTTGTCACCACAATAAACAAGACATGCCGGAGGGATAGATTCCTGTCCCAGAGACTTCCTGTATTCTGGAACAAGCTATCCATCTATGTCAAGCAAAGTTCCTCATTAGCACTCTTCAAAAAAAATCTTGATGAGTGGATGGGAAATAGGAAATACACCCTGGGGATCACTTATGTGGCTCTGCTCAACAGGGGCACAGGAAATTAACTTTTTTGGATGGCATAAGCCAGGGAACCTTGTTGGCTAGGCTTACTTAGACCCTTGGGCCGATAGCCTAGTACCTACCTATGAACCTATGCATAACAGAAATAAAACTGCCCCTTTTCTACATAGTATACATACTAGATAGCTCAAACCATATGTGTGCTGCCGTGTATAACAACATCTTATTGGAGCTCAGAGTAGAGAAAGTACTCTATCCTTTAACATATAAGCTGCAAAATTGAAAATCATTTGCATTGATCTTTCCAAAGTGGATGCCAGTCATGGAACAATGAGTCTATCTGCTAGTTTGTCTTCCCCTATACCAGTCCATGAAGCAGGTAAGCTTTTATAGAAGTCCAGAGGATCTTTATCGTTCACATTTCTTGGAACCCACTAGTCTCAATTTTATTTTTCTGTGAGTCTCGTACTCCATTTCAGCTAATTGCCAGTCTAGCATTCTCAGAGTGCTACAATCTCACTGCAACTTAGACACTAAATACAACTGAATGGTCAATGTCCTCTCTATTTCCTTCTGTTTGTCTTCAGTCCCTTTCACTTAACTATTTGTCCCAGATAGCTTCCCCTAAATGGAGTTCAGGACCCAGCGTTCTGCTAGTTTTTGTCTCAGATCACTCATGTCTGCAGTTTCTACTAGCATTTCATTTTGTGAAGATCTGTAATTTGTTTAAGTTGGATTTGTTCCTCTTCCTTCTCCTGATAGTCTTCTCTATTGTCTCCTCAAGATTTCCTTTAACTCCAAAATTGCAACATCAGCAGGTCACATAACTTGGCAGATAGTTTTTTTGCCAGTGATCCTGCAAAGGAAGACATTCATCTATCAATCAAGCTGCTAGCAACCCATTATAATCAGAAATCCAAATTAAGGAATTTGTTATGGAAACATGAAATAAAAGAAAACAATTGTGGTCTCATGTCAGTTGTTATGGCAAATATATTACATCTATAAACTAGCAATCAGATAGGAAATAAAGCCAACATTGTATAAATTTCATCCACAGCAGAAAATAATAAAGGCATTAATTTGCAAGAAAAACAGGTAGCATAAAAATTGATTTAAATAATCATTGGAATAATTGTAATGAAATAAAACAAGACAAAATAAAATGTTTAAGGTATCCTGTGAAAATAACAGAAAGTGAGAGCAAATATAGCATACCATATGGTTTTAATCATAACAAGAGATCATTTGACTATAATGAAAAAGGCATATGAAGAACAGTGCTATAAAAAAACATATCATGCTTAATGGCCGAAGGAAGATGATTGAATAAAATATATTTTATTATACTATGTTAAGTGCTTCAGTGAAATCTTTGATTGTAATCCTGAGCAGAAGGTTTAGAAAATTGTCTTACAGGTTGAGGAACTAGAATTTCTTATACAATTGGATAAGATAATTAAAGGAAAAAAAGTAATGAAGAAGATGTTTTGAATAAAAGTGATTTAAAGAACTCCTTTGACATTACAGAATACTTTTTCAAAATGTAGCACATTGTTAAAATGTTCTTGCTAACTGCAAAGATGCAATAGGGGCATCAGTTAAAAAAAGGTAAATTTGCCAAATACAAAGCAATTGATTTGTTAACCACTGAAGAGATGGTAATGGAAAAATGTATCTGGGATCATCAATTGTTTTGCAGATGTGGATTTGTGATCTACATCAGCATGGATTTAAAGTCAGGAATAAATAAAATACATTGTTGTGCTCTAGATGACTGTCACTGTCCCATATGGAAAATGGGAAAAGGGGGTTGTAGATGGATGGATGGATAGATTGTTTTGATAATATTATAATGGAGACAGATAAATGTTTGGAGACACTATTATCTAAACTAATCTTAGTACACATGCGTGTACCATGCATGGCCACATTATATAGTCTATGAAGAAATCCTTGTTTGTTTATCTAGATTAAATACTGGTTGAAGGATAGACAATAGATAATTACCTTTAATGGGATATTAGAAAGGAATGACAAAAATTCTAGATTAACCAGGGGAGATTAGAACTGCTGTAATAAAATATACAGATAATGTGAAACTATGCAATGCAATTGTATATGGAAGTGATACACAGACTTTCAAAATAATTTAGAAAAATTATCCCTTGTTGGATAAATGTGATCATTTTAAAATGAATATAAATCAGATGAGAAAACCAATGTCTTATATAGTGAAAGTATCCACAATCTATAGTATTAGAACTGATCTGGCAAAATAAAGTAGTACATGACTCCTTGGTATGTTCTTTGATACAAATCTAAATTTGAGCTATGTATGAGGACATGTTGTAGTAATGCCAACACTTTGATTAGATTCAGGATTTATTAAAGATTTTTCATAGCATCTTCCCATTCTACATGGAATAAACACAAAAAGTTACCAGATAAAATAGAAAAATCATCAGCTTTATATGTGGGATGGAATATTGTTAAATAATGAAAGATAAGGCTTCAGTAAGAAGCTTTGAACTTCTGTTCTCAAGTTACAAGAAATTCAAAATATACATAATATTTTGTCTCTAAGTTCATTATTTATTTACTGGTTTAAATTTTAGAATTAGTACAGGAAAGTAGCTTGAGTGAAGAGTCTCTAAGTTGAACAGGCACTTTTTTTCATACAAACAGATGTCTCGTTAATATTAAAAAATAATTATGGCGTATAGGATTGCTTAGTAAAATTCACACAAAGAATAAATGATAAACGATCATTGGATAAAATCCTAAACACGGAGTGACACAATTTGCTAAAAATGGTAAGGCAACATCAATGAAATAATTTTGATCACTTTAACTTCTCCCTCTAGATCTCTCCATAGCTCTGACCATTACCGGTCTATAAACCCAAGACCAAAATTGGATGCAACCTCTATAGCTATCATCCTACCATGTCACAGAACAGGCTTGTACTAGAAATTAGATCACTAAACCAATCTAGACAATTCAAAGTAGCTGCCAAAGAACACCTAAAAAGTCTGGTCTTGCCACTGTACTCACCCTCCATAAACTTCCCTTTAACTAAACAGTCCACCATCCACCCACTACCTTTTATCCATCTCCTACTCTTTGTATCTGTTAACACTCTCTACTCCTCCTTTCAAGTCTAATACCTGGCACTTTAAACCACAAACCATCTACTCCTGAGTCCAATATTAATTCCATTTCTCATTTATCACCTCTATGTCTACACTTGATAGTAACAAATGTTATAATGAATTTATTGCTTTTCTCTACTGTATAAATATGCCTTTATTTTCATTGCCACCTATTAAATCTTGTTTTGTAAATAATTTTTGTAACCTTTCTGCAAATTACTTTTGCTAAATTTACTTTATAATGTACTAAAGCTTTTCTCCCTTGGCCTCCACTGAAAAAGGGCTATTCAGCTCAGTTGGACTATCCCGGTCAACAAATGTAAAATAAAATAAAATAAAAATAAATAAAATCTTATACCACTTCCACTTTAGTATAAGTAAAAGACCTGTAATACTGGATTTTTTTTCTTTGTTTTAACAAACATATGACTTTGTACTGTGAGCTTTTTATCAGAACTTTGTTTTATTGCCTTTCTTATTGTTCTTCTTAAAGCCATATTTTTCAGTTTCTTCTAGTAAATAATTTCCCAAACTATTGGTGCCAGTTTGCGGTATTTCAATTTTAGCTATATGTAGCATTTCCTCTTGTATTCAGTGTTTCTTACAGACCACCACGATTTATTAAATTCAACTGCTTCAGAAATCCCTGGTCCCTCAGAATCAGTTTCCTTTTCTTAATATATATATATATATTATATATTAATAATTCTTAGCATATTGTTTGAACTGTGGTTTCTAAATTCTTCCCAGGATAGTGTCTCATTATCTGTTACTGTCCATCACACAGATGGCTATAGGAATTATCCTAGAAAAATGTGCATAATGCATGTATGGCCAAAAGTATGGGAAAGCCTCAGCAAGTGGCTGTTTGCTTGCACCAAGCTGTCTGGTCACCACTCAGACATATTTTTCTTTTCAGCAAGAAGGCTCAAACAAACTACACATTTATGACTTATTTTAGAGGTAAGTATGCTGCTTTAGGCTGCAAGGTGGCTTATGCATTCCTTCCTTGACTAGCATGTTATTGCCTCTTCTATCCTCAAATTACTGTGAGACCAAACTAGATGGGTGTGGCAAAAGGAGGAGCTTAGTATATGACTGGTTCATTCATATTCCAGAAAAGAAAAAGAAAAGGTAGAAATATGTACTATAAATAGCCACCAAGTATTTTCATTGCAGTCCGTGTGCTGAACTGTTGCTTCTAGTACAGTGCTGAACAGTCTGTACACTTCAGCTGTCTGAATCTAACCCTCTATGAACTCTATCTTATGGGCCTACTATATAATAACAGAGATGGGGAAAGCTGAACATAAATCCTTAAGCTTCACATCTATGCAAACCATCAGAATGAGAAACACAGAGAGACTAGGCAAATGCTAAGAAGGGTCTAGGAGGTAAAGAAAAATAATAAATACTTTCCATACCCACCATTTTCTTATTACAGTCTGGCACCCAAGCTTCTTTCTCTTCTTCCTTCATATGCTCTGATCTTTCTTCTGAATCTTTCCACAATAGACTGTTTTTGCATCAATGTCCTACCTGCATATAAATTAACCTCTCAGCTGTCCAGATTTTCGCAGAATGTCCAGATTGTTGCATCATATTTTTGGACTGTTCCCCATAAAATGTGTGGTTTTCTGGCAAATCTGTGAAGACTGAATTCACTAAATAATGACCGACATTTGAGTTTCAGACTTCATGATCTCCACAAAATGCATAGTAAACAAAACCTTTCATTGTGACAACTTTCTAAGTTTATAAGAGCAATATTTAAAAATTGTCCCTATTTTGGGCCTTTGTCTCTCAATTACTTTTGGATTTGTCTAAATTTCTTGTGCTGAGAAGTTTAGAGGTTTGAATACTAAGCTTTGTATAGACGTTTATTCATATTTTAATACTCTATGCAATAACACTGAACACAGAACTTTGTATGGACATTCATTCATATTTTGACTTTACTGTAAGGAAACTGTACAGCTTTCTGTGTCATTCTGATAGTAACACAATCCTCTTCCTAAAATGTATTATATCCCCTAGTCTGCACAGCATACCTGTTCAGGGTCAAACAATTAACTTCAAGGATTTTATAAGTTTAGATCAATTAGTGGATGTTAGGATCCTTAAACATATCTAACTTTGTGAAGAAAATCAATAAAAGTTAGGAAGCACAAGGCTTAATCCATGGGCAAAAAATCATAGGTTCATAGGTTCATAGGTTCATAGGTAGGTACTAGGCTATCGGCCCTAGGGCCCATACAAGCCTAGCCAAAAAATGTACCCTGGCTTTCGCCACCCAAGAAAATTATTTTCCTGTGCCCCTGTCGAGCAGAACCACAGAAGTGATCCCCGGGGTGAATTTCCCATTTCCCATCCAATCATCAAGATTTTTCTTGAAGAGTGCTATGGCATTTGAGAGGTATGATTATGTATTGGTAATTATAGCTAAATAATCCGTACATTATTATTTGAGTAGATTTCTATTTTTTCTTTTCACAAGAGATTATATTCGTGTATTCCAGACAGTTCTGGTTTTTGCTAGTTTGATAGCCTGAAAGTCTCTGTTACCTTTTCTAGCCTATGATTTGTACGCAGAGCTATAACTGTCTTTTCATATGTTTTGCTTGTTTATGGAGGACTAATGACATTGGTTATACTTCCCCCTCAACTCTATGTATGCTGTACAAGCTCATTTGTAGAAAGTGTTTATAGCTTTCCTTCTTTCTTACAATTAATTCCGTAACTGGTTATTTTCCAATAATTTCCAACAGTGCATCCTAGGATATTATGTTCTTATTTGTTATATAAAGGGTTTGTATAGAGAGTCTGATCATGACCACACTATTATGTGTTCTAGATGTGGATGCCAAGAAATTCACCTTGAGAGCAGAGCTTGAGAGGTGAATCTTGGCATCCATGTTGAGAAACCAAGTGCATGGAATCTTACCTACTCCATGTACTAATCAGTTACAAAAAAAAACACAGTGTGTTTTACTGGCTTTGAAAGACAGTAAAGCACTTAGTGGGTGCTGTCGCATAAACAGCAACTTAGGAAAAACTCAACGACAGTTTTTAAATACTGTCCTAATTTAAATAAGTTACTTACAGACTATTGCCTGTAAACTTCAGTGGACATAGGAAAAAAGATTTTCAGGGACTGAAGGAACATCCCTTCCCTTATACCTGACTGTCAAAGTGCTTTGGTGGTGTGTAACATCTGTTGCACACCTCTGAAAGAGCTGTTATGGTCAGGTACTGTGTTACAAAAGTGCATAACAGGTTTATCTTTTTTCTGATTTTGGAGCATGATCACAGCACTCCATGGACTACAGTTAGCATTTCACAATCTTGCACTATATTAATGTTGATCTGATGTCAGAACAAGATCCTCTGTTAGATCAGAAATTGATAGGTATGTGATTCCTGGAAAAGCCAACCAAAAAGGATAGGTCTGGAACTCTGTCTTGAAGGTGAAAAAGTTATATACTTAGCATCATGATACATATGAATTGGCAGTTCCATCTTCAACGGAATACCCTCCTTCCATTCTCCTGCTTTGTCCTGGTGGGAACATTACATTTTATCTGATTAGGCTTGAGTTATGTTTTATACTTCTGTTTATTTTGCTTACTCAGCCTTAGCATTGAGTTACACAGATCTGGAGAAGGGTCTTTAGACCCACAGCATTATTGGTAAAAGGGGGTGGTCCAGGTAGCTAGGTAAGGTTTCAAAATGCTGAGCTAAGTCCACCTGGCCATAGTTCAGAACATGATGAACATGGAACTATCAATCTAAATTTAGCTTCATAGAGAGTGTGCAGCTTTTGTTTTCTCTCCAGAGATTTTCAACATTTTGTCTTGAATAATACATGTAACATTCAGTTTTTCTTCACACACTGCCTCAAATCCATTAACTGCTCCATATAATTATTGGCCATATGTGCAAAAGCACCAGTGTTATTTCTTGAAATATTTGCATTCATTTCTTTGTTCTTCTAATGTTCAAAGTTTATGGATAAAATTACTGCATCCACTTGTCTCACTATCTTTCATGTGTTCAACAATTTGGATATGGAGGATTTAGCTCTCAGCAGCTGAAAAGCACATTATTACCCAGATCCAGAACTGAAACAGAGCATGGCCAACCAACTGTGTGATATACCTTGTCCCAGATTACAGCAAAATATGAGCACTACTAAATCCTGAGACAGTAGTTTTCTTTGGAACAACCACATATCCATCACCATTCTCATCTCTTGTCCTGCCTTGCCCAGTCTCTATAGTGAATGTTCCTAATTATGTATAGCTTTGGAGATGGCAAAGACAGCTAAAGGAGGTAAGTCTGTACTAGATCAACCTGTTTCTATGTTATTTCAGTAATGTTTTCTCATAGTTTGCCTCATACATTTCTTCTAATCAAGTAGATAAGTCAATATCTTTTTGAAGGGCTTATGATTTATATAACTCAGATAACCTGGGCACTATGCTCTTCTCCAAGTTCCTACCATTTACTGAAAATGGGATACCCTCAAGGTGTCTAGCATTTGTCAATATACTTTAATTGATAGCACTGGTAAAGATGTTGATGCTATAATAGATTCCATCAGATTCCCAACTTTTTGAAGTTAACAGTTCTCTTTTATATATTATTAGGTAAACACTGTTAAGTATTTGAAAAGAGAGGCAAGAATGTTTAAGTATGTCTGCTTAAGGGTGAATATGGCTAGCAATCCTATGGTCCATGATCACTTGCCTAATAATGCTCCTGTGCACATATGTGCTCCCATATGCATACACCAAAAATATAATCTCAGTGAATCCAGCAGGTGTATTCCCAACTGAAACCGATTTATTATACAGTACACATTTCAGAATGCCAGCAGAACATGTTTATGCCCATGTTAATGGCCTTTTATGTCCGACAGACATCCATCCCTCCAGGGTCCCATACCTGTTTGGAATTCTTTCTCATCTGTCCATAAAGCTGTAACTTTGTCTGTGTGTTGTGCGCATGAGATAGCAAAGACTTGCATCACATTTGTATGCCAGTACACATTCCTTTTCAGACTACAATTATCTGTGCAACATCTACATATTTAATTTTTTTAATTACTGTAATATGCATGGTGCTTTCTTGCCTACACTCCATAACTTCCAATTTGCAATTTTTCTTTTTGGTATACTATAATCTATGCAACTTCTGTGTGATATATTTATGTAATTTCTAAAATGTTCAGTATTGTCTTTTTTCCTATAATATGAAAGTGTCAGTTTGGGTCATGGCTGCAAAGGGTCCATGGATGTACTCACCAACCTAAAACTTCTAAATAAGTAAATTAATATATAAATCAATAAACAAATAGATAAACTTGATAACTTCAGGCTTTGCTAGAACTAAATAAGTTTTTGCTTGGTCCAAGCATGAAGATATGACATTTTAGCTGTAACTCCAGCATACCCTAACATAAATCTTAAGATCTGAAATCCTTAAGCTTTCGTTCTCCTTAAGGGGCATGCATTTTTCCTGCTAAGGCCTAGTGTTCCAGAATGACAGAAAAAAAGGTTATAATCTTTTGCTGAAATTTATCAACATAATCTTGACTTGACAATATATAGAATATCTCAAAATGAATAGAATCTTTGGAAATATAACCATTTTGACATATTGGTTATGTAGGAAAGAAGGTATAGTTTTTCCTAGTTGACTACTTTAACTCATATGTCAGGCACAACTTTATGACGGTACCTCTAGCCCTCTATATATTGGGTTGGTCATTTAGATATACCCAAAAATATGTATTCCTGTATAACCTTGATCAGTGAAGATGTGTCTGTAGAAGTTCTTCATAACAACAATGCTTGATGAAGGGAAAATGAAAAAAAAAAATAGTCATGAAAATATAACATCGATAAGCCTGAGATCTGTTTTATAATGTCCAGGAGTTCTTCTATAGCATCTTTTAGATGCCCTATCCAAAGGACTCCATCATCAGCAAATCTGTGATAAAAAAAGAGTTTAGAGTATGGAATATGAATTATTTATATCTAATGATCTAGCTAAAGATGTAACTTAAGATGAAAAGCATGTGGGGGAAGAGTGGGCAGCCTTGTTGTGTGCTTCTGGACAGGTGAAGCCCATTTGAGAATAACTAATTAGTGTGTTTTCTAACATGAGTGCTCTTGCATAATAATTTACATATTGTCTCTAAATCCTTGGCGTTTATTGCATTTCTTCAACATATGGCATAGGAAATGGTATTCAGCAGAATCAAAAGCACTTCTAAACTCTAGTAATGACACTACTGTTGGTTCAAGCCTTCCATCACAAATTGTATTCCTATGTGCTTAGAGACTTCTTGTTAGTCCAGTGGCCATGGCAATGAAACAAAATGCAGATGGTCTTATATTTAATCCACAGACAACGTTCAGAGCTTTCCTTTATTGTTGAGCTGTTTATTACGTAGGTGTCATTTCCAGGCACTTTCTCACTGTACTCTGAACAATAGAGTGACTAAAATTATTTTAACATAACATTATATATTTCCATTTGATCATGCATAACTATATTAGATTGCATTCTAAGTGAGCTAATTGCAATTTCTTTATACTGCTCAACCAAACAGCGTGCTAACAATTTTGCAGCTGTCAACCCTTAATCTCAAAAAGATTCAACTTTTTTCATATTTTTCATGTAAACTTGTACATTACAGTGATTTATTTTCTTGCTCTAATTGTATTAGGTTGTTTAGGAAAATGTATATTCTGATACCTACAACCTTACATTGCCTTTCTTCAAGTACATTGTCATTATCAACCTCTTTTGTCTTGTTTGTTTCTTGAACAGTCATCTCTCTTTTGCACGTTTGTATAACTCCTTATCTCTTATTTATAAATGTCTCAACATGCTATCCAATAATTGAGTTATTCTTCATTAACAGATAAATAGTTTCTCAGCCAATTCCTTGACTGTATTCATTTAGTTTCAGATGTAAGTAATAATAAAGGTCTAGTATACAATTAGTTTATCTCTTACCTAAACTACTGTGGCTTAGTTTCTAGTATTGCCGTACTGTGATCTGACTGGAATCCTATTCAGTGCCTAATCTCTGTTATCATACATACTAATCTTTGACCAATTTCACAGAAGTCTAGTCTGCCTGGTATGTTACCAATTGTCACAAAAACATATAATCCTTTACTGTAGAAAAGGTAGCCTTACAAATATTTTAAGGGCTAGTTCAAATATTCATCAATTCATAAATTGTTACTAGGTAATGATCCAGGACCCTTTCTAAGCCTAGCCAAGTTTTCCCAAAATAATAATGATGTCCTGTATAACTAATTTAGGTACTGTGCTGATTTAGAAAGTCTAATTTTCCTCTTAGGTACCTTGTTCATTTAAGGGTCTAGCACTGCACTGAAAAACCACACACCATGAATGAGGCCTTTTGTTCTCTTTCTGTCATTATTTCTTGAAAAGTGCTGTATTTATCCTATGTTGCCCTCTATGAGCTCATAGATATTGCCCAGTAAAGTTTATTGATTTGTGGTATGGATTCTTGAAAATGACCATCTACAGTTATCTCTGATTTCAGCTTTCAAGATCCAGCCAATGTGTCTGCGAATCATAATCAGCACATCCTCTTTAGATGAATTAGCACCACTAGATTTTCCCTAACAATTTGATTTTTAATACTATCATCAGTATTATTTCCTCTCAACTTGCTTTCCTGTAGTAGAACAATGCTGGCCTTCATATTATTAATTTCAGACATGACAGAATGAATGTTTGGGCTAATGACCAGACCCTTAGCAGTACATGTTACCTTTAAAATTAAATTGCCTTGGAACAATCATCTTCCTTATCTTGTGTTGAGACAACATGATCGGTAATCCCAGCCCGGATACAGACAGCAATTCTAATTGTCTGCAGGGTCTATAACACCATGTCTGTAACTAAAGTAAGGCAAATCCAGGAAAAAGCTAAACTACTATATCTTCTGTCTCACACAGCAACTTTCCAAATACAACAAACCCCCATGGATAACCACTGCACTGAAAGCTCTGCACAAATCTAGGGACAATGCATGGTCTTCATAGAGATAAGACACCTCACCGGAAAATCTCACTGGCTTTACTACTCTGCATAACCTAGCTAAGCAAGCCATTCACATGTACAAAACAACTATTTTAAAAACATACCACTTGATCTGCTAGGCAAACTCAAACATTTGTGGCAGGAAGTAAACTTTCAAACTAAGAACCTGAAAGATGAAATATAGTAACACTTAAATACTTAAACACAAAACTAGACATATTGTCACAGAAGAAAATTTAATATAAATAATTCAGTCCCATTAAGTGCCTCCATTCCTTGTTTTAGAAACTTCATCAGAGTAAATTTCTCACAGGCCAAAAATCCACAGATTCCACTTCCACCACTATCACCATGCAGACTTTTCAAGGGTAACTGTCTTCCTCTGACCTTTTCAAGGAATTCTTTCACCTACCTAGTACCATAAACTCTACCTTGCCAACCAACTTACTCTGCCCCACATCCTCATCTTCTGTTTTAAGAAAATTATACACAATGACCTTGACTTCCTACTATAAAGCATATCCCTGGATGCACTTCCTGGCACAGATGACCTACTCCCTTGATTTATATCACTCTACAAAGATGTCCTTATCATACTGCTTCTCCATATTTACAACCGATGCTTAACTCAAAATGCAATACCAGATATATGGAAAACTACTTTTGTTAAATTCCTTCCCAAACAGCCTGAGTCAGAATATGTCTCTCACTTCCTCCTTATCACCATCCTCCCTACACTTGGCAAAATACTTGAAAAAATAATGTACAGCCAACTGTCCACTTATATCCAAGAGTACCACAATCTCACCCTTAAATAGCATGGATTCTAGACAGCCTAGAGCACAATTACAGCATTATGGCCACTTACAGATGAGATCCTTCTCAATGTGGATAAAGGAACCCTTTCAGTAGCTCTCTTTGTTGATCTTACCAAAGCTTTTGATCTTATTGATCACTTCTTGCTACTTCATTCTCTCCAGTAGATTGGGTTAGCCCTAACACTATTAATGCCAACATTTCTTGATAAATAGGTATTTCAGAGTCACAATAGGCTCACCCCATCATCGTCAGTGCCCCTTAATGGAGGAGTGCCCAAGGGATCCATTCTTACCCCACTGTTGCTCTCAGACTTTATTAACAAACTCACCTCTGATCTTCTTAACCCTTCTGTTACTCTTTATGTGGATGGTATGATTATTCTTTGATTTAGTCCCTAACATTTGACTATTCAAACCCAGCTTTAGCCTAATCTCCACTCCCTTAATTCTTGACTAAACAACCATAAGCTACTCATAAACCCTTACAAAATAAAACGTATGATACTTAGAACCTCACAAAAGCTGGAAAAAAAGCTCCTAAAATCTCAATATTGCAGATCTCAGTGGTGATCCCAATACAAGCATCCTTTATGTACTTAGGTCTATGGCAGGACCACTTGCTTAACTTCCAAAGCAACATTAAAGACATCAGGAAAAAGATCAATTTTCTTTTATTCTGGTCCTGGAAAATATCTTCCCTTCTCTCCAGACCAGCTAGAGCTGCAAAAGGCAAAGCAGTCTTCATTGCTCAACTTGAATATGGTCTCCTCATCATGGCTACAGCCTCTCCACTCTACAGTCCACTGAAAACATAATTTTCTGATTTATTTTCAGTTCCACCCTCAGGAATACCAATGTATACCAAATGAAATGGCTACCAGTTTCCTTCAGAGTTGAACTAATCTTAGGGTCTCTTTTTTAAACTACTTAAACCAGATGGCTTCCCACTTCTTGCAGCCAAACTCCATAATAAAACTGCCCCTTACAACTTCCACCACATCTCCCAATTTACTACCTCACCCCAGACACTGCAAAGCAAACTGCACTGTCTGTACCAGACATTCTTTCTCTATTCTTGTACCCCAACTCTGGCAATCTCTCCCTCTGCATCTAAAGAAGTCTCTTCTTTCCACCTGTTCAGATCTCAACTAAAAAGGCAATATCAACAATCTGACTGCAAGTGCTTTTCCAATGGACAAATAATCTAACACTGTCCTTACCTGAATAACTTCTGTTTTGAATCTCTTTTCTCACCTGATGCTTCCATCTCATATTTATTAAAATTAATTCACATTTGCTTTTTTTTCACTCTGTTAATAATATTTACATATTGTATCAATTGTATTTAGTATTATCTACCTTCTGTTATTACTCAGTTTGTGAACTTGTTCACTTGGGATGTGCTGCAAATGGTCTTTTGTAATCAGTGTACTACCCCAGTAAAGAAACTAAATAAATAAACAAACAAGCTACATTTTCACTGAATTATCAGTGAGTGTAGTCAATTCCAATATAAGGTACAAGGAAGTAAAAAAGAATGACCATAAACTACTACTGAGCTGCTAATACTATAGCTTATAACAGTTGATAAGGTCAAAGATGCTTGTAAACTGGCCTACTTGGGGGGGGGGGCAAGCAATGGCTCCTTTTGTAGCATTAGCTACTCATGCTGTTTTCCTCCATCAGAAAACCTATTATATAATATGTAAGATCAGGTTTCATTTAAGTGTATTTTGTTAGACAAAAATAGAGTATCCTCTTTGCATAAGTCTAGAAATACAGCCATATTAAACCAGGACTTAGTATTCGGATATTGTTGACATCTACTTCCACTGTACATACTAAAGCATTCTTAACCAAACTACAGTGTTTGGAGACTTCATTCTGAAACATACAAGAAGATTTGGCACATAAAGGAGAGACTGGAACCTGCTCAGTACAGTTCTGGGTAATTAGCAGATAAAGATAGTCATTCCAGCCTCATTCCAGTTTATTCCAGTTATTTCCAGTTTATTCCAGTATTCTGCAGTCATATCACTATTAAACAATGGCAAGCCACCATTGATGTGGGACAATATTTGCAGTTAAAATAAGTCCCAAAACCCCACAACAACCTTATCAGCAGTCAAACTACATGTATCCTATGTAGCAGCAGTATTCCTTCAGAACATTACTTCAGAAAATCTACAGTAAGTCTCAAAGAACTTCAAAAAAGCAGCAGAGTACATTACTTTAGAAAATCTACAGTAAAGTTTCAAAGAACTTCAGATTCTCCAACATACCAGTGAAAAAGACATTATCCAGTTAACAGCAATATATCGGAAAACTTCCCCATCTCCAAAGCAGACAACAGCCTTTTAAGTTTCCAGTGTGACTTCACAGATCCAAGAAAATCCTTACAAGAGAGAATTTGGCCAAGCTGTGAGATACCAGACCACCTTCACAAAGCAATTTCAACTTTCCTTATGTGAGTATTCATTTTTATTATAATGCATTTTCTATCTAAATCAGACAGTAAATCTCAGAATGGTTTAAATACATTCGTAAATGTAAATGGTCTAAATATGTCAAACAGTACTTCTACTGTAAAGCCACCAGCAAATGTGTAGTTTAAAGTTAAAAAACTAGGTAAAGCAGCCTAAAAAACTGTGTTCCAAAAATATTCATTTAAATTTCAAGGTTATTAGTTCAAGCATGTTAAATATATCTAGACACAAAAGGGTTATATCATAGAAACAGAGTTCAATGGATGCACTTTCTCAGGATTCTCAGAATGGGTCAACATCTATCAGTATGGTTTCAGACTTAAATAACACACATTTTTGTTTATAGCCTTCAGAAATCCATAGAAATGCTATGGAACACAATTCAAAATACAGACTTAAGTCGCAGTATTACAGATACAGATGTAAACCCAGTCAGTGTACGTAACATGCAGATCTCCAGACCAACCACAAAGCAAACATTTGCAATGTCTCAAGTTCATATTATTTCAAATATCGATGTTCAGAATGTAATAAATTCTAGTTTAATGTTTTCAGAAGCTAGTGCAAATATTGCACTGAGGGAGGATAACAGGGATCAGAGTGAAGATCTTGATCAATTTGAAAAAGTAAACACAGTATAAATAATATACAGACTTCTGGGAAAAATAAAAAAAGAAATGCTTACCTTACTTCAAGTCAATGTTATTACTAGTGTTTCAGGGGAAAATAAACAAGAAATGCATGCCATAGCTGACGTCAGTGTTGTGTTTAGTTCTATAAAAAGGATTTTCAGCTTATCTATAAAGAGTGTGTCAGTCCAGTACCAAACCAGATTATTTATCTGTCATTATTTAAGGTTGAGAGAAATTACAATATTTCATTGTTTATAGAAAAGAAATTATGAAATAATGTACTGATTAATACAGAAACATCAATTTCAGTTATAAATAGTCCTTTACTAGAGGACATGAGTGCAGATATGTCAGGATTTGAAGGGTAAAAGTTTCAGCAGTGAGCAGTTCCATACTAGGTATGGACATGTCATCACAGTTACATGTTGTTTTAGACTTCAGTAACAAGATTTTATGGAAAAATAAAAATTCAGTAGTGCACATAGATGACACTTGTAAGAATATGTGTGCAGTAGATTGTGCAAATGATGTAAAAAAATTGAATATTTGGTTACAACAGGAACACACAAATTCATGGCTTAAAGATAAAATAAATACTGGTTCACTTGCCATAGCTGAGGTGCAGGC
Source organism: Protopterus annectens (assembly GCF_019279795.1). NCBI lineage: Eukaryota > Metazoa > Chordata > Ceratodontiformes > Protopteridae > Protopterus > Protopterus annectens. The sequence goes on from NC_056728.1 coordinate 551,467,798, forward strand.
AGTCAAGTTATACCTTTTTCGGAAACAGTATCTTATTCTCAGAAAAGCAAAGACAGACTGGAAATGGCCTGTAAGAAAAAAAAGGTAACAGTTTCAGGCTATTACTACCATTCTGGAAGCATATGTTGTGTATGGTATATCAGAAATGACAGTTAAGTTAATCCACAGACTAAAGGGTTTACTTTACAGATCTTACAAATTAATTTTTTGTGATGTTTTGTTTAGCGGACATTGTTAAGACCTTTGAATTATTGTAATAAAGTAATGTAATGCATAAATAATACCTTGATACAGGCAGAGACAGAAAAGCATTCATAGATATTAAATGAGGATTTGTTAGTTTACAGAATGTAGAATTTAAGGTCAATGCTACATTTTTAAAGTGACAGTGCAGTCAAACATTCAGATCCCATACAAGAAAAGAGTGCAGTATAAATATTATGTATAATTAAAGCCACAGGTTCAAATCTCATGTTACCTGTATAAAGGACAGCCAAGCAAAGTTCCAGAATCAGATCAGTTCAACTTTAATAATAAATGTGCATATGCAACTGGTTCAAGATTGTATATATTTCATGCAGAAATTGCAGTTTACCAAGCACATCAGAGGCATGCACTTATGTAATTGAGTTATCAGATTATAGGCCAGCTCAGTGAGCTGAACTAAAGACAGTACTGTGCCATAAAACAGTATGGTAAAGATCAGTTTAATATTATTAGTAGGTAAAGACAAGGTTACCTGACAAGCAAAGCACCCTCAAAACGAAAATGTCTGAATATAGTCCAAAAGTGAAGAGTGCACCAGGCTGCAAATAAATCTCACCAAATCTTCCACAGACTGTCCTTTATTAAGACAAACAGGTATAAAAATAGACAGGTAAGCGCTTTCGCGTTGGTATAACGCTTCTTCAGACCTTAAAAAATATATGAAGAATGCATCTCTTTATATACCATAGTGCATTGCACCTTAATTAAAAACCACTGAGGTGTAATTAATGTAGTTAATGACGCTTATAAATTCAAACAAGTCTGAATATAAATGTCTTACTAAATTATACAAAGCTTATGAAAACACATATAATAAGCTTATAAAAACACATATAATAAAAACACATAATTTAACACATAAGTTAAGAACACATAAAAAACATATATTAAAAACATATAGATAGCTGCCTATTGAATTCATAGTATATATGTACAGGATTCAATGGTTCAAGGGTCTACTAGCCAGAAAGGGTTTGAGGGATATTTTATCGTTAAGCCCATAAAGATGGGCTTGTAGCCTAAGAATCCATTTGTTCTCTATCTCTTCTGTGTGGCTCTTAATATTCCCTAGCCTATTAGTTCTTATTAATGTCTCAAGGACCATAAATTTAAAACAGTGTGATGATCCTTTGTCTAGGGCATGTCGTGCTAGGGCATTTGTTGTATTCTGTTTATCAATTGCATAAATGTGTTCTCTTATCCGCTCACGTAATGTCCTGTTGGTTTTACCAACATAGAAAAGGTTACATTGTTGGCATTGAGCGAGATATATAACATCTCTAGTTTTACAACATGCATATCCCTTGAACAGATATTCACGTCCTGTATGTGGATGTATAAATTTATCTGTTGCAGCTATATATTTGCATTGCAAAAGTTCCTGTCTTGTGTGATAAAGTATTGACTTTGTTGATATTTTCATAACATAGTCTCCTATCTAGGGACTTCATATTTTTATAAGATATTGTTGGTCTAGTATCAACAAAATCTTTTATTTTCTCATCCATCAAAAGTAATTTCCAATTGTCGCCTATAACCTGCCTAATTTGATTGTTAATATTGGTATATGGAATAATCAGTCTGTTAACTGCTGGAGGATTGATTTTTATGTTCAAACCATCATTGTCATCTTCTCTCCTTAAAAACGGAGTGCCCTTACCTGCTCTATGGATGTCCCCATGAATTAGTGCTTCATGTACTTCTGTCTCCTTATACCCCCTTTCTAAAAAATTCTTTTTGAGCATAGTTTTCTGTTTGTTGAAGGTTGACTCTTGGGTGGTTAGTCTAGAAGCCCGTAACATTTGGTTCTTAGCAATGTTTTTGTGTATGTGCTTGGGGTGCATGCTGCTGCGGTGCAGTAAGTTGTTTTTCCAACATGTCTTTCTATATAACTCTGTGTCTATTCCATTTATTCCTTTAGTTAACTTAACATCCAAAAACACAATCTCTAAAACAGAATGACTACATTCAAGAAATCTGGCCAAATTCAGGAAATCAGTAGTGGCATTCAAGTATCTAACAAATTCTGTTAATAATGTAACTGATCCCCCCCATACAATGCACACATCGTCAACAAATCTACTATAATGTTTTAAGTATTGACAGTATAAAGCATGATTAAATATATAAGTATCTTCCCATTGTGCCAACACCAAATTCGCATAGGTGTTGGCACAAGGGGTCCCCATGGCCACCCCCTTAGTTTGCAGAAAATACTCATTGTCATATAGCAGAACAGTTTAATATTATTAGTGACAGTTTTATGCAGTAACAGTTCTTAATATCTATCCAAGAAAATTCTAGACAATAATGATAAATCCTTGCAGCATTCCGTAGTACTGAAAGAGTTAAATAACATTGTCTAAAAATCATATCCGTCTGTGAGTGGAGATCTGCACATTGAAGAAATTCTTTTGTAAATTAAAATCTGAAGGTCAAAGAGTCAACAGAGAAAATTCAACAGTTAAGATTAATTTTAGAAAGGTGCAGAAATTCAAATATTAATACAGTGTCAGATTACTACTTTAGCTTCATTTCAGTTTATGGCAGAGAAAACAATGCCACTGAGGTTTCCATTTGATTTAATAATAAAGTTACACCCCTGGATTCAATAAACTCCATGCAAGAATAGCACTATTCTTGCACAGGGAGGTTCGTATCTATATAGCACAGCAGCACGCCTAGCATATTCATGAAGGCGCATTGCTGTTCAACTTATACAGACATGAACCATGAACAAGTGCAGGGGGCATGTTCAAGTAGTGCAAGGACATTGAACACACCCCCTGCACTCAGAAAGTGCCATACGGCACTTTCTAAATTGATCTGGCATAATATTAAAGAATTAGTATAATATTATGCCAGTATTTCAGTGTCCGTGGACACTGAAATGAAGCAAATGATCATTTCAGTGTCCACAAACACTGAAATAAACACAGCATCAAGAAATCAATGCAAGGAGTGTGTGACAGGTTCTGTGACACACCCCCTGCATTGCAAAAGTGGCGTACGACACCTCTGCAACCTGCTAAAGCAGGAAATGTGTGCAAATGCACAAATAATGAGGATAAATCCCTCAAAGGGACACAACACACATATTGCCCACTAAACTTAAAAAGTTGGTAGAAAACAGTTTATGTATTAGCATGAATTACTGAAGGGTAGAAGTCTGAAAGCAAATGTATGCCAATATTCCCTGACAGCAGTGCATGTGGACAAAGGCACAAATAATGGGGGGATCAGTAAAATAGGGACATCTCTGAAATTCTGCCCTCACATGCTTCGAAAGTTGATAGAAAACAGGATATGTATTAGCAGGAGTTCCTGAAGGATAGAAGCCTGAAAGCCAAATGAATGTCATTATTTCCTGATTTCAGTCCCTAATAAATTGTCAGAACACTATAAAACTCAGTTATATGACATAAGAATATTATAATAATATTATATATTTTTTCTAGGGTAAGGAATGTTTAAGAGTAGGTAAGTGGATGTGCGCATTACAGCCCATCGCTTACCATAGCTTAAACAGCCCATAGGAGATAAATGCAAATATAGAGGTGAATCTTCCAAGCTGAGATAGTGTATTGGTTAAAGTTCTGACTTTACATGCAGCCATTCACGGTTTGAGAACCAAGAAAGGTAACTTGTTTTTCTATGGGAAAGTAGTGTTAAAATTATTTTTGTAAATTTAAATTATATAACAACTGTTTTTTTGCCAACCAGGGTAGTGTAGCTGGTATACAATGTAAGTGTGAATGTATATAAAATGTGAAACTAGCCATGTACACACAAGTGCACCATACAGTATAGTCATACCCTTTGCCAACGTAACAAAATCACATAGAGGGATGTCATGTAGAGTATATGATATACACTTAATAAATGAAAGCATTCCTCTGACATATTAAAAAAATTAAAAGTGAGCAATGGTTAGCAATCCTCAGCCTTGCTTAGCAAGTGTAACCATTGCTAAGATGTTGCTAAGCAGCAGGTAGTTCAGCTAAGTGGATTTGATTACAGTTAGACAGTGCTCAACAACTTTTCCTTTAAGCAGTGTTAAAACTGGCTTAGCGGATTTGCACACTGCTTAGCGAAGCTTAACCTTTTCAAGCTTTTCTCCCCTGGCCTCTGCTGAAATAAGCCTTTTCGGCTCAGTCAGACACCCCCGGTTAATAAATGTAAAATAAAAATTAAATTAAATAAAAAAATATGCACATCTATATGTGTATGGAGATGCATATATATGGAAAAATATCTAAATAATATAGAGATATACATATTAAATATATATATGTATATATATATATATATATATATATATATATATATATATATATATATATATATATATATATATATATATATATATATATATATATATATATATATATATATATATATATGCTCATAACATGTAGTGGAGTCATACCTCAGAACCATACCTCTCAACCGCTTAATACAAGAAATCTGGCCAAAGGCTGTCCAAATGGGGGAACAACGGGCCAAAACTAGGGACATATATTTTAAATATTGTTCTTATAAATGTAGAATGTTGCCAGAGTGACAGGGTTTGTTTCAGCATACATGTTCTGAAGGTTGTGAGTTTTGAAGCTGAAATGTATGCCATCATCTACTGTCAGAAATCCTTAGATCATCACAGGGATTTACCAGGGATATAAAAATAATGAATTTGTGGAACAAACCAGCAATATGAGCAATAAACCTGGACATTCTGCAACAATCTGGCCAGTCGATAGGTAGGGTCAGAATCCCTTAGTGCAATGAATCTGGACCAACTCTGACAAAGTGGGTGGAAAGCCATGTAAATAGAGACATATCTGACATATTGTAGTAGATAAGCTGACACAGTTGCTGCAGTAACACCCTCATGTCTGTCCTAACATCTATTGACTGAAATCGCACAAGTCCATCACTCTATTAATTTTCACTAGTTAGTGACTGAATGCCTCACATCATCCCACTCTTGTCAGAAATACACAACATTTATGGGGGCCAAGCAAAAGTACAGCCTACAAATATCTGGACATAACATCGCATTAGGGAAACTACACATAGCTGCTAAGCATGTCACCAAGCACCGTCCAAACTACAGTCAGACTGACACACTAACCCAAATCCCCTATGGGGAATTGCACATGTATTGGTGAATATATCAGGTACTACAGGGATGTAACAGCACTGAAAAATAGACACCAGTGTGAAAGTGCATACCCACAACCAATTCCACCACAGTCACAGTGACATACTGGTAAGCCAAAGGAACAGTACAGTATAAGGACTGTGTGAACAAAAACATCTCAACATGTTTGCCACTCACACACTACCCCTACATATACAGTCCCAATTCACAGTGTAGTATGATGCCTGACCATGGTATGCGACATGTCTCAGTCTGCCCCTACAAACATATACAGCTAATAGACCACCAGAAACTGGAGCAGCATGCACAGACAGATAGAAAAGAAGCCATAACACATACATCTACCCCCACCCTACACAGGTCAAATAACACTGACACACTACACTGCTGCACAATCCTGATAGTCTGTCAAAAATCACCAGAAATAAACAGACCTCTCAACTGTTCAGAGTCCCACAGAATGTCCAGGCTTTGCCCTCATATATAAGGCCTCTTACACATAACATGTCTGGCAGTCTGATACATCACTGGGATGGTATCAGGAATGAAGGCACTAAATAATTATATACCCTACATATTACCCTCTTAATGCATGACATCAGGACAAAGTCTGACATACTTGGGGGACAGAGGCCCCAAAACAGGGGCTTATGTGAAATATTGCTGTTATAAACTGAGATAGTTGCTGGTGTAACAGGGTTTGTTTTAACATATCTTTTCTGAGGGATAGGAATTCAGAAACACAGTTGGATGATATAATTTACTAACTGCAATGCCCATTGAATGCTACTGATTTTCCAAAGAAAAAATATGTCTGAGGAACACACCAAACATGAGAGTCCAAAATCTGGCCATTCTACAGATAGCCTTACAGTTGAGAGTTATGTCACACACATAACACTGTCAGACTTAAAATCACACAGAAAAGCCATGTTCACACAAACCCTGTTAAACTAGCATTAATTCAACTGTATAACAGCAATATGTACGTTCTGTCCTTTTGCGTGGAACATTTCCCCAGTTTGTTGGGCTGTCTCCACAGTTTTCATAGTAAGTGGTATTTTCGGCTACCCTCTGTGATGCTGTTGTTCACACACCTCCATGAAGTCCTCCTCACAGGCAAGGAAAAGGGTCAACACTCACATGAAGTACTCAATTATAGGAGTGTGCTGCCATGCCATTGGCTATAGGAATAACACCACAGCTGTTCTGCATGCAATTAGCAAGTTGGGGACACCAATTGGTGCACAGGCCATCAGCTGCTCATGAGCATAACCTACAAAAGGCAAGCTGCTGCCTAAGCAAAACAGATGTATACCCTACATCTGGGAGAGAGAGAGAGAGAGAGAGAGAGAGAGAGAGATCCACACACACACACACACACACACACACACACACACACACACACACACACACACACACACACACACACACACACACACACACACACACACACACACACACACACACACACACACACACACACACAAACACAGACCAAGAAACAAGCTACACACAGTGGAATAAAACCAACCATACTTGGCAAAAAAAAGGTATGTCAAACAAGTAAGCATGTAATAGAATGCAATAGGGGGTATGTAATAATGGGAAATATAAAGTTCAACAAATATGTCTCAACAAGACTTGCTGTACTGATATATTGCTGATCAAAACCTATGCCCCTAGCAGCTAGGTCTGTCTGCAGTGACACAGATCACAGCTCATGTCCCTGAATCACCTCAGGAAAGGATGTCTCACATATGACTACTACTGGAGTGTGTGTTGAACAATACTGACTGTGACACAGCTAAGCCAGCTAGTGGGATGTCATAGATAGCCATATGTTAATTGTGAATACAACTATGATATACATGTCTGTCACATAAATGTAAGAGACCTATACATGGTATTTGCATAGTGAAATACTGTTTCAGATGCACACAAGTGATATACTGAGCTCATACCATTCAACTCCCCAGTGTTATGCACACTGACCATATGTGTGCCTCATATTTCTAGTCATGTACTCATAGAGTTGGTTTATGTCTGGCAAATCATTGGCAACCTGTGAAGACTAACATTATGACATCTCCTTCCCTTTCTTTAGGTTGTTCCCATTAGCTGTCACCACAGTGGATCATCTGTCTCCATTTCTTCGTGTCCTCTGCATCTTGCTTTGTCACACCAACCACATGCATGTCCTCTGTCACCACATCCATACACCTTATCTTAGGCCTTCCTCTTTTCCTCTTACCTGGCAGCTTTATCTTTACCATACTTTTCCCAATATCCTCAGCATCCCTCCTCAGCACATGTCCAAACCAACATAATCCCTCTAGTCTCTGGCTTGGTCTCCAAACTGTCCAATTTGGGCAGACCCCCAACATACATATCCCTAATACTGGTTACCCTTGTCACAGCCAGTGCAAATGCTAACTTCTTTAACTCTGCCACGTCCAGCTCTGATCCCTACTTTTTTGTCAGTGCCACTGTCTCCAACCCATATAACATAACTGGTCTCACTAGCATCTCATAGACCTCCTAAATGCACCTGTCACTCCCACCACAGAACTCTCCACTGTCACACTACCCTTGTACATACCCTGTAGCACTCTTACAGATTCCTCTGCCACTGATGCTTCCTCATACAATACCACAACTCCTCTCTAGGCACCCCATCATATGCTTTCTCTAAGTCCACAAAGACACAATGCAACTCCTTCCGACCTTCTCCGTACCTCTCCAGCAACACTCTCAGAGCAAACATCACATCTGTACTGCTCTTTCCTGGCATGAAACCATACTGCTGATCATTAATCCTCACCTCCCTTCTTAACCTAGATTCCACTACTCTTTCCCATAACTTCATGCTGTGACTGATCAATGCTATCCCCCTGTAGTTACTTCAGCTCTGCACATCACCCTTATTCTTATAATTGGTAATCAAACACTTTTTCACGACATCTCACGCATTCTCTCACTTTCCAAGATTACCTTCCACAGGTATGTCATCTGGACCAATAGCCTTTCCATTCTTAATCCTCTTCATAGCTATTCTCACTTCTTCCTTGCTAATCTGTTGCACTTCCTGATTCGCCATACCCACATCATCCAACCTACTCTCTCTCCCATTCTCTTCATTCAACAGCCCCTCAAAGTAATATTTTCATCTGCTCAACACACTCTCCTCGTTTGTGAGTACATTTCCCTCATTATTCTTTATCACTCTTATCTGCTGCACATCCTACCTAGCTCAGTCTCTTTGTCTAGCCAATTGTTACAGGTCCTATTCTCCATCCTCAGTGTCCAATCTTTCACACAACCCTTCATACACCTTATCCTTAACCTTTGCCACCTCTCTCTTTACCATGCACCCCATCTCCTTATATTCCTGTTTACTTTCTTCATCTCTCTGACAGTCCCACTTCTTCTTCGCCAATCTCTTTCTCTGTATACTCCCCTGTGCTTCCTCATTCCACCACCAGGTCCCCCTGTCCTCCTTCCTCTGTCCAGATGCCACAACAAGCACATTTCTAGTCATCTCCCTTACTAGCTGTGCTGTAGTTACCCAGATATTAGGTAAACTCTTCACTGCCACCCACTGCCTTATCTTAACTCTTCCCAGAACTCAACTTCACAATCACCCTTTTTCAGTTTCCACCATTTGATCCTGGGTGCTGTCCTCATACTCCTCCTCCTCTTCTTGATCAACAAAGTCATCCCACAGACCAACAATCCATGCTGCCTAACTACACTTTCCTCTGTCATCAATTTACAGTCTCCAATCTCCTTCAAACAGGCCCTCCTGCTTAGGAGATAATCTGCCCGTGTGCATCTTCCTCCACTCTTGTATGTCACCCTATGCTCCTCTGTCTTGTTAAAATATGTATTCACCACAGCCATGTCCATCCTTCTGCAAACTCCACCAACATCTCACCTTCTGCATTCTTTTCCTTAACCTACCCATCACTTCTGCATCCCATCTGTTCCCTTCACCAACATGCCCACTGAAAGTTGTTCCAATCACCACTCTCTCACCCTTGGGTAAAGTCATCACCACTTCATTCAACTCAATCAAAGATTTTTCTGTCTCATCCATTGCACACGCAACTAATGGAGCATATACACTAACAACAGTCATCATTACACCATCAATGTCCAGTTCATTAACATCACTCTATCTGACACTCTTTTTACCTCCAAAAACACCCTTGCCATACTGTTCCTTCAGGATAACCCCTACACCATTTCTCCTCCCATCCACACCATGATATAAATATTTGGACCAGACTCTGTTACACCTAGCCTTACACCCCTTCCATCTGGTCTCTTGCACGCACAATATATCATCCTTCCTTCTGTCCATCATATCAGCTAGCTCTGTTCCCATACCAGTCATACTGCCAACATTAAAAGTTCTTACCCTGACTAACACACTCCTAGCCTTTCTCCTCTCTTCCTGCCATATGAGCTTCGGACATCTTTCAGAGTATGTCTGTGAATGCAAAGGCTACTGTGCTATCAAATGACTTGTATGTTACAACAATATTAAGAAAGTGTCACTAATTTTGGCCCTTCACCCCGTGTATGTGTGGCATCCTCCAGATGTCCTACTCTTATAGGTTGACAGGAATGACTGAGCAGCAACAGCATAAATACAGTGTGCCATACTGACATAAAACAGAGGTGTATATCTGTGCACATCTATGTATGAGTAGGTGTACCTTTTTTGCAGACTGTGATAATACTCAAAGGTCATCTGACTTTAGATTTGGGAAATCAGATTTTGTTCCCCCCATGAACAAACATGTTTCCATTTTTAGGGAATGCATAATGAAAGAGCTACATTATTCTAATTTGTATGAGCCAACTAACAACAATCTTACTGCAGCAGAAAGGCAAGCTCTGATGGAACTTAGGGATAATCACAATATAGTAATAACTATGGCAGACAAAGGGGAAGCTGTTGTGATTTTGGATCATTCCACATATAATCAGGAAGCATTGCGGCAACTAGCAGATTCCAGTTTTTATATGGAATTAAGCATTGATCCTACTCCTTCTTTTAAGAGAGAAATTGATGCATTTCTGCATATGTCGGTTCAACAGGGCATTATTACACAGCAGGTAGGTACACAACTTAAAGTAGAGGAGCCTATTCCTCAATACTTATACATGCTACCCAAAATACATAAAGATCCATTACATCCTCCGGGTAGACCTATTGTTTCAGGTAGGGGTTCCTTAATGGAACCATTGTCAGCATTTCTCACGTTCTATCTGAAGCCGCTGCTGATTTTCATTAGGTCCCGCATCTAAGACACTACCGAATTTCTCAATATTATCAATGACTCTCAATTGGAATCCCATTGGTTGCTTTGCACACTTGATGTGGCTTCACTTTATACAAGCATCCCACACGATCTGGGAATTCTGGCTGTCTCTTATTGGTTATACAAATCTAACCTTTATTCCATGGGCTTTAATAATTTCTTGATCAAATTAACTGAATTGGTGTTGCGTAAGAATATCTTTTATTATCAAGGAAAGGCTTATTGGCAAATTAAGGGAACTGCGATGGGTGCTTCCTTCACACCTATTTATGCAGATTTGTTCATGGGGTATTATGAGGCCAAGTATATATATGATGTTCAGCACAATTTATTTTTACATCATCTGGACATCTGGCGCAGATACCTAGACGATTGCTGGATGGTGTGGCGTGGTAATAGGGAAGGGTTAATCCAGTTCGTGGATTACCTGAATAACAATTCTTTTGGCATTAGGTTTACTGTTAACATTGAACATTCTAATATTGTATTTCTGGATGTTAAGGTGGCAAGACTCATAGATAATACTTTGTCTACCACTATTTATAGAAAATTCCCGAAATACAATACTATATTACATGCTAATAGTTCCCATCCACGCCACATCATCCGCAATATTCCAAAATCTCAATTTATGAGAATTAGACGGATCTGTTCATCTGATCAGGAATATCTTGATTCCAGTCTCGATTTATTTCATAGGTTTTCCGAAAGGGGTTATAATTCTCAACTTCTTTCCAATGTTGCAGAACAAACTAACAGACTAACACGTCAGGAGTTGTTGTGTTATAAATCAGATGATAAGGATTCTAAGAGGCAGAAAATCAAGCAACCCTTACGGCTAGTAACAACTTATGGTACCAACACCAATCGTTTTAGGGACATCATTAATCAACATTGGGGAATTCTTTTGTCACATGATATTTTGAGTAGTGTGTTGCCTGATCAATGTCAATTTTCCTACCGACGGGGGAGAAATATGAATTCATATTTCACACACTACAAAAGATATATTCCAAGTCTTCCACAACAAAGAACTTTATCTGGGGAGATATTAATGGGCTGCTATCCTTGTGGTCATTGTACGGCCTGCCAACATTTAAACAAAACTAGAGAATTTACTAGCAAAAACACCCCTAGAATTTTTGAGATTAAGGTTTTTGCTAATTGCAGCACGGATTGGGTTGTTTATTTGGCAACCTGCACCTGTTCTGCATTTTATGTTGGACAGACGTCCAGGCCGGTGAAATTTAGAATAGGGGAACATTTAAGTGCAATTAAAAATAAACGTGTTGCCAATGCACTCTTTAAACATACCATAGAGCATCCATCTGCAGTTTTCAAATTTGTAATTATAGATAGGATAACCTTACACAGGGGTTTTAAAGCTGGATGGCATCAGAAACTTAATCAAATGGAAAACATGTGGATAATAAAATTGGGTGGTTTATTTAGACCTGGATTAAACACTTTGGAATAGTTTATTATTTATGATTATACCAATTTTTGTTTCATGAACTTTAATACAGGAAACATTTTAGTGGGGATGTTTTTCAGGTACTATTAGGTTTTTCCTATACAATATTAAGTCATATTTATTATGATTTATTGAAATAAATATTAAAAAATAGGATACATTCTAGTGGATATTTTCCATTTGTATTATGAGGTTTTCCTCACATAACATTAAGTTACATTTATAATGATGTATGGAAACAACAACGGAGATATGTTGGCAAGGATATTATTCTTTTCCTTATTTTATAATCATATGTATTATATGATTATATATTTTGTCTGTCTCAGTGTTGTTGTTTTTCCAAATAATTTTTTTGTATTTCAAAATAGTATGTGTCCTTTAAATTATGGTACATGTCCCTTTAAATGGGTACTATAAATATGGTACTCATGTGGTGGTGAGTTCTGTTTCAACATGCAGCATTGATAAAGGCTTTATGATAGCCGAAACCGGTTTGCTTTTATAATGGTATTTTGCCATTATATGTAGTATGTTTGTTAAATAAATCTTTTTGTCAACGAGCGATTCTTACGTGCTGGCTCGTTTTTTTAAATTTTACTGGTTGGTTGGGGCCGTGCACGTTGTCCTGCATGCGTGAATCTTTTGCTAGGTGTACCTGGACGCCTCATAACAATAGACATGGGATACAAAATGTCAGGTAAATAAGCTGTACATGTTGTATATGTGTGTACTGTCAGTTTATGTGCATCCAACAGAGTTAAATTTCTACAGCTACTGGTTGCTGCATTGCCTTGATACAGACATGGGTACTAGAATAAGCATGATTATCAGGTTGAAATTTCAAAGTTATCCAACTATGTTATGACCTTGTGTCCATGCCTACTACAAACAGCCATATGACCACCGACATAGCTGTATGGACTCAGCAATACCTTACCTGTAAGACCTGTCTCCACCAAAGTAGAGTAATCTCCTTTTCTGGACAGCAGCAATACACAAACCACATAATTGGTCACTATGTCGGCTGTATAGGTCAGAGTAGGAGCAGGCACCACCGTGGCAGTGAGTCAATCTTTGTCTGAATGAGCATATGAGGTCCCACATGGATTACTGTAAGGCTAACTATGAGTACAAATTGGAAACACCCACCAAGGGCAATCACAAGGCCATCTTCACATATGTCTGCAATCTCAGATGTGACAACACAACCCACCCTGTAATGGTGGTCAGTCACACCACATACACACACACACACACACCATAGCTATCAGCAACCTGCTGCAGACAGGTTTAGGGAAAACATCACCTGCCTGGCTCATCATCAGTGTAGGTGGATATGCACAGCACCCGGACCCCCTCCCCTCATCATCAGGGAGCAGGTGCATACTGCCTAATCAAAGTCAATGGGACCTGAGAACATTCCTGTCTGCATCTTTACATGAACTCAGGCATATGCTTCCAGCTCCAATAACCACTGCATGCAAGCAAAGCCTGAGCACCATTGACATCCCATCTGCAAGGAAGACAACCACTGTCATCCCCCTACACAAACGTGAATGATGAATGGTGGTTTATGCAATGTACTGACCCTCATTGGGGGGGGGGGCATGACACATCAGGACGAGGAGTGCAATGCAGGTTCATACTGTGGTGATAGATGACAGGAGTATGATGTGGTTATAAGTGGTGGCTAATGATAGACAATGTTGATGTGCTGGCTCTGTAAAACTCTGGGAAATGTCTGAGGTCCTGTGATGTGTTTCCCTGTTTATGCCTTCCAGGTGCCATGCAGGGTCAGCCTACGTACACTGCTGTGGAAAATGTAGCCATTACAGAGGCAATACTACAGCACCATGTGGTGCTGTTCGGCCAGCACTGACAAAATCTGTGGGGGTGGACTACCCCCTGGGATGACTTTCTCCACAGAATGAACACCTTGGGTCACCATGGCCACACATACAATCAGGTCAGGCATCGGGCAACTGACCTGATACATCATGCCCAGCAAAGGACTCCTGCCATGGCCAGGGGACCATTCCACTACACCAATGGAGGAGCTCCTTGCCAACCTTGGAGCAGCCCCCATACAACATATGAAACACCAGTCATGGAGGTGGGTGGCACTCAGGCAACAGGCAAGGAGCATCCAGGTAAGGCCACAGTACACATCAATTTAAGCATGTAGCAGTCATACTGTCTTCAATAGAGTATCTAGATGCATATGTCAGTTCAAACTGCATTTGTGGGTGGGGTTTAGTAATGCAAACAAGTGCACATCTATGGCGAGGGACAGCAAACTGTGTATTATCATAGCTTGTACTGTACCTGTGCAGTCACATAGCATTCATCTTGTACCAATGCCAAATGTGAGTCTGCTGAAAATTCCTCTCCCCCACAGCTACATAGGTATCTCTGGTCTGCATGTGGGAGCAGCCTGAAGCCAGTGAGTATGTGATTTTCCTGTTGTGGCTGACCAGTACCACAGTAATGTTAAGGTCATGCATGTAACCATGCACACAACTATTACTCTTAGCTATTTTGCAATATCTGCATGTTCACTTGTGATGGGGTTAACTGCATGCATCACAGTGGTCATTACTGAGGCCTGTTTGTGGGAGATGTCACATATCTGTAGCATACCTCACAACCTGCCATTGCAGGAAATCTGGACAAAGACTGACAAAATGGGGGGACAAAGCCACTAGGGACATATTTTACAAATTAGTGTCATACAGTGCATATAAATGGTGTACACATACCCATTAGAATGCCAGGTATTTGTGAAATACAAAAATGAGAGCACAATAACACATTTCCAGACCCTTTCAAACTTTCATGTGGCCTATAACCTGTACAATCCAACTGTAAAATAAATACATCTGGTAGGGGAACAATTATGACACATACAAAACTTACAAGAAGCTAGATATATACATGTGCACAGACTGAAGCTAATACTGTGTTAAAGCAGTTTTTTATATTATTACACCATTATATCTTCTTGGGTACACACCTGCCATAAATTACAGAGACTCTTTGATTAACAGCAAATAGAGGTCAGCTGTCCTAACAGGATCATCCTAAATTTACTCAGCTGCCTGCTACAGCAACAGCCATAGTTCACATACAGCTTACAAAGCAGGCAAAGGGATCCATTTGTGAAAGGTATCAGCCCAGAAAAGGGTAAACACACATTTTCACAGCATTGCATATACCATGGAACACAGTGAAGACAGTCATCACATGGTGGTGGAAATATGGGGCAACAGTGACATTGCAAAGAACTGGACAGCCCTCCAAATGTGTGGAAAAGACAAGAACCAAACTGGTCAGGGAGGCTGCCAGGAGACCTACAGCAACACTACCAGAGTTGCAGGAATCACTGGCAAGTGTGGGTTGTGTACTACATGTGACAACAATCTCCCATATTCTCCACATGTCTCGCCTATGAGTAGGTTTGAAAGATGGAAGCCTTCTCGCACACAGAACAACATCCAGGTCTGGCGGATTTCTCAAGAAAAATACATCAGGTCCCCCAATAGCATGTGGGGAAATGTGATATTGTGTAATGAGACCAAGGTTGCACTTTTTGGCCACAATACCCAAAGGTTTATTTGGCACAAGAACAACACTATGCATCACCAAAAGAACACAATCCCCATGGTGAAGCATGGTGATGGCAGTGTCCTGCTTTGAGGTTGCTGTTCATAAGCTGGAAGTGGGCCTGTAGCCAAGGTGGAGGGGATTAGGAAGAGTTCAAAATACCAGTCCCATTTGGCCCAAAATCATCATGTGTCTGCTAGAAAGTTGTGGCTGGTGAGGGTTTACACCTTTCCAGACCCATACCATACATCACAATCCATAAAGGAATGTCTTCACCAGAAGACAATCAACAGTTTGGAAGGACCCAGTCACAGTCCACACACATATCCAATAGAGAGATGCTCTGAAGAGGCCTGTGCAGAAGTGATGCCCTTGCAAACTGACAGAGATGGATGGCTTCTGCAAGTGAGCATGTACAAATATTGCTAAGCCGAGCATGCCATGCTGATACATACCTTCCCAAGAAGACTGACTGCTGTTATGAAATCAAAAGGTGCTTTAACAAAGTATTAGTTTAAGAGTGTGCATAGTTATGCAACCAGCCTATTGTATGTATTTCAACTTCTACATGTTACCCCTAACCGATGTGTTTGTTTTCAATTGGATTGCACAGGTTATAGGTCACATTAAAGTTGGGAAATGTTATCACCCAACTTCTGTGGTCTCATATCAGACAAACCTGGCATGTTAACAGGGGTGTCTACACTTATAATGTCCACTGTAAGCTTAGAAGATCGTTAGTGTAACTGGTTCTGTTGTAACATACATGTATTGCAGGTTTTGAAGTGTGAGACTCAAAATATGTCATTAAATAGTGACATCAGTCCTCATATCATCCCAGTAATGAGTCATAAATACAGGATTTATGATGAACAGAACAGAAATATGAGACAAACATGTAGACATTCAGAAACACTCTGCACAGTTGAGAGGTATGTTCTGTAGGAGTTGCTACTGCGCTATACAGGTGAACAAAATAATGTGTACATGGGTGCAGTGTGTGTATTTGAAGGCCCGTCACCTATTAACGCTACTCATATATCACAGAGGTGTAAAGGGCTCCACTCCATGATGTTGAGGGTCTGTCCAGGCTGTGTATGTAGTGGGCTGACTGTGTTGTGAATATCACCAGTTGGCTATTGTGAGCTCTGTGTGATGCCTGTCTGCCACCTCACCTGTATGTGTGTGCATGTGTGTGCGTATGTATGTGCATGTGCATGCATGTGTGGACTGGGTAGTAGTGCAGATATTAATTTACATATGTTGTCTTTCCCCCATAGGTGGTCATGGTAGTCGCAGCCCCTCATGCTCAGTATCTGATATTAGTATCTCTGCAGACTCTGGCAATGATGATGGTCATATTCAGGCACAGGTGGTGTCGTCAAGAGCTGAATCTGTGCCATCGGTTGGCATCCCACAATCATCCAAAATGTCCCCACACACAGTCACAATGCCCACACATGCCCCATCCCCAGCAGCCACAGATTATGGACAGTTGACAGGTGGTGGCATGGAACAGGCTAGTGTGGTGACTATGGCAGGTATGAGTGTAGACACTGTCCATAGCCAGAGTGCAGGTGAGGTGCCACACAGGCAGATGGACAGAGGTGCTCACAGGAGGACTGCTGCTCATTGAGCAGCTGTCACAAGTGCCAGAGCAGGTGTCACCAGATGCATGTTTCAGGCTGTCATGGATGCACAGCCATGTAGTGAATGCAACACGAGACAAATACTCAGGGTGGTGGGTGCAACTCTTCCTGGTTTATGTGGTGACATACGTGACCTTTTTGAGGCCATATGCCAAAATACTGAGGTCATGAATAGATGGTGGGGTGAGACCTTGGCAATCCTCGACCGTGGCATGTCTGTGCTAGAGCATCTTGTGGGAGATGGGCATCGGCCATGAGGATGTAGGTCAGCACCAACATCAGCTAAGAGTCTAAAGGGCCATGCACAGTCACACTCCATAGTGGCAGTGACACCAGCACTACCGAAGAGGGGGTTGCTGTCCACATCACAATGGAGCAAGCCATGGGCATGTGGTCCTGGCCGGTCCCATCAGGGACATGGATCCAGCAGACAGAAGTCACCATTAGGAAGCAGTACTGCACCTGGCCTTGGGCTTGGTGGTGCCAGGGAGACCCCTGGCAGGACCAGTTCACATATCTGTGGCTGGAGATGATAAACTGGATACCCTGCCATGTACGGTCCACAGCTGTCCAACATACCCCTGTGTAGGGCAGTCACATGGTGTGACTGTGTGCATACACACACACACACACACACACACACACACACACACACACACACACGCACACACACACACACACACACACACACGCACACACACACACACACACACACACACACACACACACACACACACACACACACACATCTGTATCACAGGAAAATCAGCTCCAGACACACACAGCACCTCTGCAAAGCCCATCTATGGGATACCCCTTCAAACATACACACATGAATGTCAACCGTATGGCCCAGCCTAGGCCTCTGGCAAACCCACATCACACCCTGTACATATGATGATACCTGTGCCACATCCCTGTCATCTCTACCGTCGATGCAGGGATAGGCTAAAATGGGTCTGATGCACAGGGTGAATATAGTACAGTGTAGCTATGTAATACTGTTTAAGGTCATGTCTGCTTGCATTTGTTATGGGTACACATAAAGGTGTATGTACCTTATTAACCATGATGCATTATTGCTGTTAGTACCACTGAGTGAATCTAGTCTGACATGTTGTATTCTGTTTGTGTTACAGGTGTCTGTGTTTTTGCAGGCTGTGGCCCTGCAGACATTATCAAAGTAGAGTATGGCAGGGTGGAAATACACCAACCATTTCATAGCCAAGGTACAGATTTATATGTACTTTTACCAGGTGTGTATGCATCCAATAGTGTGATGGACACTGTTGTCAGACAGTGTGACCTGGCATGCATACCCCTTGTCACAGACAGGTAGCCTTCAGACATGTCACCTCAGTGTTGTGTAGTAGCACAGGCTCATAAATGTGGAACGGGTTATTGGAGTAATGTCAGTAGACTCCTCACCAGCTTAGCCATTATACTGACAGCAACAGATTCTTGTGTCAGCACCTGTTGCCCATGCCATTTCTTTCCCATGCACTCAATGTGGATGCAGTTGTTGAGGGCATGCATGGTACTCTATATGACAGGTTTGTGGTATGTATTCCTGAGTTCACAGGGTGAAACAGGGAGAGAAAATGGTATATCAAATGAAAACTGTCCTTGAACCAAATAAGGAATCAGATGCAAAAACCAGAGAATACAAGAAAAAGAAAAATGATCTGGTTCCACACAGCAGTGAAAATCAATATGTCCTTTATTGTAGTAAGGTAAGTGCTTTCTCGGAATAACATCCACTTCATCAGACCAACAAAGATCGAATAACAGTTACATTTATAAATACTAAAACATCCAATCAAAAATCAGATAAAATGTGCATCATAGCTAAAAGCCATGTGATAAAATACATCTGTAGAATATATAGATCTTTAAAAAATTGAATAAAAACAGACTAAATGAACACTATGTATTTAAAAATGGTAATAAATACAATAATAAACAATAATAAAAGATAGACTGTTGAAATATATATGATAAAATATTAAAAGAGAAATCAATGCTTTAATGGCCGTGCTTTAAGGAAGGGTTTCAGGGAAACTCTGTTGTTTAAACCAGGAGGTTTATCAGCTTGAAAGTGCAAAATCCATTTCTGTTCACTAGATTCTGTTCTATTATTTATGTCACTTCATCTCTTGGTACTATGCAGAATCTCTAGTACCATAAAGCTGAATTTATGTTCTTTACCCCCTTTAGCTACATGTAGTGATAGTGCGCTGGTTTCTTTAACATTCCAAATATCCCTAAGGTGTTCAAGTATTCTATCCTTAAACACCCTGTTTGTTTTCCCTATGTAAAATGAGAAGCAGGAAGTGCAACAGCAAAAATAGACACCATTTTTTGTTCGACAATCTGCATTAAAAGCAGTATCTATCTTAAAACCCAAAGCGGGATGTGTGAAATGATTACCAGTGTGTATATGTGTACAGGTCATACAATTCCTACACATATATGTACCAAGTCTATCAGCTATTATAGTTGATTTAGTATTAAAGGATCGATAACAGAGCTGACTCTTAAGTGATCTATTATTTCTAAAAGCAAAATCTGACTGTGTGCCAATGACCCCATTCAACTCATGTACAGTAGACAGAATATCCCAATTCTTTTTAATAATATTACATGCTATATGCACATTGCTGGCAAAAGTCAATGGCATCCTTAATTTATTCCTAGAGGTATCAGTGGAAACGTCACTTGAGAAAGTATTGTCAGTATTATCCCTGTTGTTAATACTAGTGGGGAGGGGGGAAGTATGGCTGGCACTTACCTGACCTGTGCCACCATCCTTCTGCTATTTGAGAATCAATAAGTTTACTGCTATAGCCTCTTTCTAAAAATTCTTGTTTAAGTGTTTGTAATGGTATATCCTTTGCATACACAAAGTAAAGACTGACAAAGGGGATGTGCATACAGTAAAACAAACACAGTTTTCAATGGACATATTCGTAAACCTACATATCGACTTTAATGTACTATAGTGGTACATACACATGACATGCTCCACATAGATTATATACATGAGGCATAACCCACTACCTCTTAAAACACATAATGTTGTGAATGCCTTCATGGATGCTGAGATAACCCACCAGGAATAGCAACTGGAGTCATCTATTGCTCCTACTAGCCTGGACAAGTGATAGGGTAACAGACATTATATCAGCATGATGTTTCAGTCAGGTATGATATCTGATGCTGGCATGTGTGTCAGTACACTAATTGTGACCTATTTGGCAACAATATCACATACATGGCCATTGTTAGTAGGCACAGACCACATATGGGTTGCAAACATCCAGATATTCCATAGACATCTGTACAGATGACTGCAATGGCCTGTACAACGGTTTAACATGCTACATGTGAGGCAGATGCCATTATCACACTATATAAAGTAATGCCATCAGGAGGTGGTAAACAGGCATGGATGGTGCACACATCAAAATGGTATAACCCACACAGGATATGATTCTCAACCCAAGCACACACACAGTTGCCAGCATTGAGATTAGAACCCCTTCCTATATACTTATTTTTGCTATATTGTTATGCAGTTATCAGACGCACCATTCACCTTATATGAATTCACCTTTTCCCAAGGTACTGCTAAAGTGAATGACATCAGCAGGCATAGTAAAGTAGGGTGATGGGAAGTGTACAGGGTGGTACACAACTCAAAATGGAATAACCCATATAGGATATGATTCTCAACCCAAACGCACACACACACACACACACACACACACACACACACACACACACACACACACACACACACTTGCCAGTATTGAGATTAGAACTCCTTCCTATCTAGTTATTTCTACTATAGTGTTACGCAGTTTTCAGACACTGCACAGAGCTTATATGAACTCACCTTGTCCCAAGGTACTTCTAAGGTGAATGACATCAGCAGGCTTTGTAAAGTAGGGTGATGGGAAGGGTACAGGGTGGTACACAGGATATGATTCTCAACCCAAGCATACACAGTTGCCAATATTGAGATTAAAACTCCTACCTAGCTATTTCTACTATAGTGTTATGCAGTTATTAGACACGCCAAGGAGCTTATATGAATTCACCTTGTCCCAAGGTACTTCTAAGGTGAATGACATCGGTAGGCCTTGTAAGGTAGGGTGATGAGAAGTGTACAGGATGGTACACAATTCAAAATGGTACAACCCACACAGGATATGATTCTCACACACAAACACACACACCCCTACTTGCTAGTATTCAGAGAAGAACCTCTGCCTATCTAGTGATTTGTACTATAGTGTTACACAGTTAGTTAGTTATCACATGCAGTACAGAGCTTACAGGTACGATAATTTGCCAAAAATGCTGATAAGGGGAATGACATCAGCAGGACTGATGAAGTAGGACACTGGTTGGGAAACCTATCAACATACTTCTTCTTACAAACATATACACTTACACACACACTTATACACCCACACACACATTTGCCAGATCTGAGATTGGAACTCCTGCTGATCTAGTGATTTGTACTAGAGTGTTACGCAGTTATTTCACATGCTACAGAGCTTACTGGGCTGGTGACTTGCCAAAGGTGTTGATAAGGGGAATGACATCAGCAGGAGTTATGAGTGGTAAACTTATTAAAATACTTATTCTTACAAACATACACATACATTTATACTCCCACACACACATTTGCCGGATCTGAGATTAGAACCCCTGCCAAGCTACTAATTTGTACTATAGTGTTATGCAGTTATCACACATGTTACAAAGCTTACTGGGCTGACAACTGGCCAAAGTTTCTGATAAGGGGAATGACATCAGCAGGACTTATAAAGTGGGGCACTGGGAAGTGTTGTGGGTGGGAATGACCTAAAACTGTTTTCCTTACAAACAAACACACACTCCTTCACTCTCGTGCACACACACACACACACACACACACACACACACACACACACACACACACACACACACACACACACACATACACACAGCTGCCAGTATTGAGATTAGAACCCATATCTATCTAGTTATTTATACTATAGGGTTACACAGTTATCGCACACACTACAGAGCTTATAGGGGGTGATAGGTGTCCAATAGTACTTTGAAGTAGCAGATCTTGTGAAGTAGGGCAATGTGAAGTGTACTGAGTGGGATAAGTCTCCTCATACTTAGACCTACAGACACACACACAAGCGCACACACACACACACACACACACACACACACACACACACACACACACACACACACACACACACACACACACACATACACACACACACACACACACACACACACACACACACACACACACACACACGTGATGTGGTATTATAAACCCAACCTCAGGACTGTTACACAATGGGGCTCAGCTTTTATGCTGGCTCGTGCAACTGTTTACAACTAGTATGCCACTGTCCACAGCAGGACATCACTGTATGCCATTCAGGGTATCCATATGTGTGACTCACTCTGTCTGTGCTCCCCTGTCTCTCTCTCTCTCTCTCTCCCTATCACTGTCTGTCTCTCACTTCTGCACATCTATGTGTGTATATGCTTGACATATATTATCTGTTACCCATATATATATATATATATATATATATATATATATATATATATGTGTGTGTGTGTGTGTGTGTATCTCATGCAACAGATGTAGATATATCACATATGGGACACCTAAAGCTAGCTAAGGGTAATGCTGTCTGATATGTGTGTGTGCAAGGACAGTTGAGGTGTACATAGCTGTCAGTATGAACAGACATATATATATATATATATATATATATATATATATATATATATATATATATATATATATATATATATATATATATATATACACAATGCAGTCATATATTCTGATGTGGGTTACAACATGGCCTGTAATTCTCTAAGTGTAGGACCATGCCCGGTGACCTTCTATAGTTAGAATGGGACTCCATTCTAGTGATAGGTGTACTCTAGTCCAGGGTTTTGTGTGCTACAGCCATACCTCTCAGGTGTACACAGGACTTTCCTCAGGGTACTAGGTTTGTTTAGCAGACATTTTCTGACACATATGTAGTCTGACACTGCAATGTATTGTGTCATTACCAAGTGCCAGACATCCTCAGATCATCACAGTGGTTTACCAGAGGAATACTAGTTGTATAATGCATAGACCAATATTGTGAGGGCAGCTATGTACATTCTTGCCCAACAAGGCCATTTGTGAGGTGTGGCTACAGCCAGTTGAGTAATGATGTGCTGTGTAAACAGGCCAGCAACCTTGTAATATACTGGCTCAGGATCTCCTGCTTGTGTGGTATCTTTCTAACCTGAGATGTCATATCCTTGTGTGGGCATACCTCTCACCTGTACATTTATTGGCAGGTTGTCCAGATGGTTGGCTAGAGGTTTCATCCTGTCTACGTAAACTTGTGTTTTTATGGCAAGTTAGTTACATATAATTGAAGATTGATGTTACAAAATAATGACAGACATTACTGTTTTAGACTACATAACCTTCAGCCAATTCTCACTATTGCAAACCCCTCACCCTACCAACTTTCTCAGTATTTAAGGGTGATATTTACAACACATGCCTATCATTGTGCCTTTGTTCCACTTTTATTTCTGTCCTTGTCCAGACATTTTGCTGTCAGAGGTTGGGAGTTATGGGTGTGGGTACAGAGTGCATTCTACTGTGCAGGCATGTCAATTATATGTGAAAGCAAACATAAGAAAAAAGGATTATTGAGAATAACCACCGGCAACAGTACCAAAAAGCACTTATATTCACAAAAGCCTTAGCACCTCAGCTACACATCCTTCAAGATGTCCCTTATATGTGTAGTATATTCCACATAGCACTGTGACTTCCAGGTATGTCAGTGTCAGAGCAGTGGGTGTCACTGACATGCATAACAGTTGGCACTGCAGTTATCTGCACATGGCCCTGTCAAAGACAGCACTGTACCTAGGGCACTATGAGATGAATGCCAGGAGAACATGCTGGCCAGATCCTGGCAGTATTAACCACATATACACATAGCTCATTGGGGGACAGGCAACATATTTTCATGTGTATTGCTACAGCCCTGTCAATGTGTGCTATGCTGCTATTTACCTGCAAACATACATGTTGCTGCATTTGTGTGGCTATATAGGGATGCACACCTGTCAACTGTACACATTTGCATAGACTGTGCTGATATTTGCTTTACATTTTGGTTCCATCTACCATACTATTTTGCCCTGTCTTGGGGACTAGAGGCATATCAGTAAAGAGGACAAGTCAGATTGTAATGGCATATATTTGAATTTCAGACTTCTTACCCTTCATAGCCTTACTGCAATGGTGGGTCCTGCTGTGCTATCACTGTGTGAGTCTATAGGGGGTAATTCAACATTACCACTATTTGTGTGCCTTTACCAGACATTTCTCTGTGGTTTTCTTCAGCTGACTTGCTATGTATGTGTTAGGGGTGGGTATGGGACTGTGACCTATGACCGCCAAGTTAGTTGTTCCCACACATATACTGTCATGGGATTTGCCAGCTTGGGTACTACTGCATAGTGTGTGGAGGCCAGTTTTGGCCAGACATTTCCTGGTGTCCCACATAGCTGTCAGTTGTTCATAGGTTCATAGGTTCATAGGTTCATACTAGGCTATCTGCCCGAGGGCATTTACAAGCCTAGCCCATCGTTTTGTGGCTTACGCCACCCCTTTAGTATGGGGAACTATACCCATTATTTTTCTGTGCCTCTGTCGAGCAGTGACACTGAGGTAATCCCTGGGGTATATCTGCGATCTCCCATCCATTGGTCAAGATTTCTCTTGAACAAGGCCAGCGAGGTGCTCTGCCTCACATGTACCGGGATTTTGTTCCACAGCATAGGGAGTCTTTGGGTGATGAATCTATCCCTCCAGCACGTCCTATTAATAGCCGTGTCAAGGTTTAAGTCTCCGCCCTTGTGGCTCTGATGGATCTAGATTTTTGAGGTGAAGCATATTCATCAAATCTGGGTTTGACATGGCCTTGTATGTTAGGCAAAGGTCACCTCTGAGCAAGCGGTGGCGACTGAATAGAGCTGGAGTTCTTTCAGTCGGGCAGCATAGGACAGATTTTGAGACCCTTTATCCTTTTGGTGAGGAACTTTTGTGGCCTCTCCAGCTGCTGCAAGTGTCGGGTCAGATACATTCCGAATGGGGCATTGTACTCAATCATTGGTCTGATGAGTGATGAGTAAAGGGAGACTATGACCTCCCTTGATCTAGATGAGAATCCTTCATGATAAGGTGGGCAATGTAGAAGGTCTTCCTAACTACTTTAGCTACATGGGTGTCGAATGACAGACTACTATCAACCTGGGTCCCCAGGTCCCTGATAACTTCTTCTGTGCTCAGTGGATTGCCACCTATTTGGTAGCTAGGGGTAACCTTGTTTTTCCCGAAGGGTATGACTATGCATTTTTGGCATTTAACTTTAGGCCGTGGCTCTGGCACCAGTTATCCGTTTCTGTGAGACCCTTCTGAAGGATATCTGTGTCAGATGTGTTTTCTACTATGGCACCCAGTTTGCAGTCATCTGCAAACTTTGTCAGCCATAACCCTCCTGTGTTTGCTTGTACTTCGGAAAAGTAGATGCCAAACAAGAGTGGGCCCAGGACTGAGCCCTGTGGGACACCACTTGTGACAGGCTTTGAGTCTGACATGGCGCCAGCAGCTCTGACCCTGTGGGTTCTGTCACTCAGCCAGTTTGCAACCCATCTTGTGATGTATGGGTTGACATTTAAGCTGATGAGTTTTTCAATGATACCCGAATGGGGTATTGTATCGAAGGCCTTAGCCAGATCAAGGTAGGCTGTATGGACTGCCTTTCCCTCATCAATGGCTTTGGTGACTGTTTCGAAAAAGTCAACCAAGTTTAAAAGGCATGATCTGCCTTTGACAAAGCCAAACTGTGTTGGATCCAAAGTCTGCAAATTCCCTATGTCTTTATTTATGAGGTCCATTATGATCCTCTCCATGGCTTTGCAGATAAGGCTTGTCAAGCTAATGTGACGGTAATTTCCAGGGTCGGTGGAGGCACCGCCTTTGTGAAGTGGTACCACAGTTGCAGTGCGCCACTCCCTGGGTACGTATCCAGAGGTAAGACTTTGATTTAACAGCTGTCCTAGCTGTGGGTTTAATTCCTCATTGAGTTCATGGAGCACACAGCCGGGGACACCATCAGGTCCCATGGATGCTGTGTTTTTGCTTTGGAGAGAGCAGTTCTCACTTGGGCGCTGGAGATGTTTGGGGGCTGCAATCATTTGGTATAGATATCTCTCCTTTTGGGAGGGGAGAAGTTTGCACTGAACCTGTCAGCCAGTATGTTGGCAATGTCTGTAGGATCAGTAATCTTCACATCATTTTGAACTAGCTCTGAGCATATCTGGGAGTTTCCTCCCAGGTTTCTAACATAGCTAAAGAAGGCCTTATGATTGTCTTTTGAGTCTTTAGCTATTTTTCTCTCGAAATTTGCTTTGGATGATTTTATGAGAGCTCTTAGCTTTTTACTTATAGTGATCAAGGGTGTCTTACCTTTTAAGGATTTTGCTCTATCTTGTAGTAGCTTCCTCCTTTTGTTGTAGAGTTTGTTTATGGCTGGGGTCCACCAGACTGGACGCTTGCCTTTGGTACAAAGAGTCTTTGTTTTGCTTGGGATTGCCTTATCCATGCAGTCCTGCAGGTGCTGGTAGAAGGCATTTGTAAGTGATTCAGCAGCTTGAGTACTGTTTTCCGCCGGCTCGGGGGCCTTAAAGGAGACCACACTAGTCTTTAGAAGTGTGAAGTCGGCTTTTGAGAAGTTCTTTACTGTGGTCTTTTTTATTTCAGGTGGGGGTGGGATGAGGACCTCCAGCGAGATTAGTTTGTGGTCTGATCTCACCAGTGAGGGGTACACCTCCGGTGTTGAACATTGTGCTCCCATGTTCGTGATGATGAGATCAAGTATGTTATCTCCTCTTGTGGGGATGGTGACTAGTTGTTCCATGGCATTTGAGTTTATGAATTCCAGGAACTTTTGGGCTAGGGTGTTTGGGCTTGAGTAGTGTTCCCAGTCTATATTAGGGTAATTGAAGTCACCTAGTATGATGGTGTTTGGTGATACATTTATCCCTCTAGTGTTTTCAGGAAGGCCATGTGAGGTTCCTGAGTTTGTGAGGGTGGCCTGTAACATGCTACAATTTGCAGAGCAGTCTTGCCTATGGTTAATTGCACCTGGATGGTCTCCGATGCATCGTGCGTTGCCACCAGTCTTGAGGTGTGGGTGTCCTTGATGAATATGGATACCCCCTCCTTTCTTGGTATTGTCCAGATTTTGGGGCGGAACGCATGATATGAGGTAAAACCTGATAGCGCTGGGGTGCTCTCAGGAGCCTTGAACCAGGTTTCTGTCACAGCACAGACATCGATGTTCTCCATACTGAGAAGGGCCTCGAGTGCGTGCATTTTGAGATTTAGACTTCTGGCATTGAGCAGCATTACCCTTAGTTTTTTTCCTTTTTGTGTTCTAGGGTGGTAGGTTTAGAATTTGAGCCTTGCCTAAAAAGGCACTATGGGGTGGCAAGAGCCTTTGCCAATATCCGGAATCCCAGGGTGACAGGTGCAAGCCGTCCCTTAAGCAGCGTGGCTTGTCCAGCATGTCATCCCAGGCAGACAGACACTGGATCCCCTTTGAATGACACCAGTGTTTAAGCCAATTGTTAAAGCTGATCATCTTATCTCTGTATTGTGGCATCATTCTTGGTGAAGGTAGGATACTGCTCAAGGTCAGGGTCATACCTGTCTGGGCTACATAATCAGAGAGCTCCTCAATGTCTCTTTTCATGTAGTCCAAGGAGGTACGTCTCAGGTCGTTTACACCAGCGTGGACAATGACTGAATCATATTTGTACCTGCTGTTGAGAGACCTGAGTGCTTGCGTTATGTGGTGGATTCTAGCGCCCGACAGGCAGCTTACTGTGACCTTCTCCTTACTCAGTCTGGTGAGCGGGACGTCAGTGTGTCTGACTATGGAGTCACCAATGACTAGTGTGTCTGGCATTGTGTTTGGCCTTAAGGGCTGTGACTGTTTGACACTCTGACTGTGAGGTCTATGTGTTGCAGGTGTTGTGTTCTGAGGTGGTGGTTGTTTGGGTGTCTGCTTTGGTGGCCTCTGCTGTTTTGGTAGATTTTTGATCAGAGCCTCCCAGTATGTCTTTGTGTGTTTATGTGTATGATTTGAGGTTGTAATGGTAATATGTGAGACTGGGTCTATAGTGTGTGTGGTAACCTTCTCCTCCTGACTGGTCTTGCCAGTCCTATGTTGAGAGAGCTCAGCCTCCAGTTTGGCCGTATAGTTGCATCTCTCGCATGTATTTGTGTTTTGTGGGAGGAGGAGAGGGTTGTCTGTGTACATGAGGCAATTGTAACATTGCCTCAATATTCCCAGGTTCACCAGCTGAGCAGGAGAGGACACTAGCAACTGATCCCTCGACATGCTAGAAGGAATAGACAAAAAAAACTTTAAAAAAGATTCTGGGGGACGTGGGTGACCGAGAAATGGGGTGGTTGCCTTTTGGGGTACTATCTATGACAAGAGTGCCGTATCAAGGTAATAAGTACTGTAGGAGCAAGTGCTACGTTTAACAGATAGAGAATAGTCTACTTGGAGTCAAGTAGAGATGATCTTTTTAATTATAGGATACGCTGATTAGATCAGTAGTATAGTTCGAGGAAGGTAGTTTTAAGGGGAAATTTGAAGAGTGGACTTTAGGTAGCCCGAATAGTTTAAACCTGCTTAACCGGCGCTGCCCTAGTGTGCAACAGTAGCAACTCCGCGCTAAATCGGGCTAAATCGGGCTAAATCGCGCTAAAGCGTGCTTTATAGCAGGGGGCTGGAAAAGACAGGAAATGACACAAATTGGCCAACAAACCACAAGTCACTGCCCTAAACCACTCCTCCGAGAACAAATGAAGGAGTTATGGAAATGACCCCTAGTGGCCAATAAAACTACAGTTTCAAGTCAGTAACCACCTCTCCGGGGGGCAGGGAAGCTGCTCAATGTTAGTCACTGCCACTGATAAACACAGAGACCCTCCTTCAGCCCAAGCAAAAATGGCCTCACAGAAACTTTCAAACAGTTCAGGAACAGCAAGCCTGTAACTGAACTTTTTTAACTCTCAGAAAAGTGGGAAAAAAGCAAGATTTTTTTTTTTGTTTTTGTTTTTACAGAGATAGCAGAGGTTCACAAGTAATATCAAGTTATAACAGTGCAGTAAATGACCCCACACAAGAGTGCTAGGTCAAGGACAGAAAATATGCAAGTTTTAAGAAAAACGATTTAAAATTAAGTGCAAACAGGAAATTCAGCAAACAGCTTTTGGTTGTGCTCTAAATACAGCTACTAATACAGAAATCAAGTTTAACAAGCCAGAAAATGCTCAAGCTAGGCAGCTATGCAGAAAAACTTAGCAAATAAACAGAGAAAAATACTTAAAATCTCAAAAGTGGCTCCCTTCTTCTCTCAGCGTTTTTCCTCTTGGAGGGTGCTTCACCAACAGCCAACAAGCCTGAAAAGACGCTCAAACCACGAGGCAACTAGGTTTTAAGAGAGGAAGATGAAGGAGTTATGGAAATGACCCCTAGTGGCCAATAAAACTACAGTTTCAAGTCAGTAACCACCTCTCCGGGGCAGGGAAGCTGCTCAATGTTAGTCACTGCCACTGATAAACACAGAGACCCTCCTTCAGCCCAAGCAAAATGGCCTCACAGAAACTTTCAAACAGTTCAGGAACAGCAAGCCTGTAACTGAACTTTTTAACTCTCAGAAAAGTGGGAAAAAGCAAGATTTTTTTTTTGTTTTTGTTTTTACAGAGATAGCAGAGGTTCACAAGTAATATCAAGTTATAACAGTGCAGTAAATGACCCCACACAAGAGTGCTAGGTCAAGGACAGAAAATATGCAAGTTTTAAGAAAAGACGATTTAAAATTAAGTGCAAACAGGAAATTCAGCAAACAGCTTTTGGTTGTGCTCTAAATACAGCTACTAATACAGAAATCAAGTTTAACAAGCCAGAAAATGCTCAAGCTAGGCAGCTATGCAGAAAAACTTAGCAAATAAACAGAGAAAAAATACTTAAAATCTCAAAAGTGGCTCCCTTCTTCTCTCAGCGTTTTTCCTCTTGGAGGGTGCTTCACCAACAGCCAACAAGCCTGAAAAGACGCTCAAACCACGAGGCAACTAGGTTTTAAGAGAGGAAGATGAAGGAGTTATGGAAATGACCCCTAGTGGCCAATAAAACTACAGTTTCAAGTCAGTAACCACCTCTCCCGGCCGCAGCGGAGCTGCTCAATGTTAGTCACTGCCACTGATAAACACACAGACCCTCCTTCAGCCCAAGCAAAAATGGCCTCACAGAAACTTTCAAACAGTTCAGGAACAGCAAGCCTGTAACTGGACTTTTTCAACTCTCAGAAAAGTGGGCAAAAAGCAAGATTTTTTTTTTGTTTTGTTCTTTACAGAGATAGCAGAGGTTCACAAGTAATATCAAGTTATAACAGTGCAGTAAATGACCCCACACAAGAGTGCTAGGTCAAGGACAGAAAATATGCAAGTTTTAAGAAAAAGACGATTTAAAATTAAGTGCAAACAGGAAATTCAGCAAACAGCTTTTGGTTGTGCTCTAAATACAGCTACTAATACAGAAATCAAGTTTAACAAGCCAGAAAATGCTCAAGCTAGGCAGCTATGCAGAAAAACTTAGCAAATAAACAGAGAAAAAATACGTGCTGCTATCCCAGTAGACCACCCCATTCCCTTGCATGCAATGCAGCATTACCATAGATATGCCAGCAAAACATACTAATCCACTCATTTATTGTTAAGAAGACTGACTTACCTTGTGCTTGCAGCAGTTTTGAGGATGGTGCTTGAGGGCCACCTTTGTTGGATGCACACAGTACACTGCCTATACATGGTAAGTTACAGGTAATGTGATGACTGTGTCATCCATTTTACTGTGTGTGTGAGTCAGAGAGAGGTGTCAGTCCCTGAGGTCCCTACAGTGTCAATGTGTGTGCTATTCTTTGCCTCTTTGCCAAGGCCTGAGCATACTAGGCACACCTCCATCTGCCTACAGGAGTAGGCTCAGGGGCCTCCTCCTCTGAGTCCCTCTGTGCCTGTGGGGACCTTGGCAATGGTGGGAGGGCTGTGTGGCCCTTCCCTGTGCTGTTCCTGCTGCAGCTGGTTCCACAGGATCATATTGTGTAGCATGGCACGTACCTTGAACATGTGTGCAGATATGGCTGGAGAGTACTGTAAGGCTCCACCAGACATGTCAAGGCAGCAGAACCATGACTTGAGCATCCCAAACACATGCTCTATAATGAACATGGCTTGTGTGTGTGCCTCATTATGGCATTCTTGTGTGGGTGTGTGTGCATTTAGATGGATGTCATCATCCATGCTCTAGTGCATAGCCAGCATCCCTCACCAGATGGCCATATGGGATGCCTCCACTGGTAAATCCCCAGTACAGCTGTGACAAATGCCAGATGGGGTAGACATGATAGCTTCCAGGGCTGCCAGCACACACATTTATTGATAATACCCTGTGCATTGCACATGACCTGGCTGTTAATGGAGGGCAACCTCTTGCAGCTTATGTAGTCCCTACCCTGTTCACTGGGTGGTGCTTTGATGTGGATGTGCGTGCAGTCTATTGCATCCAGTATCTCCGGGTATTCTGCTACACAGTGGAAGAGACACATATTGCTGGTCCTCTCCTCACGGGTGTTGGGGGCATGTGGTAGCATGGCATCTATGAACTGGTGGAGTATCCTGGATGTAGATGCTTGTGAGACCCCCATGATGTCCCCAGTAGGTCTTTGGAAAGTACCTACAGCCAGAATTCTTACGGTCACAAATACCTTATTATCCACTTGGATGGGTTCTCCTCTGTTGGCTCTAGGTCTGAGTTGAGGCCGGTACAGCTTGGTGATTTGCTAAAGTATGTCTCTGTCCACCCTGTTTGCTCTACTATCTCCAGATCCTGTAGCCACTGGTAAGTTACCCTAGGTCTGAACACTCTTCTCCTCCTCCTCGGTCTGTGCCATTTTTCAGCATTATCCTCCTCTCTGCCCTCAACTTCTAGCACATACTGATGGATCAAAGCAATAGCAGCCCCCAACATTTTTCCAGTTAAAATTCTCTCGCATGTGAACATCAATGGTGCAGAGTTTGTGGGAAAAAACAGACTGTAAGGTGTTTCCATAGTTTATATTGTTGTGCTGCAGATGTTGCCTGTATGATTGGCTAACTATGATGCATTCCACCGACTAGCTATGTAATTTGTTCTTGATTGCTTTTATTCTGATATTTTCCTTTTTCCTTTTTTTCCCCTTCCCATTTTCTCCTCTTTTAAGCCCCAAGGTGTGCCGTGCAAACCCAGTGCCCAAATGTAAACAGTCCTGCTATTTCCATTTTTTTTTGTTTGTTTAAAACCCAGTGAGCACCATGTATACATGTTTAGCTAATGCAAAAATTAAGAAATGGCCCTCCCTGGATGCAAACATAATCTTCATTTCATGGGAAAAGTCAGTACAGTCTCAGACACATCCCCTTGCTTAGGTGTGTTTACCTTAGCTTATCTGTGCACCATAGGGCTCCAATGTGCTTACAACATGCCTAACACACCCCCTTTTCATGTCTGCTGCTCCTCCTAGTTATACAATCATGCTATATCACCTACACGGATAGGTGCAGTTTGGCACTTAGAAGATTTTTTTGATTTAGTAAATTTCCCCTCATTTGCATACCCCACTGCTTTAGTACATAGTTACTGCACTATCACAGAGCCTTTCCACTTGACAACCACTGTTCCCTGGTATTGTTTTGATTCTGCATGCCATAGACTATAATGGCAAAATGCAGATTTCCCTTAAAATTGAGTGTTGACATTTTTTTTTTATTTTTGGCACAATCCCGTTTGCATGCTGCTGCCCTATACTTAAACGGCCAAGATCGGAAAAAAAAAAAACTTTGATTTTTATAAAAATGAAGCACTTTTCCATGTCAATGGTCATATATTTGGCCATTGGCATTCATAGAGTATAATACATGTTTTTTTTTTGGAGCTGTCATGCCTCCGTTTTGTTTACAGAAATGTTGTTGGTTAGTAAATGAATAGATTTCTTCAACCAACACAGTTCTTGCACAGATACCTGCCTGCTTGCTGAATCCCTAATTCACCTCATTTGCATGGTTTTCACTGCACTGGTTTCCATGCAAGAACAGTGTAGGCAGGCTTCTGCACATCAAAACACTAGTTTACTGGATCGCTCAGCAGCCATATTCTGTGCAGAAGTGGCTACACTGTTCTCGCATGGAAAAATTACTTTAATGAATCCTGCGGACAGTCTTTCCATTTAACTGTAGTGCATTATCAGTTCAGTTACAGACTTGCAAGAATGTATTTATTATTAACATTGGTCTAGTTCACTACAGTACATTATCAATTTGCTTACAGACTTACAAGAGTTTATTAGAAGTATATGTTTATTTCAGGCAGAAAAATGCAAATAAAGTTAGGGCAACAAGCAGTGCTATTGGTTTATAATTGTTAAAGCTGCAAATGTTATTTCAAGGAGCTGATACTGCCTTTTTGTGCTTTGTAGATATTGCTACAAAAAGACACACTTTCAGTTTTGGATATTTGAATAATTTCCAGTTTGGTTTTAAATACATTCAAGAAAAAATATTACATCAGCCACCCAGCCTTGCACAGAACCTGGGGAAAGGGCTGGGTGGGTTTGGAAGTCCTAAGTGTAAAAGGCACAAAAATCTGACATTGGGACTCTAAGGTGGCCCTTATAATACCTCAGCAGTGACTGTCACAATGTGGAGAAAGGCCTAAACTTGGCAAGAGTTGTGGTGCACAACTCAGGTATCTACAGAAAGACAAGACCACCAAAGCCAGAACTAAAACAACAGTATTCTTTAGAGTTAAAATGTGCATACAACAGATGTGTATTTCTTCAGTGTTTATTTAAATGTTTTTCAGTTACTTAAAATCTTTAAAGTGAAAATGTATGTACAACAGATGTGTATTTATGTAGGTTAGAGTTAAATCAAGTATGCAAATTTTTTTTTATGTTTTCAGACAATTATATAACAGTACCAGATTTCAGTTCATGCTTTCATCTGTGTTTAGGCAACACTGGCAGAAAATGTATTCATTTGGTATTAGTTAAGTTAGTTAGTTTCCATAATATAATATTTACACACAACTATTTTAGATGTTCGGTATAAATGTATATCACTTACGGTAAATTTCAATCAAGTTTCAGAATATGGCATTCATACTCAGTTATGAGTTCAGTATAGTACATTTCAGCCAGATTTCAGAATATAACATTCATACTCAGACATTTTTAATAGCATTACTAGACAGTTTACAACATGCATTTATATCACACTTCACATTATTTAGTCATTAGCTTTAAAGGTAAATTGAGATTATTAAAATAAGTTACCTAAAGAATAAGTAGTAATAGTTATTTAATATACTCAAGGCATAACAGTTCACGTTTAATTTGTTAATTCATCTACAGAATACAGTCTTCTTACACAATGATTATTATACAGTAGACAGAAAGTTAAAAAGACACTCTGGGGGATTAAATAAACTCAATGTAAGCTTTGTGCAGAGCCTACATGGAGTTTACATGGTAGTGTGATGGTGAGTGGCATGCATCAGCTCACAAAGCATATTAATGAGGCACTGCACTCCTAAGCTAGGTTTCATGGCTCTCAACAGTGTTGCTAGCCATGAAACCTTTTAAGTAAATGTGGATAGCAATTCAATGTAAGGCAGAGCACCTACAGTGTGCATATTTGCACGGAATGCCACAATGATCACCAGGACTTTACAAATAGCTGTCATTCTGTTAGTGCAACACATCTGTACAGAGGACAACTTAATGAGAGGACAAATAATCGGTAATAGGGACATATATGACATAGATGTCACATAGGAATGTGTTAGAATGTAATAGTCTCGACTTCTTAGAGTGAGACATGTGGACAAAACCATAAAAATGGGGGTCAAAGGGCCAGAAGTAGGGGCAGATGTTTAATATTGCACTACCAAGGCTAGGAAGTTGATAGAATATACAGGTTGTACATTAGCATGAACTTTCTGAAGTGCATGAAGTTTAAAACTCAAATGTCAGTCATCAGTTTCTGACTGAACTCTGCAATGACGTGGCAATGATTTGCCAGAAAAAAAATGCTATGAGGAAAAGATCACAAATAGGAGGCAAAAGCTGCACATTCTGCACATATCAGAACAGGTGAGTGGTATGAACTCAATTGTATGTATTACTGAGTCATATTATTCCAGAGATCATCTCAGTGATATTGCAGAAAGCTACATATTTGATAAGGAAAACATCCAGACATACTGGGAATGTCTGGACAGTTGAGACATATGAATGGGAAATATATGGTCCAAACATAGTACCGGGCAGTGTACTTACAGTGCAGAGTATTGTGATATCCCATTCCTAGCATACTGTATTGAATGTGTGTTAATAATATGCAACAGGATATGGGACTGCCATGTAAAATGATCATGCAGGGTAAGTGCGTGTATTGAATACGGACACTCAGATGAATTGTAGGAATGAACATAGGTAAAGAGTATAGGTGAAACTCCTCCATTTACAGAACAGGAGGGCATGTCAATGGAAGATGGTTGTAGCAGCAATCCCAAGTACATATCTATATGGTACAGTATGGACTGTACAATGAAAATATGTTGTCTGTGACTGTCACACAAGGCGACATAACAATAGGAAGAATTGTGTGTGTGAGATAAGCATCCTTACATGAATAATGCAGAAGACATCTCACAGGGATATGACATACAAGTGGGGTAAGGTGCATATTGGGAAGATGTGTAAATTATCATATCTGAATATGAATGTACTCTCAGCAGAGGTCTCCAGCAAGGTGGCCACAGGTAAAGGATCATGGCAAACATTACAAGAACCAACCACAATCATGGACAAGAGCAGAATAATACCACCACTAATTCCATGCCTGTAACATAACATGTGTTGTGGCATGATAACAGATGACCCTGCACACATGCACACTTGACAACTATTATGATGCATCCACATTCTATGAGAGTAACCATGCACACTCTCCTGGTACTGTAATATCTGCAGGAGGTGTTAGGAGGAACACTGCTATACCTGCATGTGACAGCATGGGTAGTACAGGCTAGTTGCCTTGTGTGCATAGCATATATCTATGCACAATTCACACTGTCATGAGTAATATATATGCCATTAATATTGTCAGACACCTATGTATGGATTGTGTGCATAAGCTGAGCAGGTAGCGCACATGCATTTGGTGTAACAGCTCTATAAGACCAAGAACACTGCATCAGTGGACCCAGACAATATCCCAGGATGGCTTCTAAATAGCATGAAACATGGCCTACCAGGCCTTCTGGAATTGCTATTTAACTGTAGCCTCCAAACATGCTGTGTGCCTCATGAATGGAGAACAGCAACAGTCATCTCCCTGCACAAAGGCGGGTCATCTACAGACCCTGGAAACAACAGAACCAAAAGTCTCAGTAGTCTTGTATGTAAAGTCATGGAAACAATTATCATGGAAATGATCAGTAATGATATAGTAAACCTCTAGACACTGGACCCAACCCAGTTTGGTTTCGTCAAACACAGATCATGCACACTCAGCCTGGTGGACTTGTTTGAGAAGGTCACCAAAGCAATGGATATGGGCAAAATGGTTCACACTGCCTATGCTGAGATGGGGAAGGCATTTGACACAATACCTTACTCTGGAATTGTTGATAAACCCAAGAAATTAGGTACAAACCTGTATGTCACCAAGTGGATAATCAACTGGCTCACAGACAGGACCCAGGAAGTTAGAACTGGGGAGTCCACCTCTGCAAAGAGGCCAGTCACAAGTGGAGTCCCTCAGGGATCAGTCCTTGGACTGCTTCTTTTTGGCATTTACTTCTCTCAAGTCAAGGCCAATGTCAGTGGTCTCTGGTGGATTAACTTTGCAGATGGTTGCAAATCAGGAGCTGTCATTGAATCCCACACTGACATAAATGTTCTCCAGGAAGGGCTAACATAGGCAATCAAATGGTGTCAGAGCCATAGGCTAACTCTAAATGCCAAGAAATGCATAATAGTATCCTTCAGGATGTCATCCGCTCCAGTTAACTATCATATTGACAACACACCCTTTAGAGCTGACCCTGTAGTCAGGGACTTAGGAACACACATGGACAGTTATCTAGCATTTGACCATCATGTGTCTACAGTAGTGAGGAAATCATTCCATGTTGCACAACTTATAAACAAAGGTATGGCATATAAGTCCAAGGAAGTCATTATTCCACTGTATTTGGCATTCATCAGACCTATCATTGAGTACATTGGCTCCTTTGGTATGTACCTAACCAGGCATATCCAACAACTGGAGTGTCCACAGAGGTTCATCACTAAAAGAATACAGGGCATGCATAAAATATACTATGCAGACCACCTCAATGCCCTATCCCTGTATTCTGTCTCCTACAGGCTTTTGAGGGGACATCTATGCCTGGCATACAGGGAATCTTCAGACCCCACTCTGATGGACCGTCTGCATATCCACAAAACAAACAGCACCAGAATTACCCATTCTAAAGACGCAATCTTTGCCTGTTATAGAAATAGTATCTGCTGTAGACACAGGTATGTATCCCAGAGACTACCTCATCTCTGGAACAGGTTCCCTATCCATGTGAAGCAGAGTTCCTCCCTAACCCAATTCAATTGTAACTTGGACAACTGGATGCAGAACAGGAAATTCATCCCTAATTTGGCACATATGTCTCTAATGGACACAGGCAACCTGTAATTGGTTCATCTCCCAGGCTCCCGATTGTAAATATTTCATCTCCCAAGCCCCTGCTTACACTTATCAGAACTTGTCAGAGATTTGAGATGCATGTCTAGGCTTAAACAGGCCCTTGTGGTCATTAGCCTAGTAAATACCTATGAACCTATGAAGCTATTTGTATTCCACACCACCAGACAGTCATGTATATTCCCCAGAAATAATATGTAGGCATGTCCAATAAGTTGTGTGACAGTGCACTCTGACAAATGTGGTACACTTCAGTTACACATCACTGGAAGATGTGTAGGGAGGTACATGAAGATGGGTGCATTGTACATGGTTACTGGTGTGATAAAGGCTGGGAACCATGAAGTTATTATGGCCTCTGATGTGTATGTCCTTCACATACTCAGTAGTAGTTGTGTTACATTTAAGGGAGGAGTCAGCATTGTGACCACAAGCTGGTGGATGTATCACTTACCCTCTACCACAGGACACAGGTTGCATACCCATTGGTCTGATTATAGGGTGTGATATCCACATTATACTTGGGTGGTGTGTCTGTTTCCTGATTCAGCAAATCCTTCCATTTGTCTTGTCGATGCAGGTGTTGCCATGGATGTGTCAGCAGTCTCTGGTATGTGTTGATACTGTCTGTATTATACTAACATCACAGCTGGAGTCAATGATTGCCCAAAAGCTGTAGTCCTTCAGGCAGCTGTTTGGAGACAGTGTGTTTATGTCATCTGTGATATCCATTATTCAACTAATGGGTAGGAAAGGGCCTAGCAGACACCCCTGATGTACCGACCTGATCACTGGGCCTGAGATATATGTCACATCACACATTTCAACATAGGGAGATGCCACATATGTCATACACTGCTCTACTCATTTGGTGATATATCTGTTCATGGCTACATATGACAGTGTTGATTGAATACCTCAGTGTGGATTTTTGTCAAATCTCTTGACCTGTCCAAGTTCCACAAGATGATATTGTCGTCATCATGCATGCCCTTAATGACCTCTTTGAGGACATCTATCAGATGTAACAGACCTGATATAGCAGTAACAACTCACATAGGTCTGTTGCACACACCTGGAATATTACTAGTGTACGCATAGAAGAGGTCCACAATGACATATTGTACTACCTCACAGTCAAGGAGAGTCAGGATGTCCCTATACATGCATGCAGGTGCTGCCCCCCAACTCAGGTGGATGCTTGTTGATGTACACCCTTGTATGGAAATATAAGCTGCGTGAAGGGTGTGTTGAATTGTGTGTTCAACTGTATCAGGAAGTTATATGTGCTAGGTCATGCCATAGGTGATTGGTGATGTTGTCACAGCACATGGATTCCATGTGATAGGCCTGGATGATGGTAAGGCAGTGCATACTGCCTATTGTGATCTGGCCTAGGGTTTTGATCCAATCACACATGCAGGTATCATTCAGGAAACCCCCAAGCTGGGGATTAAACCTTCCATCAGTTGATGAATAAACAATTGGCTCACTGACAGAACACATCATGTGAAAGTTGGTGAATCAATCTGTACCAGTAGAACTGTAACCACTGGCAAACTTCAGGGATCTGTGCTTGGCTCTTCACTGTTCTAACTGTATTTCTTGACAATTCAGGCTAAAGTATATGACTTTTGGCTTACCAAGTTTGCTGATTCTTGTATATTGTGTGCAATTATTGAATCCACCAATGGTGATTACATAATACAGGAGGAGCTAACACACACAATTGAATGGTGACAAATGCACATGCTCTACAAATAAATACAGAAATGCATGTTTGTGATGTTGTCCATCCGAAAAGTGGAGTTCCATGTTAATCACAGCAAGCATTGACAAATGTCCTGCTATGCAGAAACCCAGTGATGCAAGCACTGGGAACACATTTAGATAACCAATCTGAACTTTGACCACCAATTGTCCACACTGCTATTGAGAGCCTATGTTGTGCATGGTTTACCTTCATATCATCGATCACATATGATTGACTGGCCACATCGCCAAACCGTTTCCGCGAAACCAGAACAGTGACATTTTTAAAAGTTGAATAAATGTCGAATTTCAATGTTTCCAGCTGTGCCACATCTCTACACCAGTGCTACCATGGGTCAAAAAGGGGGCGACATTTTGCCATTCAGATATGTGGTATTCGACATTTGGGACGTTTGCACTACGGTATTTGCGGAAATGGGGTTGACCATATTGA
Organism: Protopterus annectens; assembly: GCF_019279795.1. Taxonomy (NCBI): domain Eukaryota; kingdom Metazoa; phylum Chordata; order Ceratodontiformes; family Protopteridae; genus Protopterus; species Protopterus annectens. The sequence goes on from NC_056728.1 coordinate 551,508,492, forward strand.
AATCAGTATTATGAATGTAAACTGTTGTGCACATCATAAGTCATGCCATCATATCATAGGATCATACTATGCTAATGGCTATAGGGCCCTTACAAGCCTTGCCAAGTACAACCCCTGTTTCCCAAGAATATCAAGATATTAAGCGGAATTACAGGTGAAACTCTCGGGCTGAATTTGTGGCTTCCCATCCAATCATCCAAATTACATTTAAATAGGGCCAGTTTCACCAGAAATGGAAGTTTGTTCCAGAGGGGAGGTGACCTCTGTGAGACATATCTGTCTCTCCAGCAAATCCTGTTGATGTAACATACTAGGTTGAGTTCCCTAGATTGACTGCATATTATACGTTTTGATTTACAAATGTGCAGCATTTCCATTAGAACAGGATCTGTGAATGCTTTATATGCAAGGCAGAGGTCACTTCTGAGTAGTCTGTAAGACACAGAGTATAGTGACAATGATTTCAGTCTGTCAATACATGGCATATGCCAAAGACCCTGAATTTTCTTTGTAAGAAACCTTTAAGGTTTCTCCAGTTGCTCCAGGTGCCTGGTAAGGTACATAACAAAGGTAGCATTGTACTCTATTACTGACCTGATTAGTGAGGAGTACAGGGTTATTATAACCTCTTTTGTTCTGGATGCAATGCCCTTACTTATGAGGTGGGTGTTGTGGAAAGCCTTTCTTACCATTATGGAGATGTGATGGTTAAAGGAAAGGTTGCTGTCAATCTGTCTGCCCAAATCTCTCACTACTGATTGCATGCTTAGGGTGTTTTTATTAATGTGGTAATCTGCAGGGAAGTCACCCTTGCCAAAGGGAATGATAATGCATCATTTTGTATTGAGCTTTAGCACATGACTTTGGCATCAGTTGTTTGTCTAAGTCCCTCTTGTAGGGTATTGACATCATTGGAGGACTTGACTGCACCCAGTTTGCAATCATAAGCAAACTTTGTCAGTCATAGGCCTTTTGTTTTAGCTGTACATCCGAGAAATAGATTCCAAACAATAGGGATCCAGCACAGATCCCTGTGGAACACCACTGGTTATGGGTCTGCTGGTGGAGGTAGAGTCATCTATTCTGACTGTGTGTGTTCTATCGGTGAGACAGTTTGCAACACAACTGACAAAACATGGGTTGATCTGCAGCTGGGTGAGTTTATCAAAGATGCCTGAGTGGGGAATAGTGTCAAAGAACTTAGCCAGGTCCAGGTAGGCCATATGCATGGATAAGTCTTCATCCAGGGCTTTGGTGACTGTGTCAAAGAAATCCACCAAGTTCAAGAGGCAGGATCTCCCTTTAGGGAAGCCAATCTGGGTCAGGTTGAGCATTCAGAGGCATATTATAAATTTGTTGATAAGGTCCATGATTATTCTTTCCATTGCTTTGCAGATTAGGCTGGTCAGACTTATGGGTCTATAATTCCTGGGGGTGTGTGGAGGTGCCTCATTTATGTAACAGGATGATGGTTGCTATTTTCCATTCAGCAGGTACAAAACCAGTGCTTAGACTGTGGTTAAAAAGAGTACCCAGCGGTGAAGCTAGTTCCTGTGTTAATCCATTTAGAGAGCAGCTTAAGGTATTATCAGGTCTTATAGTGGGTGTGTTTTTGGCTTTGGAGATAGTGTTTATGACCTGCTTCTTGTAGATACTAGGTGGAGGCCACGTGGTAGGGATGCTTTTGGGCATATGAGGTGGGGATGGGGGGGGGTGTTTTCACTGAACCTGCCAACTATCAGGTTGGCTATTTCTAAGGGTTCAGTATATATGGTGCCATTAACAACCATTTCTGTGCAGATCTGTCTTTTCCATTTAATGTTTCTGACTTAGCTAAAGAAAGCCTTATGGTTATCGCTAGGGAAAGAGGCTAATTTGCATTCACAGTTAGCTTTAGAATGCCTTATGAGTTGTCTTATTTGCTTGTTTAAGCTGAGGAGGGAATGCCTCCAATACATAGACTGTTTCTTCCCGTTGTTGGAGATCAATTTATTTCTCATATTGTATAACCTGTTAATGGTGGATGTCTACCAGGCAGGCTTGTTCTTTCTTGAGAATCGTGTTTTGATCCTTTCAGGTATGGCTGAGTCAATACATTTGTATAGATGCTTGTGCAAGACAAGAAATCTTAGGATTGTATGACAGCACTGTAATCAAACCTCATTAAAGCACTGAGTATAATTTGCATTTTTACATATGCTTCACCAGACACATCTAACACCTGGAAGGACAACAGGGCTTTCTCAGCAAGATAACATAGAGCCTACACATCATGCCATAATGATTAAAAGCCATGTCACTGTAAATTTTATTTTATAGGATGAGGTGACTTCTGCCTGGCCCTCTGGCCAGTCTCTGACACTGTCTTGGTTGGAGTACTGCATATCCAAAAATATGGTATAGCTAGCTAATGACATCAGCAGTGTCAGTTAAGGAGAAGATGACAGTGTTCCACATGTTGGAGTAAAATGCTCTCTATAATGTCAAGCAACAGCTATCACACACACACATTTGCACTGAGAACAGAACCCCTACATATCTAAGCACACAGACCCCACAACACTGTGCTTACAATCATGATAGCTCAAGTCTCCTTATGTCATCAGCTGTAAAGTGCTGTTAATGTCCACTGAGGAGAGGATAGCAGTGTCCCACATGCTGGGGTAAAATGCTCTTTATAATATCAAGCACAGCTCATACACACACAATTGACTGCAGTGAGAATAGTACCCCTACCTATTTATTCACATAGACTACAGAACACAGTACTTAACTCCAGCACCACAGCTCAAGTCTGATTTATATAGGGGTGAGGTGAACTTATAGTAGATGACATCAGCAGGCCATGTGAGAGACAAGAGGTTGGAGGCCTGTATTAAATGGATGAGAAAAACACTGACAATCAATGTAATTAGAGAAGTAACTGTAGGATGCACACATCTGCTCTGCTGTCCAGACACACGCAGTCCCAGTTGGCTGCAGTGAGAACAGAACCTCTACTTATCTAAGCACATGAACTACAGAGCACAGTACTTAATGCAAGTGACCCAGCACAAGTCTGATTTTTATACGAGTGCAGGTGAACATATAATAGATGACATCAGCAGGCCATGTGGAAGATAAGAAGTTGGGAGACCTATATGAAATAGATGTGTAGGCATGAGCAAGTATCAAAATACTGGCAGTCCATGTAATTGGAAAAGTAAGTGTAAAATACACAGCTACTCTGCTATCTAGATACACACATATTTGACTGAAGTGAGAACAGAACCCCTACCTAAGTACACAGACTATAGCACACAGTATGTTATGCAAGCACCTCAGCACAAGTCAGATTTATATGAGAGTGCAGGTGAACTTATAGTAGGTGACATCAACAGGCTATATGGGGATCAACAAGTTGTGAGGCCTTCATAGGCACTTAGCTTCGTAGGTTCATATGAGGCTACTTGCCTAATAGCACTATGGTGTTTAGAAGGCCAGCTGCATAAAAACACAAGTACCCTTATTGAGCAGAGTTGGATTGTCATTTCTAGTAGAGTGTGTTTGTGAGAAGCACCAACTGGCCCTGTTTATGAGGGACATAGGTGCCTTTGCAGAGGTGCCTGTCCAGAGGTGACTTTACAATTGCCCAACCAGTAATCATGGTTGCATGCAGTGGGAGCCTATTACAGAGGAGTGTGAATTGTTTTAGGGTATATCTCTCTCCCCAGCTTGTTCTGTTTATGTCACAGGCTAGCTTGAGAACCCTAGGGCAAATTATAGTTGTGGGTCTGAGGCTGCTGTGCAAGGTAACTATAGGTCACCTCTCAACAGCCTGCATGGTACCAAGTACAGTGACAGGTATGTCAGTCTTTCCATGTATGTCATGTTTAGAGGTCTTGGTGTCACACAGGCACAACCCTGTGTTCCCTCCAGTTACTGCAGTTGTCTGATGAGGTACAAAGAGATGTGAGCATTGTACTCCATTATTGGTGTGATAAGAGTAGAATACAGCAAAAATATGACCACCCTGGTTTGGATGTGATGTCTATATGTATGATGTGCGGTGTGTGTCACCACTATGGGCAAATAGTGATGAAAGTCTAGATTGCTATCAAAATGTGTTCCCAAGTCTCACAACACTGTGTTTGAGCTTGGGGGTGCTATGTATATCATAATTTGCAGGGGGTACGTCATTGACTAAGGTGACAAAGAGTGATTGTATGCTTAAAGTTCAGTGCATGAGTTTGTCACCAATCATCAGTCTGTGTCAGCCCCTATTGTGATATTTTACATTAAGAAGGTTCGTGGTCTGCACTCTTGTGGGAGGAGAGGCTGGACTCTGCCCTTCTGAGCTGGGAATTTCTGGTTAAAGGCTTATAGTGCCTGCATATTTGAACTGTTCCTTACTGAAATTGGTACACCTTGTTTGCTGTAGCATAGACTAGATCCAGGCCTGCTGAATCTAGCTTTGTTTGTATGCTTGTTGTTTATTTGCTTGTTATTTCCCTGAAATGCTAATTCCACCTAAAACGCGGCTTTTCAGTGCTTCTGTGGATCCCTAGTGATATCTGCATTGCTTACTGTACTTATTTCCTTGTTTCACTTGAAAGAAAGTTACTGTTTGTCATTTTTGCATTTAAGTTACCTGTAACACATTGCATTTAAGTTACCTGGCACTTGCTCACTAAAGCAATTATATAAGTCAGCACTAAAAAATTAAAAGCACTACACCCTCACAAACCCCCCTTGAGTACCTTGTTCCCCATTGGCCCTTTTTTCAATTATAAAGGAATTCCCAATACTATTCTAGCATGTCCAAAGGTCAGTTGTCAATCTCCTCTCTGGTCCAGCTGGTGAATCTGGGAATCTTGAGGCAATGTTACAACTGCCTCATGTACACAGACAAACCTCTCCTCCTCCCAACAAATTCCAACACATGTGAGAGATACAACCATATAGCCAAACTGGAGGCTAAGCTCTCTCAACTCAGTACTGGCATAACCAGTCAGGAGGAGAAGGAAACCACACTCACTACAATTCCAGTCTCACATAGACCTACTACGACAGCAAACCAAACACATAAACACACAAAAACATACTCGGAGGCTCTAAATAAAAATCTGCCTAAGCAGCAGAGACCTCCAAAGCAGACACCCAAGCAACCGCTACTCTAAAACAAAACACATGCAACACATAGCTCACAAAACCAGTGTGCTGGACAGTCACAGCCCTTAAGGCTAAACAATACACTTGATACACTTGTAATAGGTGACTCTATCGTCAGGCACACTGACGTCCCGCTCACCAGGCTGAACAAGGAGAAGGTCATGGTGAGCTGCCTGTCGGGCGCTAGGATCCGCCACATAACACAAGCACTCAGGTCACTCCAAGGCAAGTACAAATATGACTCAGTCATTGTCTATGCTGGCGTGAATGACCTGAGATGTACCTCCCTGGACTACATGAAAAGAGACATAGAGGAGCTCTCTGAGCATGTAGCCCAGGCCGGTATGACCCTGACCTTGAGTAGCATCTTACCCTCACCAAGAATGATGCCACAATATGAAGACAAGATGATCAATTTCAACAATTGGCTTAAGTATTGGTGTCATTCAAAGGGGATCCAATGCCTGTCAGCCTGGGATGACATGCTCGACAAGCCACGATGCTTCACTAGGGATGGCTTGCACCTGTCAATCCTGGGCTTTCGGATATTGGCAAAGGCTTTTGCTACCCCCATAGTGCCTTTTTTAGGCAAGGCTCAAAAGACAAACCCACCTCCATAGGTATCACAAGGGATAAGAAACTAAGAGTAATGCTACTCAACGCCGGAAGTCTAAACCTCAAGATGCATGCACTCGAAACTCTCCTTAGCATGGAGAACATCGATATCTGTGCAGTAACAGAAACCTGCTTCAAGGCTCCCGAGAGCACCCCAGCTCTACCAGGTTATACCTCATACCATGCTTTTCAGCCCCAAAACTTGGACCGAACCACAAAAGGAGGGGGGTATCAATATTCGTCAAAGATACCCACACCTCCAGGTTGGTGGCACAGCACGAAACATCAGAGACTATTCATGTGCAACTAACAGTGGGTAAAACTGCCTTCCAGTTTATAGCCTGCTACAGACCACCCTCCCAAATCCAGGAACCCCACTCGGCCTTCCTGAGAACACTGGAAAATATGAAGGTCTCTCCAAACACCATTATATTGGGTGACTTCCACTACCCAAACATAGACTGGGAGCATTACTCTAGCTCCAACACCCTAGCCCAAAGGTTCCTAGAATTTATAAACTCAAATGCTATGGAACAACTTGTTACCACTCCCACAAGAGGGGAAAACATACTAGACCTGATCATCACCAACATGGGGACTCTATGCTCCAGACCAGAAGTGTATCTCTTACTGGTAAGATCAGACCATAAACTAATCTCATTGGATATTCACATCCCGACCCCATCCCCTGCCCAGAAAACCACAGTGAAAACCTTCTCTAAAGCAAATTACACACTCCTCAAAACTGAGGTGGAATCCTTCAAGGTCCCTGGGCCTGTGGAAAATATGGCCCAGACCGCAGAATCCTTTATAAACGCATTCTATGAACACCTTCAGGAATGCATGGATCATGCAATCCCAAATAAAACCAAGACCCAATCCTCCAAAGGCAGATGTCCTGCCTAGTGGACCCCAGCCATAAACAAACTATACAATAGAAGGAGGAAGCTACTACATGGTAGAGCAAAATCCCAAAAAGGGAAGGCATCTCTGATCAGTATTAGCAAAAAACTACGGGCACTCATAAAATCGTCTAAGGCCAGCTTCGAGAGAAAAATTGCACAGGACACTAAGGATAATCACAAGGCTTTCTTTAGTTATGTTAGGAACCTGGGTGGGAATTCCCAGATATGCTCAGAATTAGTCCAAAATGACAAAAAATACACCAAACCCACAGATATTGCCAACATCCTAGCTGACAGGTTCAGCAAACTTCTCCCCACCAAAAGGGCAACTATCTATCCCAGCAGAGTGCTCCCCCCCTGACATCTCAGATGCTCAGGTAAGAGCCGCCCTCTCCAAAGCAAAAAACACAGCATCAATGGGACCAGACAGTGTCCTGGGCTGCGTCCTACATGAACTCCAAGAAGAGCTAAACCCAAACATAAAACTACTGTTCAATCTCAGCCTTACTACAGGATATGTACCCAAAGAGTGGCATACAGCAACAGTGGTCCCTCTCCACAAAGGTGGTGCCTCAATGGATCCTGGAAACTATCGCCCCATAAGCCTGACTAGCTTGGTCTGCAAAGCTATGGAAAGAATCATCATGGACCTCATAAATAAAGATATTGGGGACCTACAGACACTGGATCCTACCCAGTTCAGCTTTGTTAAGGGCAGATCCTGCCTCTTAAACCTGGTCGATTTCTTTGAAACAGTCACCAAGGCCATTGACGAGGGGAAGGTGGTCCACACAGCCTACTTGGACCTTGCAAAAGCCTTTGATACAATACCCCACTCGGGCATTATAGATAAGCTCACCAGCTGAAATAAAGCCCCTATGTCACTAGATGGGTTGCAAACTGGCTCAAGGACAGAACCCACATGGTTAGAATTGATGGAGCCATGTCAGACTCCAAACCAGTTACAAGTGGCATCCCACAAGGCTCAGTCCTGGGACCTCTCTTGTTCGGTATATATTTCTCGGAGGTACAGGCCAACACGGAAGGACTATGGCTGACCAAGTTCGCAGATTACTGCAAACTGGGCACCATAATCGACTCTCCAGCCGATACAAACATCCTCCAAAAGGGCCTCATAGAAACAGACAACTGGTGCCAGAGCCATGGCCTCAAGCTAAATGCCAAAAAGTGTATAGTCATCCCCTTTGGCAAAAACAAAGTGCCCACAAATTACCACATAGGTGGGAATCCATTAAGTACAGAAGAAGTAATTAGGGACCTGGGGACCCAAGTTGATAGCAATCTCTCATTTGACAACCACGTGGCCAAAGTGATTAGAAAAACATTTTATATAGCCCACCTAATCATGAAGGGATTCACATCTAGATCAGGGGAGGTCATCATGCCTCTTTACTCATCCCTCATCAGGCCCATAATTGAGTACAATGCCCCTTTTGGGATGTACCTTACCAGACACCTGCAGCAACTGGAAAGACCCCAAAAGTACCTCACCAAGAGGATCAAAGGGCTCAAACAGATGCCATATGCTGCCCGGTTAAATAAACTCCAGCTCTACTCAGTGGCATACCATCTGCTCAGAGGCGATCTGTGCCTGACGTATAAAACCATGTCCAACCCGGAATTAATGGACATGCTGCACCTCAGAAAATCCAAATCCCATCGAGCTATGTGCTCGAGAGACTTGAACCTCAGCACTGAAATAAATAGGACATGCTGGAGAGACAGATTCATAACCCAGAGGCTCCCTTCACTCTGGAATAAAATCCCAGTCCAGGTTAGGCAGTGTCCCTCATTGACTCTCTTCAAGAGAAATCTTGATGAGTGGATGGGAGATCATAGGTTTACCCTGGGTATCACTTCTGTGTCACTGTTAGACAGAGGCACAGTATACTAACCTCGAAAAAGTATATAGCAAAATTAATTTAAAATGGGTGGTGAAAGCCAAACACACTCTGGCTAGGCTTATAAATGCCCTAGGGCAGATAGCCTAGTATGAACCTATGAACCTATATGTTACCATCATTGGGGTACTGTATATGACTGTGTCCAGTTAACACTCATCTGCAAACTTGGTAAACCACAGGCCATCTACTGTTGCCTGTGCTTCAGGGAAGTATTTTCCAAACAGTTCAGAGCCTAGCACAGATCCTTGTGGTATTTCACTGGGGAGTGGGTTAGTGGTGGGGGTGCAGTCCCCAACTTTGAAAGTGTGTGTTATGTCATTGAGCCAGTTGGCTCTCCATCTAGTATTGTATGGCCTAATCCTGAGATGGGAGATCTTCACTATGAGACATGAATGGGGATAGTGTCAAAGGCCTTGGATAACTCAACATAGGTGGTATATCCTGTTATCCTTAATCCAGGTCTTTGGTGACAGTATCCAAGAATTCCACAAGGGTAAAATAGATCTACCCTTGACAAAACCAACATGGGTAGGGTCAAGTGTATTGAAGATCACCTATGTCCCAGTGGAAATGGTCCATGCTGATTCCAGCAGTAGCCTTGCAGACATGTCTTTGTAGGTGTATAGTTCAATAGTTGTAGTTCTGCACATTACCAGATTGATTTGCATTGCATAGCACACAACGTTTGGTATTGCATTTTGTAATGTGGTTGATATATGTGTGAAAAAAGTACTGAGATCCCCAGGGTTGTAGTGCTTGGGGGGGTTGGGGTACCAACACATGGATGTATTTTAAATCTATGACATATAGTTAGATAGGGACCTCAGTTTGTAATGTTTCTACATATAACTTCATGTCATACAAAGGAAATGCATGGTAAATAGCAGTAATAAGGCATAATATATACATTTGCAACTGCGGTGGTGGTGTTGCGGTAACGTTGTCACCTCATAGTAAGACGTTGTCTGGTTCGATTCTCAGCTAGAGCGTCTTCTGCATGGAGACCTGCATGAATGGGCGTACCTTTGTTGAAGGTTGTGCATCAGGGCTGGGAACTCGGCACGTAAAAATCTACTGCCAATCATTAGCGGACCGGAGTTCCACTGTTGCGACCCCTAACCGCGAAAAGCCGAAAGACACAAACAATATACATTTCCATAGTGCAATGAGCAGCAGGTTTGTGCAATGGTTAGCAAAGTGTATATGCATGTGAGATACACATGTCTGTGTACTGTTAATATTTACAGAAACACAAGCTGCATTCCTAAACTCTGACAGTTAATATCGAGTCTCTGGAGTACACCTGCTACTTAACTGTCTCTGTGGTGGCATGTGTTAATGCATTAATACATTCCTTTTCGGGGCCAGATGGTACAATTTTTGATTACAACTGAATCTAACACTTTTAAGTACGTTCTTATTACTGTTACTGTGTGTTGGTCCATGATGTGCACCATTGCTCAATCATGCATTAAATAAAAGAAATGGGGAAGATAGGGCAGTGGTGAAATGGGGAGCAAGCAGGGAGAAGAACAAATAGATAGCAATACAGGAATGTGCAGGAGGGAGGTAGGAAAGAACCATAGCTATCCATTTCTTCAACAGCAAAAACTGATAATATATGCAGAATATTAGCTGAATTTGAACTGTCACCTCCAGAGAGATGGCTGACCATAACACAATCGTGTTGTATAGCCAATTGGACTGAATCAAGTGCGTCAAGAAGACATGTGAATGAAATGAAGAGCTATCTATAGGACTTTTTTTTGTTGTTGGACAGATGCCCATTTATTTTTTTGAGAGAGAGAGAAAGAGAGGAATGTTGGGGAAGGGATGTAGGTATGTCTGGGTATGGTGAGTTGGGTAGGTGAGGAAGCAATTGCAGGCAGATAAGACAAACAAGACAAGACATAGGGATGGTGAAGGACACAAGAGGTCAGTGGACATCATGTATGGGGTGAGGGTAGAGACATCCATAACCCATACTCATCAAGCTGGGTGACAGTGAGAATCAAGTCCTCACCCACTGGACTCTTATCACTGTCACCTCACTCCTCCACTGGCTGCAGCACTTGACATATCATTCTCCTCATCCTGGTCCTATGTAAAATAAGGGAGAGCAGCCCCTCCATCTGGCATAGGCATGCACCAACAGTGCAGTGCACGACCATATGCACCATCCTTGGCAATTCAGCATGAGTGGTAAACTCACCACTTCTGCCACTGCTCCCAAAGGGAACAACTGGACTATCCACCAGGGTAGAACTACCTGAGGGGGCAGGTAGTGCACTGGCAACAGGGGTGCTGCTTTCATGTTGACTCCCAGATGTGGTGGGCAATGGTGTTGGAGCTAGTAGAGTGGGGGCAGGTGAATCCTGAGGTGCAGGCCTGCCACGCTGTGCTGTGGAGCATTTTGCGATACGGTACACATGGATGACATGGACACATTTTAATGACACATGTTGTTGTTGCGTCTTTCGGCTTTTCCCGGTTAGGGGTCGCCACAGCGGAACTCCGGTCTGCTAATGATTGGTAGTTGATTTTTACATGCCGAGTTACCAGCCCTGATGCACAACCTTCAACAAAGGTACGCCCATTCACGCATGTCTCCACGTAGAAGACGCTCTAGCTGAGAATCGGACCGGACAGCATCTTATTGTGGGGCAACAACACTACCGCAGCACAACCACCGCTATTCTGACACATAATAATATAAAACAAACAAAAATTAGAGATAAAGGTTGCAGTGAGAGAAAAAACAGATAAGATTAGTACCTTCATATGTAACATGCAATGCATTAGTACAATTATTTGACTCTATTATCTTAACCTTTACTCTTAAGGCTACCACTCTCTAACTGGTAACTATTACTTTTAAGACTACCAACTCCTAACAGGTGCACATTATACTACAGACTGCAGCAAGTAATCCTTTACATGTGCATATGTTGCATATATGGGTGTTCCAATTATACAGTTTACAGTTTACAGCAGGGCATGTGTGCCACTGGTTTAGAACTTTTACTTTAAACCTTTAAGTTACACATAATTGAAGAATTAACAGTATTGTATAATTGGTAAGTGTGGTATTTGAACCCACCATCTCTGACTAAAGTCTAATATTGTACTCTTGGTTTGTGCTACAAACTAATGCATGCATACTTGCTTTTACATTTGAGATATGCATGCTCCATTTGATGGAACTGTATAAAATACCAAACAAGCTATCTTTAACTTTTAATGCTACAATAATACTATTCTTCTGCTGCATACATGCCACATGCCTCCCTCATCCTTGCCAATCTAGTGCCATGGGTCCAAACATTGGACTCCCTTTCAATGGCAGCTGTGGAAAAAAAAACACAGAGAGAAAAAAAAAAAACAGAACAGAACAGAATACCATTATGAGTACCAGACTTGCCTATATTCAGCTTTTAAGCCTTACACGTACTCTCTGTAGTTGATACTTACACATCTGTGGAATGTCCTCTGTCCTGAATTCCTTGATATAAGCATTAAGGGTACTCCTCTTCCTCCTCCGGAGGTCATTGTACTGATGCCTCCATTGGTCATCAGTGTCCGTGATACTGGTGGCACTGGTTACAGCCTGGACAAAACTATCCCAAGCCTCTTAGTTATACTGGGTCCCAAAATAGTCCCCATGCAGCACCCTGGCACTGTGGTGTTTCACTAGGAGTCTAACAAAAATCTTAGACTCCTGGACACCCCATCTCTGTGCCCTAAATCTCACACCCTCTCCACTTATGCCTGCCATATCTATCACAGATCAAGAGCAATGGAGAATGATGGTTTCCTACCAATTCCAGTTATCATGTTTACTGGGAGTGTATACACTGTTTGAAAATGTTGTGCATCACTTACCATCACACAAGTAGGGTGCTTGGGTGTACGCACTGCCGAGCAACATGTTTGCACAATGATAAGCAGTGTGCAACAGTGAAAGCAAGGCAATTTCAAGGTTATTTGATGTCCAGGCAGTTGTGTATGTGTGTTTGACAAATATGAAGGTTATGGCACTCCAAAGAGCAGAAATATACTTACAGGAATATAATACACAGTCATATCTTTGATAATAACTGTGATAATACATAGATAAACAAATAACTAACTGATACCATATCAGTGTCTCAGCCCTCATATATATAATTAATATCATGTATACTATGTCAAAGTGTTATAAGTGAGATTGACTATAATGGGAAGTGGAATGGCAGTAAAAACATATGGAATATGTTGTATTTGAACCTAGGACGATCTGTATAGCAGTCCTACACTAACACCTGTTGCCACAAAAGAGTTGAAGCAACAGCTGTTCATGTTTCATTTCATTGCTAGAAACTGGAATGTCACAACAGTAAAACACCCTCTACTAGAACCCAGGACCATCTGTATTCTAGACCTGCATGTACACCTGCCACAGGATTATTTATATGACAGTCCCTATTTTTCTATTCATACTTAAGGTCTTGGTATGGCTTACAGGTTTGTGCAATGCTCTCTAATATTAATTGAATGCATCCGGTTTCTATTTTTGGCTGTCTAGGTCCTATCTGCTTTCTGTGTGGCCGGTTTGCACACTACTGCACTTCAGGCACACCAGATAATCACAGCCAAGCCTGTCATTCATTTTTATCCATTTCACCTGTTTGTAGCACAGAATGCAAACACTGGAAAAAAGAAAAGAGAGAAAAGGATTCAAGCCCAGTAGCATCTGGCCCCAAAAAGGAAAGTATCAATGCATTAAAACCTGCTGCCACACAGTCACTTAAGTAGCAGTTGTTTTTAATAGACTCAGTACCAACTGTCAGACTTTAGCAATGCGGCTTGCGTTTGCACACTGCTAAGTAGTATGTAAACAGGTGCATCTCACATGTGTATACACTTTGCTTCCTGCAAACCTACAACACTTGTGTCTCAGTACATTTTCCACACATATATCACTAGATGACAGAAAGTAATATTAAATGTCATGTCATATGCAATGCACATCAATCTGGTAATGTGTAGAACTACAACTATTGGTCCATAAGCCTAAAAAGCCTTATCTGCAAGGTTAGTGAAGGGATCAGCATGGACCTTATCCACAGGGACAAAGGTGACCTTCAACACATTTGAGTCGACCCTGCCAAGGATAGATCTTGCATAGTGAACCTCGCAGACTTCTTTGATACTTACTCCAAAGACCTGGATGACAGATAACAGGACATACCACCTATGTTCAGTTATCCAAGGCATTTGACAATATCCCACATTCATGTCTCATAGTGAAAATGCCCCATCTGGGAATTAAGCCATACAGTACAAGATGGATAGCCAACCGGCTCACCAACAGAACACACACTAAGTTGGGGACTGCACCCCCCACTAGCCACTTACCATTCGAATATCCCAAGGATGTGTTCCCTCAAATGTGTGGAAACTGCTTCCCTGAAGCACAGGCCATGGTAGATGGCCTGTGGTTTACCACATTTGCAGATGACTGTTAATTGCATGTTCATAGGTGTGTACTAGGCTAATGGCCATGGAGCCTTTACAAGCCTAGCCCATAGAAGTGCCCTGGCATCATGCTGCCCAACGTAAGTTCCCAGTGCATCTATCAAGTAGAGCCACTGGAGTGATCCCGGGGTGAACTTTCTATTACCCATCCACTCATCAAGTTTTCTCTTGAAGAGGTACAGCAAGGAGCTCTGTTTGACATGTATGGGAAGTCTATTTCAAGGCATGGGCAGTCTCTGGGTGAGGAACCTGTCCTTCCAGCATGTTCTGATGATTGTAGTAATGATGTTGAGGTCTCTGGAGCGTGTGGTGTGAAGGGATTGGGATTTATTTATATGTAACATTTCTAGTAGAGCTGAGTCAGACATGGCTTTGTAAGTCAAGCAGAGATCGCTTCTAAGTAGGTGATATGAGACAGAGAATAGCTGGAGTCTTTTGAGTCTGTCCATGTAGGACATGTGTTTAATGCCTAGGATCCTCTTTGTGAGGTACTTCTGTGGCCTCTCCAGCTGTTGCAGGTGTCTAGTGATGTACATGCCAAATGAGGCATTATATTTTATGACTGTTCTAAAGAGGGAAGAGTAGAGAGAGATGATGACCTCTTTCTTCCTGGATGCAAAACCCTTGGTAATGAGATGTGCCACATAGAAGGACTTTCTGACCACAGTGGCAATGTGGTGGTTGAAGGAGAGGTTGCTGTCAATCAGCATCCCCAGATCTCTTATAACACCTTTAGTGTTCAGTGTGCTCCCTTCAATGTGGTAATTAGTGGGAACTGAGTTTTTACCAAAGGGGATGGGGACACATTTTTTGGCATTAAGCTTAAGGCCATGGTTTTGACACCAGTTATTGGTCTCAGTGAGGCCTTTCTGCAGGATGTCTGCATCACTTGGGGAGTTAATAATGGCTCCCAGCTTGCAGTCGTCTATAAACTTGGTCAGCCAGGGTCCCTTTGGACTCCTGAGAAGTAGATGCTGAACAGGAGAGGACCCAGGACCGATCACTGTGGGACTCAACTCATAACTGGTCAGCAGTCTTACTTGGAGTCTGCTACTTTCACACTGTGTGTTCTGTGACCCAGTTTACAACCCACCTAGTGATATAGGTGTTGATGTCTAGTTTGGTGAGTTTATCAATAATTCCTGCGTGAGGAATGGTATCAAAGGTTTTGGCCAGATCGAGGTAAGCTGTATGCATCTCATATCATCCATAGCCGTCGTGACTGACTCAAATAAGTCAACCAGGTCGAGCAGGCATGATCTCTCTTTCACAAAGCCAAATTATGTGGGGTCTAAAGTTTGGAGATTTCTTATATCTTTGTTAATCAGGTCCATGATGATGTGCTCCATAGCTTTACATATCAGAATCATCAGGCTAATGGGGTAATAATTCACAGGGGCTGTAGTCGCTCCCCCTTTATGGAGAGGGATGTACTCATATAGATTCCCCCAATGATGGTAAAATATCACAGAAGGAGCTGATAGAGATAAATGATTGGTGCCAAACCACAGAATGAACCTTACAGCAAACAATATCTCATTGTTCCCTTTGGCAATGAAGCACCCCTCTCAGCTCAAACAGTGTTGTGAGACTTGTGAATGCATGTTCATAGCAATCTACACTTTCATCACTATGTGCCCATAGTGTTGAGACACACATTATGCATTGCACCCTCATATATATATAGACATCACATCCAAGACCAGGAAGGTCATAGCTCTGTTGTACTCCACCCTTATCAGACCATTAATTTGTACAAAGCTCCCTTTTGTCTGTACCTCACCAGACAACTGCAGCAATTGGAGAAAATAGAGGTTTGTGACTGGGAGAATGCAGGTCCTCCAAACATCACATTCAGTATATGGCAAGACTACAGAACCTGTCAGTGTACTCAGTATCCTGCAAGCTGCTGATAGGGGACCTATGCCTGACCTACAAAAAAGTCTCAGTTCCTGCCTTACTGGAAATGCTGGACATCTGCAAATCAAATGCAATATGTGAGAGATGCAACTATTCAATGAATCTAGAATAAATGCTATCTCTCTCTCTCTCTCTCTCAGGTAACAACAAACCAGATATCAAACAGGCTGTCAGCACACACACTTCACCTCCCCAACAAACCAAGTGTACAACACATAACCCCACATATACAGAGGTACTTATTAGAAGCTTAACAAAATAACAGAGATGTTGCAAATGCAAACCTTCTGCACACATTACAGTCCCAATGGAACCCACTGCACATAAAAGTAAATGAATCAGTATGTCAGCCATTAAGCCCTTAAGGCAAAACACCTGAAAACAAATGCCTTGGTCATAGACAAATCCATAGTGAGACACACAGATGTTCCTTTAACCAGGTTGTACAAGTAGAAACTCACAATCAGCTGCCCGACAGGTGCCAGGGTCCACAAAGTCATTCACTCACTCAAATCTCTCAACAACAAGCACAGTTATACCTCTGTCATACTCCATGTTGGAGAAAATGAGGTGAGACCTACCTGACTGGACTATATAAAGAGAAATATGACTGAGCTCTCAGATTATGTGTCTGAGACAGGTTTGTCAGTAGCCCTAAGCAGCATTATACCTTCACCTAGGATAATGCCTCAATACAAACAAAAAAAATTATTGCCTTCAACAATTGGCTTAGCGACTGGTATCATTCCAGGGTGATCAAGTATTTCTCAGCCTGGGATGATATGGTCAACAGACCATGTTGTTTTGCCAGGGATGGTCTTCATCTGTCACTTCTTGCCTTTCGGTTACTGACCAAAGTACTTGCCTCCCCCATAGTGCCTTTTTAGGCAATGTCATAAGACCAAAATTCCAGAAATAAAAATATCCTCAAAAGACAAACTCAGGGTTATGATGCTTAATGCTAGGAGTGTAAATCTGAAACTGCACTCAATGGAGGTACTACTTATTTGGGAAGATGTCGATCTGCAGTCACACAGACATGGTTTAGGGCCAAAAAGAGGACTCTGGCCATGAAAGGCTATAATGCCTTCCACACATTCAGGCCACAAAATGAATGTGAAAGAACCAAAGGAGGAGGTGTATCCATCTTCATAAAAGACAAATACACCTCAAGGCTGGTTAAGCAGAATGACTCCCTAGAGTTACTCCAAGTCCAGCTAATGCTAGGAAAGACCCCTCCCCTCCATGTCATTGTTAGCTACACGTTCACCAACATGAACCATGAAAACCACACAGTGCCTTCCTGGACCTACTTGAGTCACTCATAATACAGCCAAACACCCTAGGCATGGATGACTTTAACTATCCTTCCACCAATTGCGATACATATGTGATCTCAGACATGCTTGCCCTACGGTTCCTGCACTTTTAAATACAAATGCTCTGGAACAGCTATTCTCCACCCCCACAAGGGGCTGGAATGTCCTTGACCTAGTACTCATCAACATGGGAGATCTCTGCACAACCCCAAGTGTAACACCCTCCCTGTTAAGGTCTGATCATAAATCAGTTATGTTCAGTGTAACAATCATATCTAACCCCCCAGGATCCAAATGATTGAAAGGTTTCTCCAAAACAAACTATAGCCTCCTAAGTGATGGCATAAATAGTTTCAAACCTCCTGCCACCAATGACAGTAAAGACTCCTATATGGAGGTGTACAGAAATGCCCTGTTTACACACCCTTACAAGTGTATAGCCTTAGCCGTACCGGAACAGATCAAATCTTGATCACGAAAAAAACAAGCAGCAGTGGTGGACATCTAGCATAAATAGATCATACAACAAGAGAAAGAAACTGATGTCCAGGAATTAGAGGGACACTCACAGCAGAAGTACACCCTCCATAGTTTGAACAAGCAAATGAGATATCTTGTAAAGTCCTCTAGAGCTACATATGACACTAAAATAACATTCATAGCTAAGGATGATCATAAGTTATTCTTTAGTTATGTCTGTAATGTAAATGGAAGACCCAACTTTGCACCAAACTCATAGTGGACAGTACCAGTCATATTGAACCTGAGGCCATTGCTAACCTATTAGCAGACAGGTTTGACATAAATTTCACACCCCTGTCTCCAGCAATCATACCCCAAAGCATACCTATCACCACTTCTCTACCTATTATCTCCAAAAGGCAGGTCATTACTGCACTCGCCAAGGCCAAAAACACAGCCTTTATGGGACCAGATAACATCCCAGGCTAATTACTAAATGGTGTAAAGCAAGAGTTAGTGGAACTACTGGGTACTCCCTTCAATCACAGTCTAAGTACTGTATTTGTCCTGGCAGAGTGGAAAACAGCAACTGTAATCCCTTTGCAAAGAAGGGGATCCCTTAACTGACCCAGGGAGCTATAGACCCATAAATCTGACCAGCCTTGTCAGTAAGACCATGGAGAGAATAATCTTGGACCTTATCAACAAGGACATTGGTGACCTTCAAACTCATGACCTGACCCTGTTTGACTTTGTTAATGGCAGAACATGCCTGTTAAACCTAGAGGAATTATTCAACAGTGTTACCAAAGCCATGGATGAAAGCAAATCAGTACATACTGCCTATCTGGACTTGGCCAAGGGCTTTGACACAATCCCCCACTTAGGCATCTGTGTGAAACTCACTCAGTTGGGGATTAACCCATACATCAATAGATGGGTAGCCAAATGGCTCACCAACAGAATGCATACGGTCATAATTGGGGATTCAACCGCTACTAGCAGACCTGTTACCAGTGGTGTTCCACATGGGTATGTGCTCGGCCTCCTACTGTTTGGAATTTATTTTTCAGAAAATCAGGTGGTAACAGATGGCCTGTGGCTCACCAGGTTCACTGACAACTACAAACTGTGTGCAATCACTGAATTCCCAAATCATGTCAACATACTCTAAAATGGGCTAACATACATAAATGATTGTTGCCAAAGCAAACTCCTAATTCATGTGAAACTGAGCTCCTCAATGACCCTATTTAAGCATAACGTGGGCAATTAGATGGGGAAGTCTTATATTTTCCCTGAGAGTTTCACCTGTGTCACTCTTAGACAGTGGCAACCAGTGCCGATCATGGATTAACAAATGTGGACTACATATCTTGGTCTATAAGGGAACAATGGTACAACTTGGGTAGGCGTGACAAGGCCCTTGGTCCATTAGTCTAGCAACCTCTTATGAATCTATGAATTTAAGGCCATTATGGTAGTAGCCTTCTATGAACCTATGAAGCTGTGAACCTATGCAGGCTTACCAACATCTTCTCTCACAAATGGTCTGCTGATGTCATGTACTATAAGTTCAGGTGCAGTCTTGCAAAAGTCAGACTTGTTCCATAATGCTTGTGAAAAGTACTCTGTTCTGTAGTCTGTGTACTTATATAGGTAAGGATTTTATTTTCACTGCAGTTAACTGCATGTGTGTTTGTGTGCACTCTTGGTTGACATTACAAAGAGCCTTTAGCATGTGAGACACTTATTACCATATTCTCAACAGGCACTGCTGACATCATCAGCTATATCAGATTTCTGGATATGCAGTCATACCACCAGGGCATGGTCATCATCCTATACAAGCCAAATTACAGTGTCATGGCTTTTAATCTGTCCACATACCTCATGGCATGGTTTGTAGGCCCTGTGTTATCTTGCTGAGAAAGCCTTGTGGTCTCTCTAGCTGCTGCATATTTTTGTTGAGGTACATCCAAAAGAGAGCATTATACTGTATTACTGTTCTGATGAGGTTTGACTACAGTGCTTCCAATCAATCCTAAGATCTGAATATGATGGCGTGATTTATGATGTGCACAATACTTTTGTCCTAGAAAATCATTAAAGAGAGAAGTTAGAAAGTAATGATACACATTGCAGTTTCTGACTTCACAATCCTTACAAGACCATTCACTATAAAACTGTAAAATTTTGATGCTATCAACTGTCTAAGTTTCCATGTCAAATATAAGTCAAAGGTTCAATGACCAGTTCAACAACACAAATGCAGATATACTAAGCACTAAGTTAGCTATACACCTTGAGCATCAGACACAGCTTTTGTATCTCTGAATCCAAAAGAACACAGGGATATGGCACAGTCATCATCACTTGCTAAGGTTGTTGTGTAGGAGAAACAGGAAACCTAGGCTGACATAAAAGGTCGGTGAGTGTGTGTAAGTAAGAAAGAGAAGAAGACAGACACTGGGATAAAACAACAAATGACCAATGAGACAAAATGAGTAACTGTTGTGTGTGTGTCTCCTCCAGGTGAAAATGGTGTGTGAGTGTCTACATGAACACAGCCAAACTCTGTGCTAGCTCTACATCTTGGCATGTCAGACAGGTGTGAGCCATGCATGATAGAGGTGGCAGTTCATCATTGTTGACCCTGACCATGAAAACTGTCTCATCCAGGAGTTGAACTGGCACCTCCATGCTCTAGGTCAGATACAGTACTGCTACCTGAATGTGACTGATGTCTGCTGAATAAGGTCCCTTCACTGGGATAACCAGGACCAAGACCCCATGGTCTGCCATGTCTGGGTGTGGACAGTACACTCACTTATGGAGCAGTGGAAGTACTGCCCCTATGGGAGAGTGATTGCACACACCCATGTTGGCTGACAGCAGATGATGTGGCTGACCTATGCACATGAGGATGTCATTCCTTTCTCAGCAGGTGTTCCTTCACAGAAACTCCTCATTCCATGACAGACACTCCTTGGTCCATCACACACACCCCTCATTCCAATGTGTCATTCATTTGATCCAGTGAATCGGCAACACTGTGGAGACAGTCACACATGTCAGTCTATGCCACATCCACAACCCTGGGCATTTGTCTGAAGCACTTATGAGGACATGCCTGTGCCTCCATGATGGCCCTAAACATACATTGAGTGGCTCAGGAAGTGAAACCTGCTCCAGGTAGAAGAGGGACAGCAAGCCCCCTCCAAGCACCCCTATCAA
Source organism: Protopterus annectens (assembly GCF_019279795.1). Classification (NCBI taxonomy): domain Eukaryota; kingdom Metazoa; phylum Chordata; order Ceratodontiformes; family Protopteridae; genus Protopterus; species Protopterus annectens. The sequence goes on from NC_056728.1 coordinate 551,529,543, forward strand.
TCCTCCTATGTGGTGCCTCACCCACACTTCGGCACTGGCCAGACTCAACAGGCACTGAAGCCACAGTAGCCATACTTCCCTTATCAATGTCCTCACCCGTCACCTGTCCAATGTCTGTGGGATCAGTGGACTGGGTAGGCGTAGGCCTACTGACTGGGTCCAATGTACATGCAGGGGATGGCTGCATGTCAACCTCTGCACCCCTCAACTGTGCCTGAGTTTGGCCACCATCATCATCAGAGTCTACTGATACACAGACATTAGGTGGCACAGGGCCTACACTCCCACTGTCATGATCATCTGTGATAAAAAGCAAGAAACATAGGAATACAGTAATACCTGCACTACCATAGTGCAATATATGTTAACAAACTAGCACTGCTGCCACTATTACAGACAGTGCAGCAATACACACAACAGGCTTGAGATCAAAATCACACAGAGCAATATTTCTTTAAATTGCTAAGCAGTACTGACATAAAAATAATTGGCTTACCATCTACAGAAGACATTCTGTGCTGTAGTCTAGACAGTTGTGGAAGAAGTTAAGCAAAAGGTAAGGGCAAAATCACCACAATTAACATTAACACAGAGGATAATACATTTACCCCTTTGTATGTGCATTAAATCTACTTTCAACAAGAATGTGGCTGACATCTCCAACCTAAGTTCATAACTGTAGCATTCTTCAATCCCCCCAAAAAAGACATGTGACACAGAATTAACTTATTAATTTCAATTGTTTTACTATACAACAGTATTCAACTGTTCAGGCAACAAAGCCTACCAGGAAGCTTCTCCTGGAAAGTGCTTGCTGTCTCAAAAGGTGTTTCACCCACATCCAGTACATGTTCTCCTGCACTCTCATGGGAGCTGACTGGATCTCTGATATTGGGCAGGAACTGTTCATTGGAGTTTAGTGGTGGTTCCCCAGAAGGCCCTCCCCAGTAGCCATTTGGTCACAGCCCACTGCAGCTGCTCGTCTTCGTGCAGTTGTGATCATGTCAGTGGCCCTTGGGCAGACCTGTTTCTATGTTCTGCTGTGGCCACCCACGGCACTGACATCCTGGACAATCTGCTGCCATATTCGCATCCTGCATGCCATATTTCCCCATCCCCTTTCAGGAGAAAAGCACCATTTTGTTGAAACCCATCCACAAAAACTTAATTTTTGGCATCAGTGAAGTGTGGTCCCTGTAGACTGACATGCTTGAGTGACATACTTGTAGGTGCCCTAAAAGACAACAGACGTATAATACACATAAGTATCACATAAGTACAAAATAACTGTTTCCATATAAAACAGAAAAGGCAGCCAGTCAGTATTACCCACTTGTGAAATATAAAACAGTCTAGAGATGTGAAATACTAACAACAGGCAGGATGCAAAACAAGAGTAACAAGAGCAACATATCCTTGTTTGTGCCATAAGAGTAACACACTTTTGCTTCCCAACCAAAAGAATAGTCCCTTCTTGTTTGTGCCATAACAGCAATTCATCTTTGCTTCCCCCACAAAAAACAGGCAAATGACCCATTTTGCTAACAAAACATCTTTGAAATATTAAAAGTGCTATCGAAGGACCTGTCCCTGAAACATTTGTACATATTTGTCAGACTGCCTTCCATTTTCATGTATTGGCAATCATGTGTAGCTCTGAAATGGCTTGACATACATCCCCATGTCAACTGTACACTTCTAGCTAATGCATATAGATAAAAGTGTAAAAGCCTTTGCTTCACATTATTCTTTAAATGCATTCCAGCATATGCAGTATGTATGTAGGTGACAAAATGGGAACATACCTGCTGAAGTTCAGTACTCCTCTGTACAGATATATCCTAAAGAAAAAGTGTTTTTTTAGTCTTCCAAACATATACAACTCTCTTCACCATCAGTTTGGCTAGTTACAGGGTTGCCTTGTTTATATGGTGTAGATTATTAGTGGATTGCATCTGTCTTTGTCTGTGTTTCATAGATGCTACTTACATCATAAACAGCTGAACTGCATGCTAATCAACCAATTTAACATGGTGGAGCTATTCAACAAGCTATAAAGCATCAATGTAGATTCCATGCTGGGTTTTCCTGTGGATTTCAAAACTCTTGGAGTACAGACATGGAAAATCTATACAGAGAGAATGTTAGGGGCTATTGCTGCTGTTTTAATCCATTTGTATGTGCTAGAGTCTGAAGCCAATATTACTGCTGCTGCCGCTTTAATCCATTTGTATGTGCTGTGCTAGAGGCTGAAGCTAATGCTGCTGCTGCTGCCAATACGCCTAGGCCGAGAAAGAGAAGAGTTTTCAGGCCCCGTTTAACTTTTCACAACTTACATGACATGGAAATTGTGGAGCACAACAGGGTGGACAGAGATGCACTACAGGGCCTCTGTAACTTCTGCTGCCCTCAACTCAGAACCAGAGCCAACTGAGGGGAACTCATCCCAGTGAAAACTAAGGTATGTGTAGCCCTTAGAATCTCAGCTACAGGTACCATTCAGAGACCAACAGGGGACATGCTTAGGGTGCCACAGGCATCAGCATCCAGGATCCCCCACCAACTCCTGAATGTTATTTTCGAACATGCCAGGAAGCACATATATTTTTTCCATAGTTCTGAGGAGAGGGCCAGAAATATGCAGCAGTTCTACCAGGTAGCACACTACCCTGAAGTACTGGGTGCCATAGATTGCACTCATGTAGAAATTAAGGCACCACTTGAGGAACAGGGTAGGCGGTACATTAACAGAAAGGGCCACCACTCCATCAATTGCCAAGTCATGTGCAATGCAAAGGGAATCATTTTGAACATGTGTGCTTGCAACCCTGGCCGTTACCGCGACTCACATATCTGGCACATCTCCCAACTGTACCAGATGTTTGCTAGGAGGGGATATCTGACAGGGTCATTTACTGGGGGATGCAGGCTATCTACTAGAACTGTGGCTGATGACACCCATCAGAAATGCACACACACCCATGAAAGAATGCCATAATATGACACACGCTGAAACCAGAAATATCATAGAGCATGTGTTTGGCTTGCTGAAGTCATGCTTCAGAGCCTAGATACATCTGGGGGAGCTCTGCTGTACAATCCATGAACATGTGCAGAAATCTTCACAGTATGTGCCATGCTGCACAACATAATCATGAGGAAACAGCTGCAACAGAATTTACAAAGGGAAAGGGCCCACATCCCACCACCAGTGCCAAGGTCACCATACCCACAGGCAGATGAGGAGTTAGAGGGGAAACCACCAGCTCCTGTTGGCATAGGCAGACATAGTCATGCTCAGTATGCCCTTGAATTGGCTGAGAGACAACACATAGCACACTTGCTTACCTCCTAGGGATCCAAAACCATCCTCCTGCTCACATACATATAGTAACATTGATGCCAGGCAACTCATACAACCTTTACCTTCCCATGTATTGGCTATGTACTACTTGCATCAGAGTCATCCCTGAACTAACACTATGGCAACTGCTGCATTTACAAGGTAAGTCCTGAACCTGGAGTGTATTGTTTAACAATATTATGGCATATCCTTGTATCTCATCACTTGGTACAGTAAGCAAAAAAAGGTGGGAGATTTGTACAGAACTTACCTTAACATGTGACACCATAGACTTATTTGACTTATATGTGTCCATTATTAAGTAGTAGGTCTCAGGCATCAAAGATTTCCACAGTCATACCTCTCAAAAGTACTGATGATCACATGCCCTCACTTTAGAACCATACATTTGTACTGGAAAATCATTAAAGAGAGAAGTTAGAAAGTAATAATACACATTGCAGTTTCTGACTCCACAACCCTCACAAGATCAAACAACAGGCAGGTTGCAAAGCAGAACAAGGAGAGTAACAAGAGCAACATATCCTTGTTTGTGACATAACAGTAACTCACCTTTGTTCCCCCACAAAAGAACAGTCCACTCTTGTTTATGCCATAACAGTAACTCACCTTTACTTGCCTCAAAAGAACAGTTTATGCTTGTTTGTGCCATAACAGTAACTCATGTTTGTCCTGCCAAAGAACAGTGTACCCTTGTATGTGCCATAACAAAAACTCACATTTGCTCTGCTCCAAAAGAACATTCTATGCTTGTTTGTGCCATCCAACCTGCCCTTTAATTGTTAGTAACTGCATATCATATTATTCCAAGTTAATATCCGGATACATTCTAAGGTCAATGATATAGAATGGCTTCCACACTGCATGTGTCAGAGTTCTGGTCAGATAATTGGTAAATGACCAAGAAACACAAAAAGGTAAGACAGAGCTGTGTATTTGCAAGCAATAATCATCACAGGTTATGTGATAACTAAGTGCACTATGTCTGAATATAATAAATTTAATAAATGTACAGATAGTTTATGGTTTGATATCAATGTACATTCTGTTGCAGTTTTTTGTGTGAAGAATGACTTCAGTTCTTTGCCACAAAGTTGTTTGTGTGACAAAGAGGGATAAGGCAACCATCCTCTTTTCTGAAGATGCATTGGAGTGAGATTTGAAATCCAGACCTATGTAGAAATATCTCATGTGTACTAACATTTTCTACTGTGAATGTTATAGATTAATTTTCTTCATTTCAACTATTTCTCCTTTTTTTTCTTTTTTTGGTCACTGCACAATGTGCCACTTAGTGCAAACTCTGGAACCAGAGAAAAAGAATGTCAGGCTTGGCTGTGCTTATCTCATTTGTGCAAAGCACAGCAGTATGCAAACTGGATAAGTGGACCACCCAGAAAGTGGACAGCCAAAAATAGAAACTGGATACATTCAATCAATAATATTACCTGTGGCAACAGGTATAAGTGTAGGGTAGAATACAGATGTTCCTGGGTTCTAGTACAGGGTGTGCATATATTTTTCACTGTTGTGACATTACACTTTAATGCAATGAACTGAAACATGAACAGTTGTTATTTCAACTGTCTTGTGGCAACACTTGTGGTAATGGGTGTTAGTGTAGACCTGCCATGCACATGGTCCTTGGTTCAAATACAGCGCATTCCACACACTTTTACTGTTGTTCCACTTCCCATTATAGTCACACTCACTTATGACATAGTGTACATAATATTAATTATATGCATGTGGGCTGACACTAATATTGTGTCAGTTGTTTATTTATTTATCTATGCATTATCACATTTATTATCAAATGTATGACTGTGGTTATACTGTATACTACATTCCTGTAAGTATATTACTGCTCTCTAGATTGCCATGACCTTGACATTTGTCAAACACACATACACAACTGCTTGTACATCAAATAACCTTGAAATCAAATTGCTTGCCACTGCTGTGCACTGCTTACCATTGTGCAAACATGTTGCTCGGCAGCGGGCACCCCCCAAGTACCATATTTGTGTGATGGTAATTAGTGTGCAACATTTTCAAACAGTATGCACACTCCTGGTAAACATGATAACTGGAATTGGTGGTAAAACATCATTCTCCATTCTTTATCCATGATAGACATGGCAGGCATTCATGGAGAGGGTGTGAGATTTAGGGCTCCAAGATGGGGTGTCCAGGAGTCCAACATTTTTTGCTGGACTCTTATTGAAACACCACAGTGCAAAGTTACTGCAGGGGGACTATTCTGGGTCCTAGTATAAGTCAGAGGCTTGGGATAGCGTGGCCTGGGCTATAACCAGTGCCACTGGTATCCCCCACACTGGTGACCAATCTAGGCATCACTACAATGATCCTTGGAGGAGGAAGAGGGGTACCCTCAATGCTTGGATCAAGGAATTTAGGATGGTGGACATCCCACAGATGTGTAAGTATCAACTATAGAGAGTACTTGTAAGGCTTAAAAGCTGAATATAGGCAATACTGGCATTCATAATGGTTTTCTGTTCTGTTCTGTTTGTTTCCACAGCTACCATGGAAAGGGACCCATGACATTAGATTGGCAAGGACAAGGGAGGCATGTGGTATGTATGCAGCAGAAGAGTAGTGTTATTGTAGAATTAAGAGTTAAAATAGCTTGTTTGGTATTTTATACAATTGTATCAAATTGAGCATGCATATCTCAACTGTAAAAACAAGTATGCATACATTAGTCTGTAGCACAATCCAAGAGTGCAATATTAGTCTTTAGTCGGAGGTGGTGAGTTCAAATACTACACTTCTCAACTATGCAATACTGTTAATTATTCAATTATGTGTAACTTAAAGGTTTAAAATAAAAGCTCTACACAAGAGGCACACATTCCCTGCTGTAAAATGCAATTTATATAATTGGAACACGCATATGTAATGTATATATACATGTAAGGGAGTACATGCTGCAATCTGTAGTATAGTTAGGATCTGGTAGTCTTAAAAGTAATAGTTATCTGTTAGGGATTGGTGGTCTTAATAGTAAATGTTAAGATCATCTGTTCTTTGATGGTCAATATTTTACTGGTGTGACAATAGAGGCAGTTTGCACCCCCAGTTATGTTAATTTGGTCATGGCCTTTTGGGAGATGAACTGCATTTTGAACAGTGTTTTCAGTCAATGTTGGGCTTTTTACACTCAATTTTTAGACAATATTTTTAGTTTGTGGACCGACTATGAAAAGAGATTGGTGGAATTTTTTAATTACATTAATAATACCATTCCTTTTTAAAATTTTCATTGTCCTATAACAAGGACACAGTTTGTTTTTTTAGATGATGAATTTGTAGATCAGTGTGTGCGATATACCTTTAAGAAGCTTTCCAGTGAGCAGCCAGAATGTCAAGATGCAAGTATGTAGTCAGTCAGTTAGTTAGATAGTTCATTTAAGTTTAATGTTCCTGTCATCTATCCTGATGTATTTGTATACAATAAACTACTTAAATGAACACCCAAGCCTCAATGTCTTCTTAATGCACATAAGAAGAGTGACATGGCATCAGAATGGGATCCAGAGTTATAGCCATGAGGTAACTGGTTAAAGTTGGAGGAATATACAGAAGTGGATCATCTCTACTGCTCAAACGACTCACAAAACAGATCAGAAACAAACTCCAGTACTAAAACTTAAATTATTTCAATTGCTATAAATATAAAACAAAGCACTCAATGTTAAAAACACATTTCTTATTAAACAAAATATCCAAAACTGTGACATATTGATAAAAATATTCAAAATAATTATGAAAACATTTGAAACAATATCTGAATCACATAAAATGTACAAAAAGGGGAAGATGACAGTATTTCTTTCTCTATGTGCTACGTTTTCGTATTAGTTGAAGCTATTCAAAATATCCAAAGTGTGCAAAGTGTTTGCAAATGTGTGCAGTATTACAGTGCTGTTATTTCACAAAGTTAAGTCATTTCAAAGAGTATTTCACAAAGTACAGTTATTTCAAGGCATATGTCACAGAGTACGTATTATTTCAAAGAGCTTATTGTGCATTTGAATATTATTACAAGTATCTGGTGTGTGTGTGAATGTTCGTACCTAATTACAACTGCCATTTTCCATTGTGTTTTACTATAATCTGTTGGCATGGCAGAAGGGTTTCACAGACCTGCACCACTTGTATTTTGTTGCTCGTCCCTCTCTAACATAGATGACAAGCAGGCGGGGTATTTAGTTTAGATGCTTTAATACACAGAAACACATAAGGATGGATAGCAATATCATAAAATTTAAACAAACTAGTTTACAGGCAGATCTTATATTCATGCATGCTTACATCTAAACAGCTTACTACAAAATGGCAGTCAGACTTGCTCGTGCTCAGTATTTATACACTTGTGCAAACCCTTGGATAGCTTCTTAAAGGCACACACACACACATTGATCTACATGTTTGATAACAATATTGCAGAAGATTGGAGAGTGTTTGAGCAGGAATATGATGGTTTCATACACACTGCTTTTTCTGACAAGGACACATGTACAAAATCATTTATTCTGTTTAATTTAGCTGATCTACATCCTTCCTCTTAAAAAGAGTGCCCTTTGTAAAAATATCTGAGCTAGACATGCATTAGTATAGACATTAAAAACAAAACACAGTGTTTATGTCCAAGTTGCCATGTATTTATTACATGGCTTAGAGATACGACCAAATCTCGTAACATAGCAATCTTGACTAACTTTAGCAACAGGGACAGTCTTCGGTGAACAACTCATATCAGGAACTTATGGATTTGTCACAGGAACAGGAATAGTCTCTGGAACTTCCTCTGGAATTGGAACACCAGACAAACTCACTCTGAGATAAAGGGTCTTTCTCTCAGGCTATGTGCTGTGACATAGGCTTGGGCACAGGTCTCAAACTTTTCTGATTCTGCCTAAATTCTGCTCCTTGTGATTCCACAATGTATGATCTTGGCTCTGGGCAAATACTCTTCATGACACAAATCTGATCATAACCGTTAGACTTATGCATCCTTACCACTTCTCCTTCTTGTAATGGATTCAGCTGTTTGCTGGTTTTATCATAGTAGGACTTCTGGGTTAGGCGTTTCTAAAATCAGATTGGCTTTCACTGACTTGTTCTTGACACATGGAACCAACAAATTACTACTGATTGGTAATGTGGTTCTGGTTTGTCTCAACAGAAGTCTCTGAGCAGGTGGACCAAGATGTTTATCACGAGGAACATTTCTTACATTCAAGAGATTCAGGAAAACATCACTATTATCGTATTTGAAATTCTCTAGTAACTGTTTTGCACTTTGAACTGCATGTTCTGCCAAACCATTTGACTGCAGGTACTCAAGGCTACTCATGACATGAGTAAAGTCCCATTCTTCAGCAAATATTTTGAACTCTTGGCTTGTAAACTGTGTGCCATTGTCATAAATAACTTTATGTGGACTATCATGCACTGCAAAATGATACTTCATCTTAGCAATGACAGTACTGAATGATAGATTAGGAAGTAAGTCAATCTTGAACCAATTGGAGTAAGAGTCTACTAACACCAATTAATGTTGACCATTCCACTCAAAACTGTTAATGGCTACTGTCAAACAAGGTAGTTTAGGAATCTGGTTTAGTTTAAGTTCCTTCTGCTGATGTGGCTTTGTACTATTACACAAACAGCAAGATAAAAGTGCTCTCTCAATGTCTTGTGACATAGTAGGCCAAAATACTAGTCCTCTTGCCCTTCTTTTGGTAGATTCAGTTCCTGGGTGATCACGATGCAGGGTAGTAATGTAATCTTATTGTAAGGACTTTAGAACAATTACTTTTGGACCTTTCATAATGATACCTTTGTCAGACAAAAATATCTCTGTATGGAAAATAAGGTTGCACTTCTTGAGATAAACTATATTGCTTTGACAGCCATCCTTGTTTGATAAAGTGGTTGAGCCTCTGTGAAACATGTATCTGTGGTTGTGTGATCTCTCAACTTATCAAGATGTGTGGAAGAAAAATTTCTCACTTCCATGACTTCAAGGTTCTCATTCTCATGCTGTTCTGTGGTGTTTCTGGGTGATCTGGACAATGTATCAGCAAGATAAATAAGTCTGACTTTCTTGTAGACAAGAGAGAAATTATACTTTTGCAATCTCAGCATCATGTGTTGCAGTCTAACTGGAGATGAATACATAGGCTTGCTCAAGATGGTGACTAGAGGTTGGTGGTCTGTTCTGATCTGACTAGGTCTACCATAAACATAATCAATGAACTTTGTACATGCAAACACAATCGCCAAAAGTTATTTCTCTATCTGGGCATACTGCATTTCAGTTTGAGAAGAGTTGATCCTCTTGTAAAATGATTGCACCAAGACCAAATTTCAAAGCATCACAGGAAAGTTTAACTGGTTTATGAACATCATAGTATCTGAGAGATTGTGAACTAGCAATCCTCTGTTTCAGGACATCAAATACACTTTGGTATTGCTCTAACCAAGACCATGCTACATCTTTACGTGTCAGCTCTCTGAGTGGTGCGGAAAGTTGGCTCAAGTCTGAAATGAACTTGCTTAGGTAGTTAATCATGCCAAGAAAACATTTCAGGGCTTGAACATTGTCTGGAGCTGGCATCTCAAGAATGGCTGTTTGCTTTGAAGAGTCTGGTTGTAGGCCTGTACTAGTAAATAAATTACTAACATAAGTAACTTCTTGTAGCCTGAATTTGCATTTCTGTGGATTGAGCTTAAGATTCACTTGATGTGCTCTTTCCAGAGCTGTTCTAAGATTTCTGTCATGCTCAGCTTCATCATGACCTCTTACTAGTATATTGTAAACTATAATAGCACAAAGATACCCAGAAAAAGTTACTCCATTGCACATTGAAAGACTTCACTCTCAGAATTTATCCCAAATGGCATTTTCAAAAATCTGTACCTGCCAAAAAGAGTACTGAAATTAGTTAGCAATAAGGCTTTCTTATCAAGCTGAATTTTCCAAAATGAACTCTTTGCAACTAAGACAGAAAAAAACAGTAACATTTGGCATCAAGGCTGTGACTTCTTCAACTGTGCACATAGGATAATGAGGTCTTTTTAGTGCTTTGTTCAAACCTCATGGATCAATACATATTTTGATGTCATCTGAGCTTTTCTTATGAGCTACCACCATGAAAGATAACCATTCAGTTTGAATTGCAATTGGACAGATTACACCTTGTTGCACCATTTTATCTAGCTTAGCTTTGACTCTTTCCTGCATGGCTATTGGAACTTTTTCTGCTGGCCTGATAACTGGATTGACCTCTGGGTCTAACTTCATGGAGAACACAACTAGAAGCTTCCTAATTTGTCTTTGAAAAGATCAGCATAGGTAGAAAAAAATGTACTGGGCAAAATTAGAGTAGTGGTCTTTCAAGCTAACTTGATGGACTCCCTTATTAAATGAAAGCTGTCCCATTTTCAAACTGTCTCTGAGCCCTAATAATGACTGGATGTGCCTCTTGACCACATAAACTAACAAGTCGTAACATCTTCCAGTAGAGTAACATGAAAGCACTACTGAGCCTTCAGTCTGAATTTCTTCACCTTCATAAGCAACAAGCTTCACACACCTTGCCAAATCAAGCCTTTCACCATGACACACTCTAGCAAATGCTTCTGCTGACATAACATTGCTCTTGGAACCTGCGTCAACTTTGAGCTCTATGGGTTTGCCATTTATCTGGACAGTGGAAAATAGTTCATTCTTTGCCCTTATATCTACTGCATTAACTCTTTCATGGAGGACTGACACACTCTCAACATAAAGAGTAGGGTTGCAGCTTTCTACTTGTTCAACTCATTTCTTAAAATTTTCCCTTTTACTAAAAGAACGTGGGCCTTTTGATTTACAAAACCTTTTGAAATTATTCCATTTATTGCATTTGTGGAATTGCTGACCAAAAGCTAAACACTTTTCCATTTAGATTCATGACTTCCACCACAGTTAGGACAGTTGGAAATGAAACTAGATGGGGGCCCATGCTTGGAGTTTGCTTACTAAACCTTATGCTTCACTGAGACTATATGAACTCTGAAATTTGCTGGAAAGTTCTGGGATTTACCAGTGAGTGCTGCAAGGGCTACAGTTGCTGCCATGTGTTTGGGCCAGTTTCTTTTAACCACGTGCTGCATACTATCAACATGAGCTTTGTCACTGTGCCTTCTAAAGCTATTCTTGTTTGTAAGCATATTTGTTTTCTTTTCTGTAAGCTTGTGTATCTGACAAATGTAAATGGTCTTATTCAAAGTTAAATCACTGCCATGAAGAAAAATCATTCTCGCAGCATCATCTTTTATACCACACACAAGTTTATCCTTTATCAAATCATCCCTTAAATAACCAAATATGCACATTTTACCTTTATTTCTCAAATCAGTTATATATGCTGCAAAGGTTTTACCAAGTGTAGTTCCCACTGTATTTCATGTAGAAGTAATAGACTGCAGTTTCCCATTACATCACAAGGTGGAGCTCCTTTTCAGGAATATAAAAGACAATCTCAAAAGTGAAAGAGGGGACTGGAACACTAGTTGAAGGAGGGAAGACTGAAACATGTAGCTGAAGGGGAAAGGGCCTTGCAGTATGACTGGAGTTTCTTTTCTAGTGCTTTGGGACAGGGAAGTGAAATAGCAGATTGTGTCTGTGTCTGGCTGAAATTCTGGATGATGGCATTTTGTGCAATCAGGAGAGAAGTCTGAAACCAGTAGCTTCATGCCTGCTACGATTCAGCAAAAAAGGAGTTCCCTTGGGCCTAGTACCGAGAAGCCATAGATGATTACCAGAGTTCTGGTAGGTGATTTTCTACTTTAAATAAATAAGGTAACCCGGTCACCAACACGAAAGACAACCTTGAAATTAGACAGTATGATGACCCAGAAGGTAAAACAATAAAGCATAGAACCGAAGCTGCCACAGGAAACAGAAGTTTAATACACAAGCCACAAACAGTTCACATAAACGCCTCCAAATACACAGTACGTTTTCGTTTCTCCTACTTCATCAGTCTTCAGCAGCCCACATCTGATGAAGTAGGAGAAACGAAAACGTACTGTGTATTTGAAGGTGTTTATGTGAACTGTTTGTGGCTTGTGGATTAAACTTCTGTTTCCTGTGGCAGCTTCAGTTCTGTGCTTTATTGTTTTACCTTCTGGGTCATCATACTGTCTGATTTTGTACTTTTCTCATCAGAGGAACCACGGCGGCTGGTCACTAGGATATTCTCAGAGTGGTGAGAGGATTTGTCCATCATTTTTATATTTTTATAAGATTGTGGTTTTCTCCCTCCCCTAAATGCTTTGTGGATTACAAATAACTAGGATCCATATGAGCTCCAACTTGGAACTCATCATGCTGGCAGCAAGACTGTAAATAGTCACTGGCCAGTGAACAGGGTATAATAGAGTGTTTCATAGTTGGTCTGTTAGAATTGATCAAGGTGGTAGAGGGTGTTAGTATTGCTGAATGACATTGCATTCTCTCATATTTGTATTGTGGCACTATAAATCTTTTTTGTTCAATGCTAATGCATTTTGCCATGTTAGTACTGCTGCCTTAAAGAATCTTTACTGCTCAATGACATTGCATTTTCTCATATTTGTATTGTTGCATTATAAATCCTCATTGTTCAATGACATTGCATTTTGCTTGTGTTAGTACTGCTGTCTTCAAAAATTTTGCTGCTCAATGACATTGCATTTTCTCATATCTGTATTGTTGTATTATGACTCTTTTATTGCTTAATGACATTGCATTTTTCCCAGTGTTTGTATTGCTGCATTATAAAGCTTTACTGCTCATTGATATTGCCTTCTTTGTGCATGTTTGAATGTCAAGACTTTCTTCTGTTGAGTTCTGGGGGAGAGGGTGAATGTATGTTTTATTGCATGCATATCTCACCTTGCTTTATTGCTAACTGGTTCACTGTTGAAATAATTTGTTAATGGTTTTGCTATTGCCTTTTTAAACTAGATGTGCCACCTAAAATAAAATCTGTCCCTCTTGCCACCTTGGTGTGTTGGGTGTATAGGGGTGTCACCAGAGTCAGGTAGGAAGGAACCCATATCTCTTCAGCTACACTTGTATAAAATAAGTGCCTTTTCATAGCAACCTTTGTCTGGGGGTTACACAATTCTCTAAATTTATGTTTTAAGCACTCAAGTCCTCCTTTGACTCAGCCTGTACAACCATGTGATGGTTTCCCCCTCCTGTAAAGATAGCAGGTGCATACAAAAATGAACATTCCCCTTCTATGGCTCCTGACTCAGCTAAATTAAATAGAATAAATGCCTTTGTATGGTCATATTTATCAGAAAATGCAGCCTGTATGAAAATGTGATAGTCTTGCTCCAACACTCTCCAGTTCTCTGCAATATTACTGTTAAACACAAGTGCAATGGGTTTTCAAAATCCATCTGCCATGCTCACAAAAGTATTTACAAACACATTGAAAATATGGCCCTTGTAATTTTGTACGAACAAACTGTTCTGTGAGTTTGTAACAACATTCAAATGCACGATAAACTCTTTGAGATACTGTACTTGGCAAAAATATGCTCTGAAATTGCTGCATTCTATAAAATATGCCCTGTAATGGCTGTACCTTGTGAAATAGCTTTACTGTAATACTGCATAAATATGTGAATACTTTATACACTTCTGATAACTCAAATATCTCTGATTAATATGAAAAATATGTGCTTAGCAAAAATGCAGTCATTTCTTTTTATTTTATTAATCTTATGCAATTTGGACTTTATTTCAAACATTTTCCATAGTAATTTGAATATTTTATCAATATCAGACATATTGGTTTATGCAAATATCATTTACAGCATTCTATTTGCCTTGTTTCATATTTTGTGAATAAGAAACAGTGCTGAGCAAGTTTTAATATTTGAAATTCGTTTCTGACCTGTTTTGCAAAGTATGCACATTGCAGGGATGATTCACTCCTTTATATTCCTTCAGTTTCAACTGGGTGCCCCTTGAACTCAAACTGAAGAATTTGGATTCCATCCTGGCCTCAAGTTGTTTTAAACATGCTGCCCTTGACACCATGTCCTTTTAGACATGCCACTTCTGACACCATGTTGCTTGTCCATCTCTAACATAGATGACAAGCAGGTGGGGTATTTTGTTTAGATGCTTTAATCCATAGAAACACATCAGGGTGGATAGCAACATCAAAAAATACAAATGAACTAGTTAACAGGCAGTCCTTATATACATACATGCTTAGATCTCAACAGCTTACTACAAAATGGCAGTCAGACTTGCACATGCCCAGTATTCATACACTTGTGAAAGCCCTTGGATAGTTTCTTAAAGGTACATGCACACACATTGATCTACATGTTTGATAATAATTTTGTGGAAAATTGGAGAATGTTTGAGCAGGAATACGATGTTTTCATACATGCTGCTTTTTCTAACAAGGACACATGTACAAAAGCATTTATTCTGCTTAATTTAGCTGGCTCAGAGGCCACATTTGTGTATGCACCTGCTGTGTTTGCAGGGGAGGGGAGAAGACCACCATATAGTGGTACAGGCTGAAACAAGGGAAGACTTTGCATGATTAAATCATAAATTTAGAGAAATGTGTAACCCCCAAATTAATATTACAACGGAAAGGCACTTATTTTATACAAGGGTCAAAAGCCTGGTGAAATTTGTGAGCATATATAACTGACTTGAGAAATAAGTCTAAAATGTGCAGATTTGGTGATTTGAAAGATGAGGTGATAAAATACAGTCTTGTGTGTAGTATTAGTAGTGACACAGTGAGAAAGATTTTGCTTTGAAACAGTGATTTAATGTTAAGTAAGGCCATTGAGATTTGTCAGATATATATGCTTACAATGAAAAAACACAATCCAAGTCCACCGTTCGACAAAAGTTTAATGACTCAGAATATAGGCAGTATAACTAGCAAATCAAAGCTTTCGAGTAAAACCCTCTTCTTCAGTGTTACATAAAACTGTCCTAACCTAGCACAGACATATATACAACAACACAGCCAATTAAAATGCAAACTCAATGTTAGCAGCAATTACATCTTTAAAGTGCCCCACATCTTATAAAACCTTTTCCTTTAAAGCTAGGCCTTATTAAGGCTTATATTCTGTCATGTCTATTTTTTAAAATTGGTTTTATACTATTATTTACATTCAGACCTGGCATATGATCAGCACTAAAAAAAATGAATCCATTTGTATTCAACCAGTTCTATCTTGTTTATTAAGTCACCCCCCCCACTTTTGTTCTTAAGCACTACTTGCAAGATTCTGAACTGAAATTTGTGCTCAACACCAACAGTTGCTACATGTTTAGCCAAGGCATTTGTAAGAACATTCCTACGAATATTAGAACAATGTACACTTATTCTCTCCTTTAATTTTTTATTTGTCTTACCAATATAAAAACATTGGCAGCACACACAGTTAGCAAACTAAATTACATTTTCTGTTACATGTTCCAGCAGCTCTAAATTCAAATGTCTTTTGACTAATTGGATGTGCAAAACATAAATCCATATTAATATCTGCACAATGTGTGCAGTTATAACATGGTTTAGTACCAGATTTAATAATATTTTTTGTAGCACACTATCTCTCTTTACATCCTTATAGCACAAATATTGCTTTAAATTCCTTTCTCTTTTTAAAACAAATTGTGGTATCTCACCTACTACATCAACCACTTCTTGACTGGATATAAGTATAATCTATTTCTTTTGGATTATCTGCTTAACAAGACTTGTATGCCGGTTATATTTCATCATATAATTTAATTTATTCATAGTCCTATTTTGTTTGGCTTTCTCCACCACAGCATTTTCATCCCTACCACTCAAATATGGCTTGGCTGTATCATTACTTAAACCGGTCACTATTCCCTTCATTTGTTGTATGTCAACTTTATTATAGCCCCTTTCCATACAAGAGTCTGCCATCTCTTTCATTTCCAGCTCAAAAATTGCATCTTTAGTGCTAAGTCTACTAGCTCGCATAAGCTGTCTTTTTACTACCCCTTTGAACATATGCATGGGGTATAAGGTTTGTGGGTGTACATACTTACTAACTTGTGCATCTTTCCTATGAATTTGAGAATTAAAATGCACATCATCCCTAGAGATGGCTACATCTAAAAAGTTAATTTCATCAAAATTTGTGTATGCACCCACTGTGTTTGCAGGGGAGGGGGGAAGACCGCCATATAATGGTACAGGCTGAAACAAGGGAACACTTTGAGTGATTAAAGCGTAAAGAGAAATGTGTAACCCCCAAATGGATATTACAATGGAAAGGCACATATTTTACACAAGGGTCAAAAGCCTGGTGAAATTTGTGAGCATATATAACTGACTTGAGAAATAAGGCTAAAACATGCAGATTAGGTGATTTGAAAGATGAGGTGATAAAAGACAGTCTTGTGTGTAGTATTAGCAATGACACAGTGAGAAAGATTTTGCTTTGAAACAGTGATTTAATGTTAAATAAGGCCATTGAGATTTGTCAGATATATGAGCTTACAGAAAAGCACACAAGTATGCTTACAAATGAGAATAGCAGTGGAAGGCACAATGACAAAGCTCATGTTAATAGTATGCAGCACGTGGTTCAAAGAAACAGGCCCAAGCACATGGCAGCTACTGCAGGTCTTGTAACAGTCCCTAGGAAACCCCAAGTCTTTCCAGAAAATTCCACAGCATGCTCAGTGAAGCATAAGGGTGAGTCAGCAAAGTCAAAACATGTGCCCCCAACTAGCTTCATAGTCAACTGTCGTAATTGTGGTGGTAATCATGAACCCAAAAAAGCAAATTGCTTAGCCTTTGGTCAGCATTGTCATTCTTGCAATAAGTGGAATAATTTCAAAAGATTTGGTAAATCAAATAAGGTACATTATGTTATTAAAATAGGGCATCCCAAGAGGCAAGTTGATAAATTAGAAAGCTGCAAACCTACTTTTTATGTTGATGGTGTGTTTGTGTTGGTGAAACAGTTAATGCAGTAGATTTGTGGACAAAGAATGAAATATTTTGTACTGCTTGGATTAGCAGAACTCCTGTAGAGCTCAAAGTAGATACTGGCCCAAAGTGCAATGTTATGTTAGCAGAAACATTTGTTAGAGTAAAAGCTGCACAACAACTTGATTTGACAATGTGTGCAAAGCTTGTTGCTAATAGTGATGAAGAGATTCAAACCAAGGGCTCAGTGGTGCTTTCATGTTACTCTGCTGGGAACAGCTATGATTCGCAATTTTCCATAGTCAAAAGACATGTGCAGTCATTATTAGGCCTCACAGACAGTTTGAAAATGTGACTGCTTTCACTTATTAAAGAGGTTCACCATGTAAGCCTGCATGACAACAGCTTAAATTTTGCCCAAACTATTTTTTCTGAGTATGCTGACATTTTTGCAGACAAACTATGCAAACTACCTGTTGTATACTCTAGGAAGTCAGACATAGAGGTCAGTCCAGTTATCAGACCAGCACAGAAAGTTCCAGTAGCTATGCAGGGCAGAGTCAAAGCTGAGCTAGACAAAATGGTGTATCTAGAAGTAATTTGTCCAGTAGAAGAACGTACTGAATGGGTATCCTCCATGGTGGTAGCTCATAAGAAAAGCTCAGATGATATCAGAACATGTACTGATCCAAGGGATCTGAACAAAGCATTAAAAAGGCCTCATCATCCAATGCTCACCGTTGAAGAAGTTGTTGCTCTCATGCCAAATGCTACTGTTTTTTCTGTCTTGGATACAGAGTTCATTCTGGCAAATTTTGCTTGACCGAAAATCTTTATTGTTAACCACATTCGGTATGCCATTTGGAAGATACATATTTTTGAGAATGCCATTTGGAATAAATTCTGCCAGTGAAGTCTTTCAGTGTGTGATGGAGCATTTTTTTTGGGCTATCCATGTGCTATTATAGTAGATGATAATCTAGTAGGAGGCAATGGCGAAGTCAAACATGACAGAAACCTCAAGAAAGTTCTGGAAAGAGCATGTCAAGTGAATCTTAAGATGAATCCTCAGAAGTGCAAGTTCAGGCTATGGGAAGTTACTTATGTTGGTCACTTTTTACCAGTTCAGGCTTGTGACCAGATCCTTCTAAGCAAACAGCAATTTTGCAATTTCTAAGCAAAACTTGAGAGGACACCTGCAGACAATGTCCAAGCTTTACAACATTTTATTGGCATGGTCAACTATCCAGGAAAGTTCATTCCAGATTTAAGCCAACTTTCAGCACCACTCAGAGAGCTGACATGTAAAGATGTAATTTGGTCATGGTCAAAACAGCACCAAAGAGTATTTGATGTCCTGAAGCAGAAAATTGCCAATGCACCAAATCTCAGCTAGTATGATGTTCACAAACCATTTACTCTTTCCTGTGATGCCTCTAAATTTGGTGTAGGTGCAGTCATTCTTCAAGAGGGTAGACCAGTAGCCTATGCTTCAAGAACTCTTACCCAGACCAAGATGCAGTATGCCCAGATTGAGAAAGAGCTTTTGGCAATATGTTTGCATGTTCAAAGTTCCATTCTTATAGTTATGGTCGAGCTATCCAGATCAAAACTGACCACCAACCTCTTATTACTCTTTTGAGAAAGCCTAAGCATACAGCTCCAGCTAGACTGCAATGTATGATGCTCAAATTGCAGAAGTACAATTTCACTCTTGTTTACACAAAAGGTAAACTTTTTTATCTTGCTGATACTAATCCAGATCACCCAGAATAAACACAGAACAGCATGACAATGAACAACTTGATTTTGAGGTCATGGAAGTGAGAAATTATTCTTCCTCACATCTTGATGAGCTCAGAACTCACACAGATTCAGATCCAATTCTCCAGAAACTCAACCACTTCAAAGCAATTTTGTTTACCAGTAGAAGTGCAACTATATTTTCCATACAGAGATGAGATTTTGTCAGACAATTGTATCATCATGAAAGGTCCTAAAGTGACTATTCCAAAATCTTTGCAACAGGAGTATATTAAGATGTTGCATCATGGCCACCCAGGAACTGATTCTACCAAAAGAAGGGTGTGAGGACAAATATTTTGACCTTCTATGTTAAGAGATATTAAGAAAGTACTTTCTTCTTTCAGGATGTAATAGCACACAAAGCCGCATCAACAAAAAGAACCACCTAATTTAAGCCAGATTCCTGAACTACCTTGTTCAACAGTAGCCACAGATATCTTTGAGTGAAATGGTCAAAATTATTTGGTATTAGCAGACTGTTATTCAAACTTTTAAGACTGACTTACTTCCCAACCTAACTTCCAATACTTCCATTACTAAGTTGAAGCGACATATTTCTGTCTATGGTGGTCCACACAGAGTTATTTCTGACAAGAGTGCACAGTTTACAAGTCAGCAGTTAAAGAGATTTGCAAAAGAGTGGGACTTTGTTCATATTACAAGTAGTCCTGAATACCCCCAGACAAATGGCTTGGCTGAACATGCAGTTCAAAGTGCAAAACAGCCGTTAGGCAAATCCAGATGTGACAATCTCAGAAACATTCCTCATGATAATCATCTTGGTTCACCTACTCGGAGACTTATGTTGAGACAAACCAGAACCACACTACCAATCAGCAGTAATTTATTGGTTCCAAGTGCTAAAAACAACAAAGCAGTTAAAGCCCAACTGTTGAAGCATTTGTCCAAGAAGTCTTACTATGATAAAATCAGCAAACTGCTCATTTCATTGAAAAAAGGGGAGATAGTGAGGATGCAAATATCAAAAGCTTTTGATTGCATCGGATTTGTGAAAAGCTTGTGTCAAGAGCTGAGATCGTACATTGCGG
Source organism: Protopterus annectens (assembly GCF_019279795.1). Lineage (NCBI taxonomy): Eukaryota > Metazoa > Chordata > Ceratodontiformes > Protopteridae > Protopterus > Protopterus annectens. The sequence continues at coordinate 551,549,792 of NC_056728.1, forward strand.
AATCACAAGGAATGGAATTCAGATGAAATTGGAAGTATTTGTTACCAGTGCCTGAACCAGTGTTGCAGCATCTTGCCTGTGACAAAGACTCTAGTTCTCAGTGACTTGTCCAATGTTCCTGTTCGAGAGGACATTCTGTCAGCAATCCCCATTCCTGAGTAAATCCCTGAAACTCGTCAAGCAGAATATTCCTCAGTGACTGTCCCTGTTGCTAAACCCAGTCCTTACTATTATGTCACAAGATCAGGTTGCATCTTGAAACCTACTTCCAGATATACAGCAACCTGGACATGATGACTGTTTTTCTTTATTAGTGTCTGTATAATTGCATGCTTATTTAAATGTCAATGTTTATATGAGACAACTCAGTAAAGAGGGAGGATGTAGATCAGTGTGTGTGATATACCTTTAAGAAACTTTCCAGTGAGCAGCCAGAGTGTGAGAATGCAAGTATGTAGTCAGCCAGTTAGTTAGATAGTTCATTTAAGTTTAATGTTCCTGCCATCCATCCTGATGTATTTGTATACAATAAACTACTTAAATTAATGCATCAGGCCTCAACATCTTTTTAATGAACATAAGAAGAGTGACAGAATTTCTCAAAAACTGTGAACACAAGGCTTTTTTTGCTAACATTTATCGCAAACTTACTTTTTCTAATACTTATCTGCACTTCTCGAGCTGGCACCCTTTGTATCAGAAAAATGCAGTGGTAAAGGGGTAGCTCATGAGAATAGCCAGAATGATTACAGACATAAAAACCTTCATGGAGGAGTGTGACAACATCCAGAGCATGTTTATTCGGAGAGATTACCCTATTTCCTTTGTGGAACCAATAAAGCAGGAGTTCATTGCAAAAAGATAATCAGGGTTTTACAAACCTATTCTAGGTGGGAAAAATGCCCCAGTGAATATGCCCACTGACAATAATGTTGGTACAAGCAACAGCAGTGGGAGGAACCAGCCCAAGTGTTTTATTACTTACAATTTGGACAGTAAAGGTATTTTTAATTACCTTAAAAAGAACTGGATATTTTTTTCCACTGATTATGATTGTCTTAATAAAATTGGAGATATGTCATACATCTTTCAAAAACTTACTGGAGCAGAATTCTATTTTGCAAAGTCAGTAAAAAGGCCTGATAAAATGTTGGGAGGTGCTCACAGTGCCCCAACATACTAGTGGGAAAGCAAGTTATGGTCAGAGGTGGCACCTATTCTGCAAAACAGCATTTTTCATGTGATTCTAAACAGGTCATCTATCTGGCCTGTTGTAACACATGCTCAGCATTTTATGGGCAAAACCTCTCAGAGATTAAAAGAGCATTTACAAACACCTACTTGACATTAAAAAATGCAAGAATACAAATGACTTATATAGACACATTGCACAATTTCCAATGCATTTTTCAAGTTTACTATCATTGAGCAGGTAGTTTTTGATCCTAGGGGTTACTTGGTCAATGAGCACTTAGATAAAAATGAATTAAAGTGACAATTATTACTGGATGCCACACACTCCCCAGGTTTGAATGATGCCTGTTCCATTGCTGCTGTATTAAAACTTAAGAGACTGGAAGTATAATCATCCAAAAAAATGTGGTTTGTCTCTAAAAAAATGTAAGCTTTAATTTTGCATTGAATTAGTAATATGATCTTTTTGGTTTTAACATTTTTGGAGGTATGTGTTTTTCTTTAAATATCTAGTATGATGTCTGTATTTTTGATTATTTGTTCTGATGAAGTTCCTAATGTCAGGAACAAAAGTGCTCAACTAATTTTATATTATCTACATTTGAATTAAAAAATTTGGTTGAACACAACTGGATTATCTTTGTTGTTCCCATTGTCCTATTGGCTTCACCACATGGAATTTATCTGTGTTTTCAAATACAGCATATTCCATGCACTTTTACTGCTGTTCCACTTCCCATTAAAGTCACTCTCACTTGTAACACTTGACATGGTGTAGCTGATATTAATTATATGCATGAGGGCTGACTACTTGTATTGTGTCAGTTATGTATTCATTTATCTATGTATTATCATATTTATGCTCAAATGTATGACTGTGGGTACATTGTGTACTATAGTCCTGTAAGTATATTTCTGCTATCTGGACTGCCATGGCCTTCACATTTGTCTAACACACATACACAACTGCCTGTACATCCAATAACCTTGAATTTGCTTTGCTTGCTACTGTTGCACACTGCTTACCATCACAAAAACATGGTGCTCAGAGGTGCGCACTGCTGAGCACTGTGTTTGCATGATGGTAAGCAGAGCACAACATTTGCAAAGAGTGTGCTTGCTCCCAGTAAATGAGATGACTGGAATTGGTGAGAACGCATCATTCTTCATTGCTCTAGATCTGTGGCAGACATGACAGGTGTTTGTGGCTGTGATGCCAGGTTTAGGGCACAGAGATGGGGTGTCCAGGAGTCCAAGATTTTTACTGAACTCTTAGTGAAGAACCACAGTGCCAGGTTTTTGCAGGGGGACATTTTTGGCTCCCAGTATAAGTCAGAAGCTTTGGGTAGTTTAGCCTGGTCTGTAACCAGTGTCACCGGTATCCCCCACACTGGTGAACAAGTTAGGCATCAATACAATGACCTCTGGAGAGGAAGAAGGATACCCTCAACAGTTGATCCAGGGAATACAAGACTGCGGATATCCCACAGATGTGTAAGTATTAACTACAGAGAGTACTTGTAAGACTCAAAAGCTGAATATAGGTAAGACTGGTATTCATAATGATATTCTGTTGTGTTCTGTTTTTTTTTTCCACCACTGCCAGAGACCATGAAGTTAATGTATGAACCCATGAGGCTAGACTGGTGAGGATGAGGGAAGCATGTGGTAGGTATGCATCAAAATAGTAGTGTTATTCTAGCATTAAAAGTTAAAGATAGCTTTTCTGGTATTTTATAGAGTTGTATCAAATTGAGCATTCATATCTCAACTGTAAAAGCAAGTATGCACGTATTAGTCTGTAGCACAAACCAAAAGTCCAATATTACAATATCAAATTGAGCATGCATATCCCAATTGTAAAAGCAAGTATGCATGCATTAGTCTTTAGCACAAACCAAGAGTACAGTATCAGACTTTAGTTGTAGGTTGTGGGTTCAAAGACCACACTTCCCAACAATACAATACTGTTAATTCTTCAGTTAAGTTTAATTTAAAGGTTTAAAGTAAAAACTCCATACCAGTGGCACACACCCCCTGCTGTAAACTGTAATCTGTATAATTAGAACATGCATATGTGCAATATATGCACATGTCAAATACTTGTTGCAATCTATAGTATAGTGTGCATCTGTTAAAAGCTGGTAGTCTTAAAAGTAAACGTTATCTGTTAGGAGTTGGTAGTCTTCAAATTAAAAGTTTAAATAATAGAGTCAATTAATTGTATCAATGCATTGTATATCACATATGAAGGTACTAATGGATCTTTTTTTTTCCTCACCCCAAGCCTTATTTTCTATTTTTTATGTGTATTGTTATTCTATTTTATTTTCTTATTATGTGTCATCAAATTATGTCCATGTCATCCATGTGTACAACATTATTAAATGCCCCACAGCACAGTGGGGTAGACCTTCCCCACAGTATCCACCTGCCCCCCCCCCCAATTGGCTCCAGCACCCTTGCTCAGCATGTTTAAGAGCCAACCTGGCAGCACTGCCTCTGCTGCCCCTGCACTACCTACCCCCTCTGGTAGTCCTGCCCCAGAGGCTGGTCAAGTGTTACCCTCTGGAAGCACTGACAAAGGTGGTGATTTTATCACCCGCGCTGAATTGCCAGGGATGGTATATAGGGTTGTTTGCTGAACTATCGGTGCACACCTACACAGGCTGGAGAGGCTGCTCTCTCTCATTTTACATAATATCAGGAGAAGGAGACGCAGACATCAGGCACTCCAGCCAGCAGCGGAGTGAGGTGACAGTGATGATAGTCCAGTGGGTAGGAACTCAATTCTTACTGCCACCCAGCTTGACAACCATGGGTTTGTGATGTCCTCACCCTCACCCTAATCATGGTGTCCCCCAATCTTTTGTGTATATCACCATCCCTGTCTCTTGTCTTGTTTATTTTGCCTGTTTGCAGTTGCTTTCTTATCTACCCAACTTACCTCACCCAGACATTCTTACTTCTCTTCCCCAACATTGCTCAAAACAATTAGTACCTGTTCCACAAAATAAAATCATTTCATAAATAGCTCTCCATTTTGCATAAGTGTGTTCTTCACACACTTGATTTGGTCCAATTGGCTATACAACATACTTGTGCTGTCCCCCAAATTCAATTAATATTTGACAGATATGTTCACTTTACACTGTTAAAGAAATTGATACCTATGGTTCTTTCCCATCTCTCTCCTGCACATTCCTGCCCTGATTTCCTTTTGTTCTTCCCCTGCTTACTCCCCATTTCACCACTGTCCTGTCTTCCCCATTTCTTTTTTTTTTTATGCATTATTGCACGATGGTGCACATCATGCACCAACATGCAGCAATGGTAATAAGAGAGTACTTAAAAGTATTATATACAGCTGTATTTGAATCCAGTACCATCTGGCCCCAAAACGGAATGTATCACTGCATTAACTGCATTAACACATGCTGCCACAGAGTCAGTTTAGTAGCAAGTATATTCCAGAGACTCAATGCTAACTATCAGAATTTGTTCTTCCACCTGCTTACTCCCCATTTCACCACTTTCCTATCTACCCCATTTTAGCACCTTTAATCTTGTCAAAAAATAGAACCACACACAACACACATAAGTAGCAGAAAACAATGGATTTCTTCACTTTTTGGACTCCATGTTTGTGAGGAGGTGTGCATTGCACACCAAAGTGCAGCAATGGTGAGCAGTGGCAAAATACAGCAACACATCTTGTATAAACAATTCATGTCATTGCATTATCATTCTATAATGAAAAATATTTTAAAAAATTAGATACACCAGTATTTGAACCCAGTAACATCTGGGCCAAAAAAGGAAAGCATCAGTGCATTAACACGTGCTGCCACAGAGTCATTTAAGCAGCAGGTGTATTTCATAGACTCAGTACTAACTATCAGACTTTAGCAATGCAGCTCACATTTGCACATTGCTTACCTGCGTGCAAACATGTGTATCTCACATACATATACACTTTGCTAACCGTCGCACAAACCTGCTGCTCGCTGTGCTATGGAAATGTTTATATTATGCTGTATTACTGCTGTTTACTGTCCATTTCCTGTGTATGACATGAACTTCCATGTATAAACATGACAAACTGAGAGCTCTATATAACAATATGTCACATATTTACAGTACATCCATCTGTTGCCACTTCCCAAGTACTGCAGTCCTGGTGTCTCAGCACTTTTTTCCACACATATATATATATATATATATATATATATATATATATATATATATATATATATATATATATATATATACCACAGTACAAAATGTAATACCAAATGTTGTGTGCTATGCAATGCACATCAGTCTGGTAACATGCAGAACTGCAACTATTGACCCATATGCCTAAAACACATATCTGTAAAGGTAGGGAACGAATCAGCATGGACCATATCCACAGGGACATAGGTGACCTTGAACACAGTTGACCCTACCCATTTTGTTTTTGTCAAGTGTACATATTGCTTATTGAATCTTGTGGATGTCTTGGATACTGAACCCACAGACCCGGATGAGGTATAACAGAATATACCAACAGAATATACCACACATGTTGAATTATGACAATGAATTATCCCTGCTTATTATGATATACATAGCACCTCTCTAAGCTCAAACACAGTGTTGTGACACTTGGGAACACATGTTGATAGCAACCTACACTTTCTTCACTATGTGTCCATGGTGGTGTCACATATTCTGCATTGTGCACATCATACGTATTGACATTACATCCAAGACCAGGGTGGTCATACCTCAGCTGTACCCTACGCTTATCAAACTTCTAACTGAATACAATGCTAGCTTCTGTCTGTTCATCACCAGACACCTGCATCAATTGGAAAAAACATAGGGTTTTGCCTGGGAGACTCCAGGGCCTCCAAACATGACAAACATTAAAAGACTGAAAGACTTGTCAGTGTACTCAGTATCATGCATGCTGCTGAGAGGTGACCTATGCCTGCCCTACAGAGCAGTCTCGGGCCCTGCCCTACTGGAAATGCTGTACCTCTGCAAATCAAATGGGACAAGAATAACTGGGCCCAGGGTTATCAACCTAGCCTATGACACAAACAGAACATGCTGGGGAGACAGATATATCCCCCCAGTGACTCACTCTCCTCTGTAGTAGACCCCCACTACACGTGAATCAGTGCTCCTCAGTGACCCTGTTCAAGACCAACCTGGACTACTGGTTGGGTGATTGTAGAGTCACCTCTGAGGTGCCACCTATGTCCCTCATGGAAAGGGCCACTTGGTGCTGATCACAAAATCACTCTGCTAACTTTGACCATCCAACTATGCTCAATAATGGTACTTGTATTTTTAACACAGCTAGGCTTCTAAACACTGTACGGCCATTATGCTAGTAGCCTGTTATGTACATATGAAGCTATGAGCCTATGCAGGTCTCCCAACATTTTGTCTCCCACATGGCCTGCTGATGTCATCTATTATAAGTTTATCTGCAGTCTTGTAAAAGTCAGACTTGTACTTGTGCACTGGCGCTTGCTTAACTCACTGTGTTCTGTAGTCCGTGAAGTTAGCTAGGTAATACAAGTACTAGGAAGAAGCAGAAGGGTAAATCAAGAATCAGACACTAAATTTTAAATGATGTAAGTGCTTTTGTCCATATTTATTAAAGCAACCTTCTTCAGACAAGAGCAAAGTAAAGAACACAGTTTAAAAAAAAAAACCTTCCATCGAATCATGTGACCCAAAAGGAAATTTCATCACTGAAACAAATCTTTAGAAACAATACCATCTTGTGGTTCAAAGAACAAACTACAACTAAATAAACAGTCAATTCATTCACAAAAGTACCTGACTACCATATAATATGATAGAACAGGAAACACATTAAATTGAAATACAGCCATCAAAACCATCATATATAACCCCTTAAAACCAAATATATTACATATCCAGTGCCTTTAGTTTTAATAAGCACTGTATTGAGCATATATCATTCAACCCAGGAAAGCTATAAGTATTTAATCAAACTTGCCTCTTAAATTCACAGCGTTCCAGTTTAAGAGTTCAAGAACCCCTCTTTCATCAGACAAAACATGCCCAATTATTTTGAATTTAAAATTGATATTCTGGGAAGGTCATAATATGTCTGGCTAGGTCATTATGAACAATGCAATTTATTAATACTATAAATATGCTCATATAGTCGTTCTCTAAATCTGCATTCTGTTTTACCTATATAAAACTTTTGTAGAACAAGCAGTTAGTCAGATAAACAATGTCTTTAGAGTTACAGTTAAACCTACCCTTGATCTCATAATTGGTATTATAGACCATAAAATTATTGCCAGTATCAACATATTTACAATAAGGGCAAGCTTTGCACTTATACATTCCAGGGCATCTAGTTAAAGGAAATTTCTTAGAATCAAATGAATTTTTAGAATCAAATAAATTTTTAAAATAGGTACCTTTCTTAAAAACAGCCCTAGGATGATCACCCAATTTCTGTTTTAAATTAATATCATCCAACAATAGGTTCCAATTTTTATGTAAAATTTCCTTAAGGTAAATAGCATCAATACTAAAAGGGGTAATGAAACTCAGACTAAAGCTAGTTGTTGATAAATTACCGTCTTGAACTCTATGGTCTGCAAGCCTTCAAAGGCTTTCCAGCCAGCCCTCATTATTTAAAATTGGTATAAAGAACCCAGTAGATCTCTTACGTTGTACTTTGTTAATTAATTGGTTGACTAAAATAGATGGATACTCTTGCTTAAAAAACATATCCCTTAAACTGTCGCACTCATTGAAAAAGTCATATTCTAAAATGGCCATCTGATGATTTAAATTTAGGAGCATCGGCCAATAGAAGTGATATTAATAGGAATTTGAAACAGTTTGACTATAAGTTAGTTAAATATAAGAAATTACAGCTGGAAATCATTTTCTTAAAAGAATGTTTATGCAGGCAGCAAATCTCTAAAGGCTTGAGACAGTGGAGTTTTCCTAATGGCCTTGAGCCTAATTCTCTCTTTTATTTTGAGCTGTTGAAATAGTTTGATAAACAAGGCTGTGACTTTATAGAAATACTGATCAATCATTATTCTAGACTTTTGCACTCACTTGCAGGGGATGTGGATGTCCTCAATAAGTTAATTAGAACTGATGTCAGTTTCCTAAGGTATAAATATGAATATAGTAGATTATTTGAAAACATTGATAAATATTTGAATAAATTGAGAGAAAATAAAGTAAAAAAAATTGAAAGGGACAAATGTGAATATGAGAAAGGAGTAGCCTACCCCCAACAACCCACCTTCACAAATTTGGGGTAATTCAGGTGGTAACAATGAACTTAGAGCTTCTGACACTAATGTCAGTGAGGGCATTAGTATAAATACCCATGAAGACCATCATGATGTCATATTGAAACAACAACTTTGACGTAGTGAACGCTTAAGTGAGCAAAGAGGTCAACAGCCTGAGCCTACACCTAGTACCGCTAACAACCAGTTTAATAACCAGGATTTTTGCACATCTTTGAGGAGACATCAAACCAACATGAGGAGGAAAGGGGGCTAATGGGAGAACCTGTGGCCCCGGAGGTCGAACAATCGTCACCGGAGATGAATCCCAGCGATTGAGTGACCGTTCTGGACTTGAAGTCAACAGAGAATGTGTAAGGGTTGTTACTAATACACAAGGTGACTTTAAAATGTTAAATTATTCTGATGTTGATGTTGAAATTTCTTTAGCCAATATTTTGGCTAAAGATTTAACTGTTGTTCCATCTAGGAGAGCAGACGTTGCTGGTACTATTTTGGACTTAAAACTGTTCACAAGTAAAATTAACTTAACATTATTGTTTGGTGCTAATACTTGTTCTGATGGACAGTTCAGAGTCAGTAATTCATTTGATCCAACACTCCACCCTTTATTAAGTCCTTTTGAGCATATTTGTGAAATGGACGAGGTCACTATTGTGTAAACAACGTAAATGTTATGATATGTATAATTTAAATAAGGATGAACAAGATTTGATTTGTTTTTTACATCCTTATAATGCAAAGGTCATGACACCCAATAAAGGGGGAGGGCTGGTCTTTATGGATATGGGTAACTATTAATCTAGGATGTTTAAAATATTGGATACGGATACATATATCAGCACTAAACAACAATGGTTTCACTCCTACCTAAACAGTAGACAGCAGGCTGTCTTATGGCAGAGCAAGCTGTCATCCCAACTTCCTCTAACCCTACCTAGGTGTCCCACAAGAGTCCATACTAGGTCCCCTTCTTTTCTCTATCTTTATCAATGATCTGCACACCACCATCCCAGGAGTCACCTGCATCCAATATGCAGATGACTCAGTGCTAATATGCTCTGTCTCCTCTCCTACACAACTTCTAACCCTCACCCAGACCACTTTCAGCATGGTAAAAACATGGCTAGCTAATCACCGCCTGTTTCTAAATCCTAACAAAACCAAGCTACTACCTTTCTCCCCTAACTGTAGAATTTCTCCTCCTTCCTTCAACATCAAATCTAGCAATGACACCATTATTTCCACTGATGACCATACAAACCTTCTAGGCATAATAATAGACAACAACCTTAAATTTGATAAACATGTAAATCACACTATTAAGTCTGTCAACAAAAAACTTGGTTCCCTGTACAGAGCCAAACCTTTCCTCACCCCCCCCCCCCAGCTAAGATAGTTATTGCAAGATCACACCTCCTCACTATCCTTATGTATGCCTCCCCTGTACTCACCAACCTATCCAAAACCGATCTCAACAAATTATAAGGTGGTCCACACAGCCTATCTAGACCTTGCCAAGGCCTTTGACACCATCCCCCACTCTGGAATCATAGATAAACTTACTAAGTTGGGCATTAATCCCTATGTCACCCAATGAGTTGCTAAATGGCTTACTGATAGAACCCACACTGTAAAAGTAGCCGACTCCAAATCCAGTTCCAGACAAGTGACAAGTGGAGTACCTCAGGGTTCAGTCCTGGGGCCGCTCTTGTTTGGCATCTACTTCTCTGAAGTACAGGTCAACACTAAGGGACTCTGGCTAACAAAGTTTGCAGATGACTGCAAACTGGGAGCCATTATTGAATACCCAAATGATGTGGATACTCTACAAAAGGGCCTTACAGAAACAGATGCTTGGTGCCAGAGCCATGGGCTCAAGCTCAATGCCAAGAAATGTATTGTTATCCCTTTGGGAAAAAACATGTATCCATGAATTACCATATAGGTGGCAGTACACTAAACACAGAAAGTGTGATAAGAGACTTAGGGACACAGGTGGACAGTGGTCTCACCTTCGATAACCACATCGCCACAACAGTCAGGAAATCCTTCTATGTGGCACACCTCATCACAAAGGGCTTTTCATCCAGAAAAAAGGAGGTCATTGTCCCACTGTACTCATCCCTCATTAGACCCATTATAGAATACAACACCCCATTTGGTATGTACCTCTCAAGACATCTGCAACAACTGGAAAGGCCTCAAAAATACCTCACTAAAAGAATCACAGGCCTAAAGCAGATGCCCTACGCTGACCGCCTTAAAAAAACTCCAGCTATACTCTGTCATATCGTCTACTCAGAGGCGATCTCTGCTTAACAAACAAGGCCATGTCAAACCCAGAGCTGTTGGACATGCTACACTTAAAGAAATCCCAATCCTTCAGAGCTACACGCTCCAGGGATCTAAACCTTGTCATCACAATAAACAAAACATGCTGGAGGGATAGGTTCCTGACCCAGAGACTCCCCAGACTCTGGAATAGATTGCCCATACATGTCAAGCAGAGTGCCTCTTTGGACCTCTTCAAGAGGAACCTTGATGACTGGATGGGAGAAAGGAAATTCACCCCAGGGATCACGTCAGTCACCCTGCTAGACAGGGGTCCAGGAAAGTAAATAACGTGGGAAGAAATATCCAGGGAATTGTTATGGCTAGGCTTGTATAGGCCCTAGGGCTGATAGCCTAGTACCAACCTATGAACCTATGAACCTATGAATCAGGCTGTTACAATCATATAGCCAGATTTGCTACTGGCATGGCTTTAAGGACCCACCATTGCCAGAACTTCAAAGCACTGGGATGGCTGGAGTATCCTACCCTTCTACAGTTCAACCAGCTTATAGAAGCCCATTAAATATTCCATCAACCTGATAACACCCCTGCCCTCAAAAATATTCTCACCCCTCATAGTGCCCCCAGGCCATTATGCTCAGCTGATAAACTATTAATACTGACCCAAAAATCCAATAACTCTGTAGGCGATGCTATATTTGCCAACTCAACTGGTAAAATCTGGAATCTACTCCCTACTACCATTACCAAGGAAACCTCACTACCCCTATTTAAAAGAGAACTCAAAAAATCCCTCACATCTCATTGGCTGTGCTCTTGTCCTAAACCTGACTAACAACTTCACTAATACATGTCTTGCTACCCAGCCTGCTGTTTAGCCAAGTATCTATGCCTCATAAGATTTGAATGTCTAAGCATTGTGAATTATGAAATCTGATTGTATTCTCTGTTCACATTTTCTGATATGGCTCTGCCAATTAGATGTAAGTCTGCAAATTGTGTATATTGCTATCTTCCTGCATTATTTGTCTATATTTTTCTAAACATGTCTGCCTGAGTTTATCACTCAGTGATGTATGTACCGTCTCTTTTTTGGTATGTGGAGTTTTTCTCCCCTGGCCTCCTCTGAAAATGGACATATATCCAGTTGGACTATCCCGGTCAACAAATGTAAAATAAATAAATAAAATAGATAAATAAATATAAATCTGTGTCATTGAATGAAGTAGCTTATGCTAAAATTAAATCTCATATCAATGACTTGCTGATTGATTTCTGTATTGATATAAATTTGTATAATTATTTGAATATGCCTTCACCATTAATCCCAGTTAGTTTTGGAATCCCCAAAATACATAAAGACTTACATGACCCCTTTTACAACCAATAGTGGATGGAAGAAATTCCATCACTTATGCTTGTGCAAAATTTGTAGATAGCAAGCTGAAAAGATTTCTCGAACATGAACCCCAGATTTGTAAAGATTCATGGTCCTTTCTTGAAAAAAATAATGAGCTTGAATTTAAGGCTGAATTTAATTTTCTGTCGATGTCAGAGATCTATACATAGCCATCCCTCATGAGTTAGGGATTCAATGGGTAACTGATTTTTGTATTAAATAAAGGAGCAACCACTGACAACATCAACCTAATAGGGGATTACTAGATTTAATTTTGGCTAATAACTTCTTATATTTTGATGGCCAGTATCTATTACAAAAAAGAGGGGTTGCTATGGGTTCACCATGTCGGGCCAGTTTTGCTAACATTATCATGACCATGTGGGAACATGAGGTTTTATTTATGAACCCCATTGTTAGAGAGAAGATATTTTTTACACCCATTACCTAGATATTTTTATCATCATAAAGGGTAATGCTGATACAGGTTTAGAATTATTTGAATATTTTAATAATTCTACTGATTTTCTGGAATTTACTTCTGATTATAATTCTGATGTGAATCCATTTTTAGATGTTGAATGAAGGAAAGACAAGGCAAATTTTAGATATACCTTGAAGATTTTTAGAAAAAGTACATATTCCAATTCATTTTTGCATTTTTCTAGCTCCCATTCTTTTTACCATAAATGCTCTGTTATAAAAGGCCAATTGGTCAGAGCAGTTAGGATGGTCAGTTTAGAACAAGACTTTTTCAATCAGTGTGACAATTTAAGGGATATGTTTCATAAACAAGGCTATCCATCTATTTTAGTGGACCAATTAATTAACGAAGTACAAAGTAAGAGATCTACTGGGTTCTTTAAACCAATTTTAAATCATGAGGGCTGGCTGGAAAGCCTTCAAAGGCTTGCAGACCATATAGTTCAAGAGAGTAATTCATCAACAACTGGCTTTAGTATGAGTTTCATTATCCCTTTTAGTACTGGTGCTATTTGCCTTAAGGAAATTTTACATAAAAATTGGAACCTATTGCTGGATGACATTAATTTAAAACAGAAATTGGGTGATTATCCTAGGGTTATTTTTAAGAAAGGAGCCAATTTTAAAAAAATATACGAGTCTAAAAATTCATTTCATTCTAATAAATTTCCTTTAACTAGATGCCCTGGAATGTATAAGTGTGAAGCTTGCCCTTATTGTAAATATATTGATACTGGCAATAATTTTACAGTCTGTAATGCCAATTATGAGATCAAGGGTAGGTTTAAATCTAACTCTAAAGGCATTGATTATCTGGCTAAGTGCTTATTCTGCAAAAGTTTTGATATAAGTAAAACAAAACCTCAGATTTAGAGAATGACTATATGAGCATATTTATAGTATTAATAAATTGCATGTTCATAATGCCCTAGCCAGACATATTATGACCTTCCCAGAACATCACTTTAAATTCAAAATAATTGAACAAGTTTTGTCTGATGAAAGAGGGGGTCCTTGGACTCTTAAACTGGAACACTGTGAACTTAAGTGGCAAGTTTGTTTAAATGCTTATAGCTTTCCTGGGTTGAATGATACATGCTCAATACAGTGCTTATTAAAACTGAAGACACTGGAAAGGTAATATATTTGGTTTTAAGTGGTTATATGTGATGGTTTTTATGGTTGTATTTTAATTCAATGTGTTTTCTGTTCTATCATGTTATATGGTAGCCAGGCACTTTTATGAATGAATTGAATGTTTATTTAGTTATAGTTCATTCTTTGAACCACAAGATGGTGTTGTTTCTAAAGATTTGTTTCAGTGATGTAATTTCCTTTTGGGTCATGTGATTCAATGAAGGGATATTTAAACTGTGTTCTTTGCTTTTCTCTTGTTGTCTGAAAAAGGTTGTTTTAATAAATATGGACAGAAGCACTTACATCATTTAAAATTTAGTGTCTGATCCTTGATTTACCCTTCCGCTTCTTCCTAGTACTTGTATTACTAGTTTTTGTGTTTTTTTGGTACTTAGACTGGTAAGTAGGGTTCTGTTCTCACTACAGTCAACTGGGCATGCGCACCTGTGTGTGTGTGTGTGTGTGTATGTGTGTGTGTGTGTGTGTGTGTGTGTGTGTGTGTGTGTGTGTGTGTGTGTGTGTGTGTGTGTGTGTCTAGCCAGAAGAGCAGAAATGTGTATACTACAGTTACCACTCCAATCCCATGGAATGACAGTATTTTGATGCTTGTACATGCCTACACATCCATTTCATGCAGGCCTCCCAACTTCTTCTCTTCTCTCCAACATGCACTGCTGATGTCATCCACTATAAGTTGATCTGCAGCCATATAAAAGTCTGACTTGTGCTGTGGTGCTTGCATAAAGTACTGAGTTCTGTAGTATGTGTACTTAGAATGGTAGGGGTTCTGTTTTCACTGCAGTTGAATGATACATGAGGTGCACAACGTAGCCTTTCCATACCACTGTGGACACGTAGTTGAAGTTCAGATTGCTATCTATGTGCTTTCCCACATCTTGCACCATTGGTTTCAGCATAGGGAGGAGTGTTGTCAATGGTGTATTTATCAGGAAATTCCATTTTGCATAAGGAACAAATCCTGCCACATTCTGTATTTATTAGTAGACTGTGTGGCTTTGGCACCAATCATTTGTGTGCGTTAGCCCCTCTTTTACTATAGTCACATCATTAGTGGACTCAATGATTGCAACCAATATGCATGAATCAGCAAACTTGGTAAGATACAGGATGTATTTTGTGGCCTGGACTGTTGAGAAATAGATTGCAAACAGTATATGGCCCAGCACAGATCTTTGGGGTACACCAATAGTGACAGCTGCAATGGTAAATGTTGATTTACCAACTTTCACAGTATGTCGTCTATCGGTGAGGACATTGGTTAACTATCTAGTGATGTAAGTGTTAATCCCCAGCTGGTGCAGTTTATCAATGATACCTGAGTAGGGGTATTGTGTCCAAACTCTAGGACAGATCAAGATAGGCAGTATGCACTGCAGTACATTCATGCAGCCCTATCACACAGAAACAATTGTCTGTGACAACATTACAGATCACCTATAGCATGACTCAGAACATAAGCCTACCTGACACGGTATTATACACACTTCAGCACACCCACCAGATTGACTATGTTCCCATAGACGGGTGTACATTGACATGCATCCATCTAAGTGGGCTGGGGACAGCACCTGATGCATGCATGTATAACACATTCTGATTCTCCTGATCTGTGAGGTTGACCAACATGTCATCATGGACCTTCTCTAAATGGACACTAGTTATAATATGGATGTATGCAACAGATGTGTGAGTTTTTGATGCTATATCTATATCTGTTACATCTGTCAGATGTAGTCAAAGAACATCATCCCAAATGACAGGAGTCCACACTGAGAAATTCACTCCACAATGACAGATGTGGCCATCAGCACATATATCACCAAGTGGGTAGAAGAGTGGATCACATATGTGACCTATATCTCATGTCCAGTGATCAAGTGTGTACATCAGAGCTATCTGCTAGGCCCTTTCCTGTCCATGATTAAAATAAAAGACTTCAAGAATGACATACAAATCCTATGTCCCAACAGCTGTCTGGAAGACTATAGATTGCGGACAATCATTGACTGCAGCTGTCATATTGGTATAATACAGACAGTATCAACACACACATCAAAGATTGCTGCCACGGCCATGACAATACATGAGATGAAAAAAGTGTAGATTTGTTTCACTTTGCAAACAAATGCACATAAACAAAACCACCAACAGACAATCCATCCAGGACTGGACTCTCACAAATAAAAATAACACACTCCTTCTAGCAGAATG
The DNA here is from genome assembly GCF_019279795.1 of Protopterus annectens. NCBI lineage: Eukaryota > Metazoa > Chordata > Ceratodontiformes > Protopteridae > Protopterus > Protopterus annectens. Next base: position 551,565,854 of record NC_056728.1, read on the forward strand.
CCTCCCAAGTACCATAAGTGACCACCTACCCACATACCTAATCAGAAACAATCTTAGTCCACCCAGACAAGTAGTCTATAGGCTAATACACAACAAGAAAAAAATGTAATACCCACACTTTCAACTCCCTCCTCTAAGAAATTAACTGGTCTCCCCTCAAAACATGACCACTAGATGATGCAGTTCAACACTTTAACACCACTTTCCTCAACATCCTAAAAAGCCTGGCACCCTGCAGAATAGCTAGAATAAAACATCACCACACACCCAGGCTTACAAACAACACCAAAGACCTACTAAAAGAAAGGGACAAGGCATGGGAACACTGGTTAACTAACAAAAGCAATGACAACCTTTTACTTTTCAAACAACTTTGGAATAAAGCCAAATCCCAGATAAAAGCTGACAAAAATGCCTACTACATCACTGCACAGCAAAGAAACAAAAACAACCCCAAAACTTCTGGGCCACTATAAACAACTCCTGCAACCTGGTAGTATGTCCACCCCCAATCCTACCACACCCCCATCAAATGATAACATCTCTACACAATTCAATTCCTTTTTCATAAACACAATTCACTCACTTATTAACTGTGACCAATGCATCACTATTATAATCCCCATAGTCAACAATGAGAGTGCAAACTGCAAACTCCTTCTCCTTTAACCCTGTCCCAACCCATACCATAAAAAACTACTCACTAAGCTCAAGCCCACCAGCCTAGCTGCTGACAACCTCCCATCAGAATTCCTCAAAGCTGCCTCCGAAGTCATAGCCTACCCCATTTCTATCCTCAACTGCTCTGTCTCCGAGAACCATGTCCCACTAATCTGGAAAGTCTCCTATATCACACCACTGCATAAAGTTGGCAACTCTACCAAGCTTACTAATTACAGGCCCATTGCCATTCTTTCACCCACTCCAAAATACTAGAGAAATGTGTTCACTCCCAGCTTCTAAACTACCTTCTCTCCAATAACCTCCTATCAAACACACAACATGGTTTTCGCTCCCACCACAGCACCACAACCACCTTCCTCAGTTTTACTAACACAATAAATGAGCACAGAAATCAGAATAAATATGTCTCTTCCATCTTTCTAGATCTCTCAAAGGCATTTGACACAGTTTCACACCAAAAACTGCTGTAAGAGCTGGCCACATTATATCTCAGTTATTCTTCCCTAGCTGGGTTCCACGGCTATCTAACCAAATGCCAACAGGCTGTTAGATGGCAACAGGAGCTATCATCTTTGCACTCTGTTAACATACGAGTTCCACAAGGCTCCATATTAGGCCCACTACTTTTTACCATCTTCATAAATCAACTCCATAAATCCACATCTCTCGCCTCTGTCATCCAATATGCAGATGATTCTACTCTGATATGCTCCACCACCTCACTAACACAACTACAGGCTATAACACAACAATCCTTCCTAGAAGTAGAATCCTAGCTAACTAATACTAACCTCATACTGAACCAAAACAAGACTAAAGTCATGCTCTTTCTCCACACCAAAACACCCAATCCCTCAGCCACTTTTTAAATCCACTCCTCCAACAACACAATCATAAACACCAGCTCACAAACAAAATTACTAGGTGTCACAACTGATAGCAAATTAAAATTTTACCTACACCTCTCACAAACCATTAAAAAAACACACATCAAACTAGGCTCTCTAGACTAACCATTGCTAGGACTAATCTCTTTTCTACTGTTTTTTATGCAATTCCCATCTTTACAAACCTTAACAAAACTGACCTTACCAAGCTTGAATCAGCCTATAATAAAATAGCTAAGTTTGCAACTAGCTCCCCCATATAGGTCCCACCACTGTTCTGCCCTCCAACAAATAAATTGGCTGGAATTTCCACAGCAACTACTAGACCCAACTTGTCTTTACTCACCAACTAATATACCAGCCAAACAGAACCCCACCCCTACAACAATTACTCCAACCATATGAAAACACTCTGCAGCTCTGATCCTGACACAAAACACTCCACCAAGTATCCAAAAGCAACAACAAAGCTGGCAACGTGCTCTACTCCCATCACATTTCTAAACTTTGGAACTCAATCCCCCAACACACCCTAAATGCCGCCAGCCTACACCAATTAAAAACTCTGTTCAAAGACTACCTCACTAACAACTGGCTCTGCTCTTGCACCAAACCAGGCTAATACCACATAAGCCCACATCAAATTTCATCTCCTAAATTTTATAGTGTCCATGTATACCCCACTCCCACTTGTTAACAACACCTATCAGCTACCTACAATAACTGTATAATTTGATAATTCCTTTTCTTTTGTAAGGGTATACATATATACACATATTAAAGTATACTCAAATGATCAACTAAAGATGGACCCCTGCCCTTAAAAAAAATATATATATATATATATGTATATATATATATATATATATATATATATATATATATATATATATATATATATATATATATCTATCTATCTATCTATATATATATATATATATATATATATATATATATATATATATATATATATATATATATACATATATATATACATATATATATATATATATATATATATATATATATATATATATATATGACTTCAATATATTGTAACAACTTTCTCCTTTTCATCAAAGTGCCTATTATTGTACATTTTACTTTCTTTGTTGTTTCTAAATATTTCTGTTAAATTCTATGTAAAACCATCACTGTACCTGTCAATGTTGTTCTTGTTTTATTGCAGCTTTTCTCCACGGGTCTCCACTGAAAATGGGCTCACACCCAGATGGACTATCCCAGTCAACAAATGTAAAATGAAATAAAAATAAATAAATACATAAATGTAGATGTCCCACCCTATCAGTAGACCAGTTGTTATGTGGCTTATGTTTTGTGATATATGATGCATGGAATGTTCACCAGCATGTGTCTATGGTGGTGAGTACTCCCCTGTATGTAACACAACAACTGAGTATGTGCAGGACATCCACATGACAGGCTATAATAACTTCATAGTTCATAGTCTTCACCACACCAATACCTGAGTAAAATGTACTTTTCCTCATGTTCTTCCATACACACTGTGCTGGCATGATGGTCATCACATGTTGGTTGGCAGTGGTGGGATATCCATATCACATATCGGTTGGCAGTGGTGGGATATCCACATCACATATTGGGATTCAGTGGTGTGGATATCGAACTCCTGTAGCCTGTAAACAGTTGTCACTAAAGAAAACATTTGTACACTCAAGCGCCTACATGGTAGACATTCAGAGTTTCATATCACAATAGTTTTATTTACTTTTTGTTAGCTTAGTCAGTCAGGGAGAGCAGGCAATGATGTCAGCGGAGGATTATGGCAAGCGGACAAGGAGCCAGTTGGCTGAGATGTGTTAAGCCAAAGGACTGGTGCATACCAACCTGACTAAAGGGGAAATGAATGCAGGCTTAGTCACAGCTGCATCACAGGCCAGCAACCAGGAAGACAATGAGACTGGCCTTGGGGATGTATAACTCTCAGAAAATTGACAGTTCAACTTTTCCTCATAGGACTTAAAAATCCATCTGGAGTTAAAGAGACTTGAACTGGAGGCCAAACATTTGGAACTAGAATCAGCAGAGAGACTGTGGCATTTGGAGGCTGAATAAAAGGAGAAACAGATGGAATTAGAACCAGCAGAGAGACTGAGATGTCTGGAAGCTGAAGAAAATGAGAGGCATAGGCAACATGAAAAGGAAATGCTGACTCTTTGCCAGGGTCATGGAGGTAATAGGGAAGGGAGTAATCGTACCCCAGAAGCAAAAAAATGTCAGTAAACCAGTACCAAGAATGTGATAATTTTGATAGTTTTATTCATATGTTTGAAAGAGTATGCAAACAGTATAATGTTGACCAGGGGCTCTGGGTACAGTTCCTCACCCCCTTACTCCATGGTAAAGCTGTAATTTCGGTTTCTAAATTTTCTGATACCGATTGCTTAAATTAAAATTGCTTATTGGAATGCTTTAAGTTAACACCGAAGCTTATAGAAAAAGGTTTTGTGAGCATAGATGCAAGGCAGATGAAAGTGTGTGTGTGATTATATTACTGATTTAAGCACTTATTTTCATAGGTGGTTGACTGGGTGTTAGGTCAACACTTTTAAAGGGCTAGCAGACATTTTGGTGAGGGAACAAGCCCTTAGCACTTTGCCTGAGGACTTGATTATCTGGTTGGTAGACAGAGAATGCAACACCGCAGGTGAGTTGGGGAAAAAAGGAGACCTATACCTACCAAGCAGGGAATCACTGCACAGGAAAGGAGTACCCAGTGCTGCACATGGGTATAAGGGAACCCATGGAGGGCAGCCTAAACAGCCCCAACAGCATCCACCAGTAAGGGGGAGCTACTAGTTCAGGTACACTGCCAGGATCAAGGGTTAAATGTTTTAAATGCAACCAGTGGGGCCATGTAGCATATAGATGTCCATGGAGGCAAGGTGGGGAACAAAAGGTAGGGGAGCCAGCAAGTGGGAATATCAGAATGCCAGTAGTAAGTTTTGTGGAGACAACAAGGGTACCAAACTACCACAAGAGGTTATATCCTATCTTAGTAGATGGGAAACAGGCCACTGCTAAGACAGACACAGCCTCTGACCTAACCATTGTGAAGCCTGTGATGGTTAAAGAGGAGCACTACTTGCTTGGACAGTCTATTGCAGTAAAAGCTTTAGGATCCACCCCATTCCAAATACCTCTGGCTAGGATTCACTTTGACTGCGAGGGTGGAAAAGGAAGCAATTAAGTAGGTGTGTGTGAGGATATCCCTACAGATGTCCTGGTAGGGAATGATTTTGATAATGCAGTACCTTGTGTGTATGCAATGTAATGCAGTCAGGCTTGGAGATAGGCATGTGGGTCTGGTAGCCTGGGGGGACTCAGACAGACCACACACTTGAAGCCAAGACTGGTGAGCTGGCTACTTCAGGGAGGGAGCTACCTTGTAACAGTGAGACTGAAAGGGAGCCCCAGCTGCTGGTGGGTACTGATGCTCCCTTGGTCAGAGTGACTACAAGGGCAGAGGTGAGTAGCAGTACCCAGGCTGACATTGAGGCACCGCTGTCAGAGGATACCAGACTTCCTGTGGAAGGGGAGCTGGGAAGGGTTACAAAGAGAGAGTTGAGAAAGGCTAAGCTCTCAGATGCTACATTACAAGGCTTGAGGGAAGTAGCTAAGGATGCACCTGATTCTCAACAAAAAGGAGATTCCATATACAGGAACAAAGGGTTACTGTATAGAGAGTGGACCCCCGAGGGAGGGCTAGAGGGTGAGAGAATACAACAGTTGGTAGTGAGAGCCTACCCTCTGGCATTTCTAACCATAGCCCATGTTATTCCCTTTGCAGGTCATATGGGCATAAAGTGTACCAAGAGACATATTATGCAAAACTTTTATTGGCCAAGGATTGCAAGGGATGTAACAGGGTACTGCAGGACCTCTGAGCAGTACCAAAAAGTAGGCAAGGCAGAAGACACGGTCAAAGCTCCTTTGATGCCTTTCTCTGTAATTAAGGATCCATTTCAGAGGGTAGTTATGGATATTGTAGGGCTTCTGAGTACCTCAATTCCACAGGGGGGAAATATACTCTAGTGGTAGTAGATTATGCTACCAGATACACTGTCCTCCATTGAGGCAGAAAATGTAGCAAATGCTTTGTTACAGATTTTCAGCAGGGTAGATTTCACAAAATAAATACTGAGAGACAGAGGTGCCAATTTCATGTCAGACCTGCTGGTTTATCTGTGGAAGCACTAAGGGGTGAAGCACCATGGACCACCCCCTACCACCCCCAGACAAATGGTCTGGTGGAGAGGTTAAACTCTACACTAAACACCATGCTACAGGCATTTGCAGACCAGTTTAAGAGGGAGTGGGACAAATATTTGCCCCATCTATTGTTTGCTTACAGAGAGGTGCCCCAGGAATCCATAGGTTTTTCACCTTTTGAGTTACTGTATAAGTATGAGGGGACTTCTAGATTTGATTTGCAATGAATGGGAGGGTGAGTGTGAATCCCACAAGGAGTCTTTTGTGGCATATGTCTAAACCTCAGGGCAATGCTCATGGAACTCATGGGCTAGACCCAGAGACACTGGCAGGAGCCCAACAGCAGAAAAAGGTCTGGTATGATAGGAATGCTCAAGCCAGAGAGTATGCTGTGGGGCAGCAGGTTGCAATTCTGATTCCAGTCAGACCCAATAAGCTGCAGGCAGCTTGGGAGGGATCCTTTAAAGTGGTAAGGAAGGTCAGTGCTGTTAACTACATGGTAGAACTGCTAGGCAGCAGGCAGGGGCATAAATTGTACCATGTTACCAGCATGAAACTTTACCATGGTAGGGAGACCCTGGTGGTAAGTATTTGCAGTAGGAGGCAGGAGGAGTCTGAGGGGGATCTAGGGCTACAGGGAGCCAGCTAGCAAAATCCCAAGTTACTATGGTGGAGCCTAGAGTTGCAGATATATGATATGACAGTGCAGCACTGTACTGGGGTCAGCAATGCCAAGGCAGCTGGGATCTCAAGACATGGTATGGAATAATGTATTCACAATTAGGCTTATCTCTCTCTCAACACTTGAAAAACTAGCTTGAGTCTTCAAAGGGAGGGAGGTGTGATGAAAGGAGGTACTTCCAGCACAGCTAGCTGGAATTTTGTAAATAATTATATGTCATTTGTGAATATAAAACTGATTTATAGAAGATGATTGTATTACAAATGTATTAGAACTGTATGTTATACAAGATGCTGGTGTTACAAATGTATTAGAACTCTATGTCATGAGTATATCAAACTGATTTGTACAGACGTTTGTGTTGAAAAGGTATATGTAAAGTGCTTGTGTTTGAAATGTATCCATAGTGTGTCCTACTGGAGAGAACAGAAATGTACATGCACTACTGTAACTGTTTAAATGTATATATTTTAACAGAGGCAAGTAGCAGACAGGAAGTTAACCTCAGTCCAGCAAACTTTAAAAAAATATCTAAAATTAAATCAGTTTATAGGCTAGGCCAAAAAGATGCTATCTGACAGGTTTCAATGCAGCCAAGGACACAAAGTATGTACTAGGAAGCTTTCTGTATTGTCTTTGGGATAAACTAATCACTACTCTGGAAGTGTGGAAGTGTGCAATTGTTTTAGGACTTCCAGCACCTGACAAAGATCTGAGCAAAAGCCCTTGTGTGTGTATTTTTGCAGGTAGGTGCGAAGTCCTGCCAGCTTTCAGCAATGGGGGTTTTGCATGGGAACTAGAAGTCAGATGACCAGAAGTGATGTAATTCTGCAAGCTATCTCAGAAGTACTATTTTAGATATTATTTTGAGAATTCTCTTGGTGAGACAGAGCATTTTGTATTCTGTCTTGGGCCTGACAACAACAAGAAGGACCATTCACAAAATCATCTGCCTTGCTCTATTAAGTAAGCAGAGAATAGTAACTCTCTTAGATAAAGTCAGGAATATAGTGAAGCTTAGTTTAGATATTGTTTTTCTTTATTTGTCTGAGCCTGTCCTTCAATGTTATTTCAAGTATTTCCTGTGGTTTTGAACTCTGATGTCACTGTGAATATATACTTAATATTTTCTTGTTCTTCTTTTGTTTATTATTAAATATATTTCAACCTTTCATTGTGGCTGATCTTTTTAGAGATATTTAAGTTTTGAGAGTACTTGCATATCTATTTGGTGGCACTGTGTGGCCTGATCTTATAGCCTTGCTCTTGGTCAGACTACCATTTGTATTGATATTAATTTCACTCAGTATATTGGGTACCCTTGGAAGAGCCTTAAGGTAGCTGATAGGAGTGTCTGGTGGCAGTCATAACTACCTTATAGTTTGGGCAGAAGGGGGCATTGCTAGTAACCTGTGCCAGCCTTTCTCAGGAGTGTGTGTGTGTGTGTGTGTGTGTGTGTGTGTGTGTGTGTGTGTGTGTGTGTGTGTGTGTGTGTGTGTGTGTGTGTGTGTGTGTGTAAATCAAATCTCAAAGAGTGCATGTGTCAGCTACTTGGGCAGAGACATGAAGCACTGGTTGGACAGAGAGAGTGCTGGAGGCCTTGGCTTGGACACTCAGCTGTGATCTCAACTCTATAGCTGTGCCAGTGGGGAGTCTTACTGGGGATCTGGAGAAAGAAGGAGAAACCAGCCCTGAAATGACAGTGGTCTGTGTGTGCTCTTAAGGGAAATTGCACTTGATGCAGAAAGCTGTATCTGGAAATACTGTGTGTGCACCTGTTATCCTCACAGTGAATGTCCCCCACTGGTGCCAGTTGTAAGGATTTAGGCTCCTTGATTACTGGCCCAGTAGTGGGTCATCACACACACCTTTCAATGATGTGTAATTGAAATATACCACCTTTGTCACTGTGAGCTGTGATGCGTCTATTTGTGCATATCTAGGTATTAGCTTTGTTGCATAAAAATTACTATCTGATGGCACGGAACCCTCATCAAGGTGTAATACCACATGCATGTGTGATATCTGTTTTGGTGAGGCACTCATGACATACATAGTTGTTTATTCACATTAATTGCATGGTTTATATTGTGCCTTATATATTTCTGCAATGCACACCAGTCAACTAGCCTGTAGTGATTATAATGTCAAGTGTGTCTCCTCACACTTCCTGTTTATGTTAGTGTCAGGAGAATGTGCATGATTACAGTCATAGTTTACTGACATAACCTAATAGTTGTATAAGTTTGTTGGTGCAGAACCATCTATGCTCACTCAGAAACACATATATTGTGACAAGAGAGATGGGTGTTACTGGTGGTATTATTCTGATATTGTCCATGATTATGCATGATGGTTTTACTGTTGGCCATGAGCCTTTATCAATGTCCTACTTGTTGGAAGCCTCTGCTGTCAATACAGGCATATTCAGGCAAATCAGCTTACATAGTTTCACAATATGCACCCAACACCAATTGTATATAACATCCATGATACATATCCTCTCCATTGTTCATATCTGGATAATTATATCACAGAGACATGCTCCACTGTTATGTCACAATGTGTGACAGTCACAACATATACATTTGTCACGGTGCAGTCTGTACTGTGCCATGTGGAGATGTGACTAGTGTTCCTGCTACAACTGTCTTCTTTCTACATTTCCTCATATGCGGTACATTACAACATTTCACCTGTTCTCCTTCCTGGTGTTTATCCCTAAACTTCATCTGTGTGTTAATATTCAATAAACACAATTTCCACGACTGATTCACATAAATGGCAGTCCATGCACCCTTACAGATCATTGACACAACTTTTACAGACTACCTGGAATAGGATTCCACAATACTCAGCACTATATACACTGGTCTGTCCTTTGCTTGCAACAAGTACATTAACATTTGAAAAGGTCTGGTGGTTCTTGTGGCATTACATGCAATACCACTAGCCCAGTATGCTGGAGTGTACACATACACTGTCCTGTCCTGTCCTCACAACATAAAACATTAATATATGAAAAACCCTGGTGGTCCTTGTGGCATTCTGCACAATCCCACTAGCCCAGTATGCTGGCGTGTACACATACACTCTCCTGTCCTGATATACTGTCCTGTCCTGTCCCCACAACATAATACATTAATATATGAAAAACCCTGGTGGTCCTTGTGGCATTTCATGCAATCCTGCTAGCCCAGTATGCTGTAATGTACACCTACACTGTCCTAACCTGATACACTGTCCTGTGCTGTCCCCGGAACATAATACATTAATATATGAAAAACCCGGGTGGTCCTTGTAGCATTCTGTACAATCCCGCTAGCCCAGTATGCTGGAGTGTACACATACAATCTCCTGTCCTGATACACTGTCCTGTCCTGTCCTCACAACATAATATATTAATGCATGAAAAACCCTGGTGACCTTGTGGCATTCCAGACAATCCCACTAGCTCAGTATGCTGGAGTGTACACGTACACTTTCCTGTCCTGATACACTGTCCTGTCCTGTCCCCACAACATAATACATTAATATATGAAATACCTTGGTGATCCTTTTAACTTTCCACACAATTCTGCTAGCTCAATATGCTGGAGTGTACATATACACTCTCCTGTCCCATCCCTACAACAAAATACATTAATATAACCATGGTGGTCCTTGTGGCATTCCATGCAATCCCACTGGCTCAGTTTGCTGGGGTGTACACATACACTGTCCTGTCCTGATACACCGTCCTGTCCCTACACCATACTACATTAATATATGAAAAACCTGGTGGTCCTTGTGATATTCCACTCAATCACACTAGTTCAGTATGCTGGAGTGTGCACATACACTGTCCTGTCCTGATATACTGTCCTGTCATGGCCCGCAACATAATACATTAATATACGAAAAACCCTGATGGTCCTTGTGGCATTCCACACAATTCCACTAGCCCAGGATGCTGGAGTGCACACATACACTGTCCTGTCCTCATACACTGTCCTGTCCTGTCCCCACAACATAACACAGTAATATATGAAAAACCCCGGTGGTTCTTGTGGCAATCCGCGCAATCCAGCTAACCCAGTTTCCTATGCTGTAACTAAATTCACTATCCATGTTGCTTTATATGATTTCCTGGCTGCCACAAAATGCTGCTTGCTTACATTTGAAGTTGAACCATGACATGAATTTTCATTAAGTGTTGCTCCTCACAGCGCAAACACATAAACTCCATGTAAGCTTCACATGAAAGAGTTTATTGAATTCCAGGGCATATTAATAGATTTATAAAGTAATTACAGAAGTAAATCCCATTTCAGCAATTTCAGACACAATTGTTATGGAATAAATCCTACATAAATATAGTTAGTAGAATAGACTTTGTATAGTCCTGAAAATGTATAATTAGCCCTGTGTCTTCATTTTATATTTCATAATTTATTGCAACTACAGAAAGAGATACTGTGTGTGTCTGCGTATCTTCACGAGGAGTTGTAAGATCAGGTTTGATTTAAATGTATTTTGTTAGGCAAAAATGCAATATTCTCTTTGCATAAGTCTAGAAATGCTGCCATACTAAATCAGGCCTTCTTACCCAGGATTCAGCAAACTTCCATGCAAGAATAGCTTATTCTTGCGCAGAAGGGACTGTTCCCGTGCAGCATGGCAGTGCGCCATGCATATGTATGAAGACATGCTGCTGTGCTCTTAAACGTACATGGTCATGTGTATGAGCGCAGGATGTGTGTCTGAGAGCAGTGGTCTCACAATACACATGCCCCCTGCACTCCATAATTGCCGTATGACAATGTAATGGTGGCAAGAGTGTCCGCGAAATACCTCTTAACCTCATAAAGTGTAAGAAATCTGGAGAAAGGAAGTAAAAGTCTGGCTCACAGACTTAAGTTGATAGAATAACAGGTTATGCATTAGCATGAATGTGCTGAAGGGTATGAAGTGTAAAACGCAAATGTCTGTCAGTATTTTCTAACTGCAATCTTTAATGATTTGCCACTAACCTGCCCAAAAGTCAAAATTCTATGAAAAATGGACCAAAAATATAAGGCAAATATCTGAGCAGTGTGTGACAATATGTACAGTTGAGAGGTATGGCGGACACTGTGGGCGTCCATGGAGCATACCTCAAATGCAAAGTCTGCCATGTCATCACCATTGTAAAAGCACAGCCCCCACTGATAATGTTGCAGAAATCAATGTGCATATCCCTACAGTCATCATCATCATCTTTCGGCTTTTCCCGTTAGGGGTCGCCACAGCAGATCATCTCTTTCCATTTCTTCCTATCCTCTGCATCTTGCTCTGTCACACCAACCGTCTGCATGTCCTCTCTCACCACATCCATAAACCTTATCTTAGGCCTTCCTCTTTTCCTCTTACCTGGCAGCTTCATCCTTAGCATCTTTTTCCCAATATACCCATCATCCCTCCTCAGCACATGTCCAAACCAACACAATCTCGTCTTTCTTGCTTTGTCTCCAAACTGTCCAACATGAGCTGACCCTCTAATATACTGATTCCTAATCCTATCCATCCTAGTCACACCGAGTGCAAATCTTAACATCTTTAACTCTGCCACATCCAGCTCTGACTCCTGCCTTTTTGTCAATGCCACTGTCTCCAACCCATATAACATAGCTGGTCTCACTACTGTCTTGTAGACCTTCCCTTTCACTCTTACTGGTACCCGTCTGTCACAAATCACTCCTGACACTCTTCTCCACCCATTCCACCCTGCCTGTACTCTCTTCTTCACCTCTCTTCCACATTCACCATTACTCTGAACTGTTGATTCCAAGTACTTAAACTCGTCCACCTTTACCAACTCTACTCCCTGCATCCTCACCATTCCTCTACCCTCCCTCTCATTTGCACACATATATTCTGTCTTAGCCCTGCTGACCTTCATTCCTCTGCTCTCTAGAGCATATCTCCACCTCTCCAGAGTCTCCTCAACCTGATTCCTACTCTCACTACAGATCACAATCTCATCTGCAAACATCATAGTCCACGGGGCCTCCTGTCTGATCTCATCTGTCAACCTGTCCATCACCACTGCAAATAAGAAAGGACTCAGAGCTGATCCTTGATGTAATCCCACCTCCACCTTAAACGGATCTGTCACTCCCACTGCAATCCTCACCACTGTCACACTACCCTCGTACATATCCTGTACCACTCTTACATACTTCTCTGCCACTCCTGACTTCCTCATACAATACCACAACTCTTCTCTAGGCACCCTGTCATATGCTTTCTCAAAGTCTACAAAGACACAATGCAACTCCTTCTGACCTTCTCTGTATTTCTCCAATAACACTCTCAGAGCAAACATCGCATCTGTAGTGCACTTTCCTGGTATGAAACCATACTGCTGATCACTAATCATCACCTCTCTTCTTAACCTAGCTTCTACTACTCTCTCCCATAACTTCAAGCTGTGACTGATCAGTTTTATCCCTCTGTAGTTACTGCAGCTCTGCACATCAGCCTTATTCTTAAAGATAGGTACCAAAACACTTTTTCTCCACTCCTCAGGCATCTTCTGACTTTCCAAAATTTCATTAAACAATCTAGTTAAAAATTCCACTGCCATTTCTCCTAAGCACATCCATGCTTCCATTGGGATGTCATCTGGGCCAACAGCCTTTCCATTCTTCATCCTCTTCATAGCTGTCCTTACTTCCTCCTTGCTAATCTGTTTCACTTCCTGATTCACTATCCCCACATCATCCAACCTTCTCTCTCTCCTTCTCTTCATTTATCAGCCTCTCAAAATACTCTTTCCATCTACTGAACACACTCTCCTCTCTTGTGAGTACCTTTCCCTCACTATCCTTTATCACCCTTACTTGCTGCACATCTTTCCCAGCTCTGTCCCTCTGCCTAACCAATTGGTACAGGTCCTTGTCTCCCTCTTTAGTGTCTAGTCTCTCATACAACTCTCCATACGTCTTATCCTTAGCTTTCGCCACCTCTCTATTTGCCATGCACCTCATCTCCTTATACCCATGTCTACTTTCTTCATCTCTTTGACAATCCCACTTCTTCTTCGCCAGCCTCTTCCTCTGTATACTCTCCTGTACTTCCTCATTCCACCACCAGTTCTCCTTGTCCTCCTTCCTCTGTCCAGATGTCACACCAAGCACCTTTCTAGCAGTCTCCCTTACTAGTTCTGCTGTAGTTACCCAGCTATTCGGTAACTCTCCACTGTCTCCCAGTGCCTGTCTTAACTCTTTCCTAAACTCCACTTCACAATCACCCTTTTTTAACTTCCACCATTTAATTCATGGCACTGCTTTCACACTCCTCCTCCTCTTCTTGATCACCTATGTCATCCTACAGACCACCATTCTATGCTGCTTAACTACACTTTCCCCTGCCACCACATTACAGTTTCCAATCTCCTTCAGACTGGCCCTCCTACATAGGATATAATCCACCTGTGTGCATCTTCCTCCACTCTTGTACATCACCTCTATGCTCCTCCCTCTTCTTAAAATACGTATTCACCACAACCATGTCCATCCTTTTCACAAAATCCACAATCATCTGTCCTTCTGCATTCCTCTCCTTACACCATACCATACCTACCCATCACTTTCTCATCCCCTCTGTTCACTTCACCAACATGCCCATTAAAGTCCACTCCAATCACTAGTCTCTCACCCTTGGGTACACTCACCACAACTTCATACAACTCACTCCAAAATGTCTCTTTATCATCCATCGCACACCCAACTTGTGGAGCATATGCACTAACAACATTCATCATTACACCATCAATTTCGAGCTTCATAAACATCACTCTGTCAGACACTCTCTCCACATCTAAAACACTCTTGGCATATTGTTCCTTTAGTATAACCCCTACCCCATTTCTCCTGCCATCCACACCATGATAGAACAATTGGAACCTGTTTCCTAAACACCTGGCCTTACTTCCCTTCCATCTGGTCTCTTGCACGCACAATATATCAACCTTCCTTCTCTCCATCATATCAGCTAGCTCTCTTCCTATACCAGTCATACTGCCAACATTCAAAGTTCCTACCCTCACTGCTACACTCCTAACCTTCCTCCTCTCTTCCTGCCTTCGGGCATGCCTTCGCCCTCCTCTTCTCCTTCGGCCAACAGTAGCCCAATTTCCGCCAGCACCCTGTTGGCTAACAGTACTGGTGGAGGTCGTTGTTAACCCAGGCCTCGACCGATCCGGTATGGAAATATGAAATTTTCGTGCCATAAGTTATGTGGCAAAATTTTTACACCGGATGCCCTTCCTGACGTAACCCTCCCCATTTATCCGGGCTTGGGACCGGCATAAAGAAATGCACTGGCTTGTGCATCCCCAGTGGCTGGGTTAATGTGCATATCCCTACAGTACAAAAATAAAAAAAACAGTTTAATTTTTGTTTCAGTCCTTGATAAAGTTTAAGCGTAGCTGAGCGGGTGTGCGCATCGCACAGCTCTGTTTAGCCTAGCTTACACAGCATAAGGAGCTAAATAGGTATATACTCCAGAACATAGTCATGTGGAACTAGCAAAGTGGAAAGAGCATTCACTTTACAAGTAGTTGTTGTTGGTTTGATCACCAGTAAAGGCAATTAATATTTTACATGTGAAAGCAGTACATAATTTATTTTTTTAATAATTAGGTAGTAAAGAACACATATTTGTTAACCAGAGTAGTGTAGTAGGTCCAGATGTGAGATGTGAGTGTAATAAAGTTGTGAAACTCCCATATAAACACACCCATACAGTATAGTCACACAAGAATAAATGAAAGCACATTAGGGGATGTCAGGGAAGGTAAACAAATTTATAATATGCCAGGAATAATGAATTAATCCAATACAGGTTGTAGTCCATAAAATAAAACATAACCAATGCTAAGCATTGCACAGATATGCTGACCAGGTGTAAGCATTGTGTAAATATGAATGTTAAGCAATGAGTAGCCCAGCTAAGTGGATTTGCCCATTAGTAAGCAGTGCTGAACCTGCCCCTTTAAGCACTGCTAACCTTAGCTAAGCAGGTTTGCCCATAGCTTAGTTTAGCTCAGCATATTCAAAACTGTCCAATCACGGCAAAGGGTGGGAAATTGGCCGTATTTAAACCTCACATGTGGGAATACCGCTCATAACTGGTTGTAGCTCTCCACTGTAGGCAGTATGGCAGGTATTGGAGAGGGCATGGGCTTTTGGGCACAGCACTGGGAAATACAGGAGTCCAAGGTCATGGTAGGACTCCTTGTAAAAAAACATGATGCGAGACTGCTGCAGGACCAGTACCAGGGCTCCCAATACAAAGCAAAGGCCTGAGAAAGTCTCACCCGCGATCTCACCAGTGCCACTGGTATCCCTCAGACTAGTAAGCAGGTCCAGCACCACTATGCTGACTTGAAGCAGAGGAATAGGGAGCCCTTGGATCCAAGAAGCACAACAGAGGGGTGATGTCCCAGCAGTGTGTAAGTATTCATCCCAATAACTGTTTACCAAAGTCCAGCCTGTGTATGTGATGGATAGGCATGCATAAATGTTTCTCTATCTTCATTACAGCTCCAGCTGAGTGGGCTGTGAACCAGGAAGTTCATGCCAGCAGGTTGCGAAGGCTGCATCGCTAGGCTGGTGAGTAACAATCTAGCTTGTAGTATTCATACCAAATAATTATAAAGGGGTAGAATGTCACCTGGCAGTATTAAAAATGGGTATGGTTTGTACTGAATAAAGCAGACAATATTACAGTAATAGTCTCATATAGGATATATATAAATAAAACTATAACTGCCTGCCAAAAAAATTCAAAACCCTGGACTGGTTGTGTTTACCCTGGTATGGTATGATTTGAAATGTGTACAGGTTATGCATAGCAACTATAGCTCTGAAAGCATTAAACAATCAAGTCTCATCTGACAAAGTTAGTGCCTCTAGAAGACTTGAGATTAATTGATGTTAAAAATGTCATGCACCAAGACCTGATATCAGAATAGTAATGTTGCGTTAACCACTGTTTTCCACACTGTGCTATGTCAAAAGATATGTATAGGAATGTATGTATAAAAATGTTGTAATTACAAGGTCAGGTAGTACAACAAAGAGAGAATGAGAAAGAAATAGTTCAAGAACCAGACATCAGTTTCTCAATAGCTCCTTCTGATGAAGCACACACTTGTTATATTTTTAGCAGAAACAGCCACGGTTCAAATCCTGGGAGTGGTAATAAGCTGTATGCATAATTCCAACTAGGATTTTGTGAAAAAGTATAGAAACAGTCAGGTAGTGTTAAACATTCCCTCCACAGGTCTTCCAGGTAAGAGAAGGTATAAAGTAGCTATAAGAAGGCTGTAGTTATACTGTATCCAACACTCATGGTCCAACCCCAAGGCTGCAAATGACAGCAAGATAAGTACATACACCAAGTGGTCTCCCCCAAGAAATATTCAAAAGTGTCATGCTGTCACAGCTACTGGTCCCTGCTAACAACAACCAGGGTGACCAATAGAAATCAAGGCAAAGTATGTCAGTAGCACACACACACACACACACACACACACACACACACACACACACACACACACACACACACACACACCATGAGTGCATATATGTAACCCCGACTATGTGAATATGGGTAGAAACAGTCATGTAGTATTAACAAACATTCCCTCCACAGCTCTTCCAGGTAAGAGAAAGTATAAAGTAGCTATAAGAAGGCTGTAATTACACTGTGTACAAGCATCCCACTGCCCAACCCAATAGCATAGTTGTAATAATACCTGTACAGTAATGAGTAGAGCAACGATCATTAAAGCTGTGACCACTGCAAGAATCTACATTTGTTAATTGTCATCTCTCTATCTCTCCCCACCTTATCTTCACCAATAATCTAACACATAAATTAATGGGTATGTTTTTCACCAAACCTACTGTTGGGACATGTGTCATGTTATTCTACAAATGCTGACATTTTTTCCAATTAATGTTCCCTGTTCACATACTATCATTGGTAGCCTGTTGCTATCAATGTAACCTGCATGCCGGTGTAATGCCCACTGTGGTTCCATATATGCATGCGTTCTGCTTGCTATTCAAAAGTTCCAAATCTGTTGTTTTGGGTTAATGGGAATACTCATGCATGCTGTGATAACTAATCCTAGAATATGTTTACCATTACTAACCAACATATGTTCTAAAACTGCAACACTATAACACATCAGGGAAGGCCGATCCCAGTGGATCTGCATCTCCTGCCTCATCTGGTCATGACACCGGGCTACAGGACATCTGGGATCCACCTCAGGACCTCCTCGTCTGCTGGTCCTGCACCACCTTCAGGTGGAACCGCCTCAGGGGATGGAGCTTGTCCCCCCTGGGCATGGGCGCATACAGTATCCTGTCAACCAAAGCCAGGTCCGGGGTCTGGTGCATAGCAAGTTCCGCAAGGAATTTGGAGATCTGCTATACCAGCTTGAGGGTCATGTGGCATAATTAGAGGGTCAGCCTGCCCCTCCTGCTCAGCCCCCAGCACAGCCTCCTTTGGGGCAGTGGTGACTGCCTATGGGTGAGGACCTCAGTCCCACTGTATCCATTTGGGGGCTCATGGGCTTCCGACTACCAAACACCCCTCCCTGTTCAAGGTGTTTATCCCCACGTGTCATATACCACCCCTGTATGCTGTCTAGTCTATCTTGTCTGTCTTCCTACCCAACCTACCTCCCCAAATATACCTACTATCCTTCCCCAATATCCCACTCTCACCTTAAAAAAAAAAAGGGCAATCTGCTCCCAAAAAAATGTTGCCCCAAACATAGCTGTCCATGGGACACATCTAATCTTGTCTAATTGACTTCACAACACATTATTGTTGTCCTCACCCCTCTCTCTCATGGGTTTGAGTGTCCAAATGTACATCCAAATTCAGTATATATGCACAGCTGTTGCTGTAGACGAAATGGACAGCTATGGACCTTCCCTACAGCCATCCTGCACATCCCTACCTATCTTTCATATTGTTTTACCCTCTTTGTGCCCCCTATTTCACCACTTTCCTATCACCCCATTTTTCTTTTCTTTTAAAGAAATTAGTATGGGGGTAAGTGGGAGTAAGCAGTAGTAAGCGGGAGTAAGCCTGTTTGCGTGGTGCTAAGCGATGCCTACACAGATTAAACACTTTTAAGGTTGTCTGTAAGCATATTTAACCAGAATATATACATATCTAACAGCCCTTGTTCTGCCCAGCAAGAAAATAATTAGCCATTGCAAGCATTGAACCCAGGACCCTGCATTCCATAGCCACAGCTGTTTACCACTAAGCCATCTGAGCTGTAGACAAGCCTGATGTTTATTCAAATATATCTTGCAGCACAGTCATTCAACAGTAGGGAAAATGTGTATATATATATATATATATATATATATATATATATATATATATATATATATATATATATACACACACACACACACACACACACACACACTTGTATATATATACACATGTGTGTGTGTGTATGTATGTGTGTGTGTGTGTGTGTGTGTGTATATATATATATATATATATATATATATATATATATATATATATATATATATATATATTTGTATACATACATACACAGATATATATATATATATATATATATATATATATATATATATATATATATATACGTTCAGAATTTCATAGGTCAGTACTAGGCGATTGGCCCTAGGGCCTATACAAACCTAGCCATAACAATTCCCTGGCTATTTCTTCCCAGAATATTTACTTCCTTGGTCCCCTGTCTAGCAGGGCGACTGACATGATCCCGGGGGTGAATTTCCTATCTCCCATCCAATCATCAAGGTTCCTTTTGAAGAGGGCCAAAGAGGCACTCAGCTTGACATGTATGGGCAATCTATTCCAGAGTATGGGGAATCTCTGAGTCAGGAACCTATCCCTCCAGCATGTTTTGTTCATTGTGATGACCAGGTTTAGATCCCTGGAGCATGTGGCTCTGAGGAATTGGGATTTCTTTAAGTGTAGCATGTCCAACAGCACTGGGTTTGACATGGACTTGTATGTTAAGCAGAGATTGCCTCTGAGTAGGCAATAGGCGACAGAGTATAGCTGGAGTTTTTTTAGTTGGTCAGCATAGGGCATCTGCTTTAGGCCTGTGATTTTTTTTAGTGAGGTATTTCTGTGGCCTTTCCAGTTGTTGTAGATGTCTTGTGAGGTACATACCATATAGATGTACTATATAATGGGTCTAATGAGGGATGAGTACAGTGGGACATGGACTTCCTTTTTTTCTGGACGAAAAGCCCTTAGTGATGAGGTGTGCCACATAGAAGGATTTCCTGACTGTTGTGACTATGTGGTTATCGAAGGTGAGACCACTGTCCACCTGTGTCCCTAAGTCTCTTATCACACTTTCGGTGTTTAGTGTGCTGCCACTTATGTGGTAATTCATTGGTACATGGTTTTTCCCAAAGGGGATAACTATACATTTCTTGGCATTGAGCTTGAGCCCATGGCTATGGCACCAAGCATCTGTTTCTGTAAGGCTCTTTTGTAGAATATCCACATCATTTGGGGATTCAATAATGGCTACCAGTTTGCAGTCATTTGTGAACTTTGTTAGCCAGAGTCCCTTAGTGCTGGCCTGTACTTCAGAGAAGTAGATACCAAATAAGAGCAGTCCCAGGACTGAACCCTGAGGTACTCTGCTTGTCACTTGTCTGGAGCTGGATCTTGAGTTGGCTGCTTTTACAGTGTGGGTTCTGTCAGTAAGCCAGTTGGCAACCCATTGAGTGACATAAGGATTAATGCCCAGCTTAGTAAGTTTATCTATGATACCAGACTGGGGGATGGTATCGAAGGCCTTGACGAGGTACAGATAGGCTGTGTGGACCACCTTACCCTCTTCCACAGTTCTGGAGATTGATTCAAAGAAGTCAATCAGGTTGAGCAGACAAGATTGGCCTTTTACAAAACCAAACTGGGTGGAGACCAGTGTTTGAAGGTTGCCAATGTCTTTGTTTATAAGTTCCATGTTAATGCGTTCCATGGCTTTGCAGATCAGGCTCATCAGACTGATGGGACAATAGGTCCCAGGATCCAAGGTGGATCCCCCTTGTGCAGTGGGATAACTGTAGCTGTACAACACTCATTGGGCACAAAGCCTGAGGTGAGGCTATGATTAAACATGACACTTAGGTGAGATGCCAGTTAATTTTGTAGTTCATGCAGTACACAGCCCGGGATGTCATCTGGTCCCATGGATGCTGTAGTCATAGGTTTGGAGAGTGCGTTTTTTACCTGTGTGGCCGTTATTACCAGAATCTGGCAATCTTTTGTTATTGAGATGGGCCCTTTAGGG